>NC_134484.1:198392222-198752222 GCF_040206685.1 Ascaphus truei | reverse complement strand
CCCACCCAATCTCACATTGGCCCGTGTGGTCTAACCGGTCCCCATTACAAGGTCGTGTGTGGTGGTGCACCTGCTAGTTACAGGACTCCTGAGTCTCCCGCTTGGTGTTATAGAGGATATCATCAGGACAGGTATCTGAGGGAGTGGTTACGAGTCCAACTTACTTCATGTGCAGCGCCTCCACCTCATCAGGATCTATGCTTCCGCAGGGAGATTGTCCTGGTGAGGAACTCCTTCTCGGTGGTGACTGCCACTGCAGAGTAATCTCACACTCACACAGCGGGAATATCTTTGAACACGACATCTTTATTGTAGGTTGGGATGTAGCAGACTGCCCCATGCAGCTGCCGGCTCTAGCCGCACATCTCTCCGTGCTGTCCCTTTGCCAGGTACGCCCTCCCGTATTGAAGTGGGATTTCCCTTTCTCCTAGGGAGATCACCACTGCGCCAGGTCCCTGGACACAGTGTGGCTTAGACAGACTTGATTGGTCACTCTGCTACCGCTAGTTACAGCACTAGGGTCACAAAAGTATTCCTCCAATCCCTTATGCATGAGCATACATTTTACCAGCTGCTTCACACAACTGCTGGTTAACACAACACTAACTGACAGTGTTGTGCCCTTTATACCTCAGGGGGCAGGCGCATCTCTGATGTCACTATCCAGGGACTCAGAGCATACAGCCACTCCCTTCCTTACACAGGGCACCACACCAGGGTGAGAGGGAAAACATCCATAACTACTGTTGGCAGGCCTGTACTTACCAGGACTTACTGCCAACAGGGAAGATGTATGCAGTCATTATTATGCATGGCTACATACTCCCCCTGGTTAATACCCACCGTCCCGGCTGGGACCTAAATTTGGTGTACCTTGCGCCAGGAAACACTGCAAAAGAACACACAAATAACATGGCAAACATCATCACATTGACATAATAATGCAAGCCCATCTCACTCACTGACCAGCAGGGAGCGCTAAAGAAAAAGCAGACCACTCTAATTTGGCACTCAATAATAATGTCGAGGATCTGGCTTCTTCACCTCCCGCCCCGCGGCATCATGCACAGTCACGCTGTATTCCCGTGGTACCCCTCGCTCATTGCAATACACCACTTTGTGCATGTACACACTGCGTCCTATCTTCCAGACTCGCATAAGTTGGGACACCCTCTGCTCGGCCTGCATTCCTTTAATAGCTTCCCCTTTATCTACGATATAGTGCTGGATATCGTTTTTAAGCCATCTCTCCCTATTCTCCTCTATCTCTCTCATTAGAGGTTCCGGGACATACGGGTAATCAAGCCCATGCAACCTTCTGTATTTTGCCGCAACAGCCCGTTCAGCTCGGCAAGCCCTGGTCAACTTACTTTCGCCAGCCGCCCCGGGCAGCACCCATGACAGGGGCTCATCGGTCTCTACCGGGTCATCCAACCCTGCGGACCCCTTTGGGATAATAAGGCCTGCCTGGATGCGATCCCACCTTACCCTTAGGGCCCTAAGGTATGCCTCGTCATCAAAGTCCCCGGCAGCCCACCAGTGATCAACCACCCCCTCCCTCTCTAGGATAAATCGGGTGCGGTCGAACCAGGCTACATACCCCTCGTACAACGGGGCCCACCACCTATTCTCCTTCCGTTCTTCGGAGCTAGGTTCTATAGACTCCTCTATTGACTCCTCATCAGGCCCACCCGAAGATACCCCTGACGTACCCTCAGATCGCCCCACTTGGCTCTTACTCTGTGACAAGTGTCCGCCCTCAATACCCAGCGAACTATAACTTTCGCTGGCCATCGACCCATGTCGAGTAATCCTCCTTCCACCCTCCGATCCACTATCGGACGTTCCCCAGTCCAGGCTTCCAGTCCGTTCCTGGATAGGACCCCGGGAATCCCTTGACACCCCCAAACTAGAAGTGGACCCACCTGACGAAGTGACAGGGACAGGAGCTTTAACTAGGGCCTTGGGACTAACTTTGGGAGTGGCCGGGGTTGGGGGACGGGACCGGACAGTAGGCATTGACAGGGTTACGACCTGCTCTCCAGCAATACCTGCCGTAACTTTGCCACAAAGTCCTTTCTTGACTCCAGCAGCTGGGCTTCTTGTTCTGCAACTCGAACGCCCGCTCCCCCTGGTAGTAGGGGATCGGCTTCCGCTGCTCGACCGCAGAGGCGCTAGCACCTCCCACTCGATGCCGCTCTGCTCGTCCGGACTCTCCTCCGCACACGCACGTGCTGCGACGCCATCTTGGGTTGGATCCCCAATCGGGATCTCTTCCTCCACGAGGACATCCAGCAACGCCCGTCTGCTGCGCGATCCAGTCTGTTTCTGGACTCGCTCTTCCTTCTCCTCCACCCCCTGGGTCTGCGACAGGCACGGTGTCATCTTAGTGCCTCGCAGGGTCGGGGTGGATCGACCTCCTTCCGATCCAATAGTCACCACGGCAGTGGGACTCCGGCGATCGGGTGGTCGCGGTACTGGAGACACTCGACTCCGTGTCTCCACACCACGGGGAATGGCACCTCTCCAGGGCGTACCAATAGTATGGCAGTCCCTCTTTATGACCATCTTACTCGACAGCCTAGCACACTCCTCGTCCGAGGATTCCACTTGGCAATTCGGCCGAGGCATCCCAGTAGGAGACCGGCGATGGGCTCCTCGGTGATCACCTCTCCGATGGCTGGGTTTCTCCGTCGGGAGCACCGAACCTGACTCCGACTCCGCGGGACCTGCACTCTCATTCCATAGTGCTCCCGGCTGCTCGTCGATCGGCATCGGGACATTTCCTGCTACTCCCACCGCTTGTACCGGTACAAAAGTGGTCATGGGCCACATGTACTGCAGTCCACAGTGGGGGCATCGGGCCTCGCTGCCCACGGCTCCGCCCGGCAGTCTGCACTGCAGGCAAAGACATGCCACAGTCTCCACACCCTCTACCCGGATGATCAGGAAGCCTCCTGGAGCCGAGTAGGGATGAGTAGAGATCAACGGACTCTGGTCCACTTTATCAGCAACTGCAGCCATATTCACCAGCGGAGGCACTCGTTTCAGAGGTCTGTTCTGGTCAATGGCTCTTCGCAACTGAAGGGCATGGGCTGATTTAGCAACCCCTCCTCCTACTTTCTCTGTCGACATCCGGTGGAACTGCAAACCACTCCCCCTGGTTGAAACTAGGGGGATGTCTCGTAGACTTGTAGGCTGACCCAGCACTGGGGCGGAGTGAGTCATAGTCCATGAGGGCGCGGCTCCAGCTTTCGCGCCAAACTCCCCATCGGGGTGGAGTTTTCTCGTTGGCGCCAATCCTGGCCAACAATTAGCAAACTGCAAAGTTGCAAGGCTTTCTGCAGCATGCCCACGCGGTATCCCGGGAACGCGGGAACCGCCATCTTGGTAAGTATTGTCCTTTTTCCCATTGGAGGTAGCGTCTGGCTGTTTGTTAATTGGGGTATAACAAAGTCCATTTCGTTCCTCCCATCGGATAACACTGTCATGCTCATTATTCTCAGGGGTATCATCCCGAGAACAAAAACACGATAAACACGGCTCAGCCACGGCTTTCACGCCATTCCACAACAAACTCACAAAAGTCTCTTCTGTAGCTTGTTCTTCACCCACGCACAGTTCATATGCGTGTTCTTCCTCTGACCGCAATCCTGGACCTTCTGCTCTGTGCAGATCCTCCATTCTTGTGGTTCTCTCTCCCCGCCATCCTGGACCTTCTACTCTGTGCAGATCCTCCATTCTGACGGTTCTCTCTCCCTGCCATCCTGGACCTTCTGCTCTGTGCAGATCCTCCATTTTGACAGGTCTCTCTTGATCGTTGAACACTGCGTTCCTGTACGTGGAGCTCCGCTCTGCGGGGCAGCTACCACATCCGTACAATAAACATGCCTTGTGCACCACCTTGTGTACCTAACGTAGATCTGACTCGTGTTTGCACTACCTCAGGCTAGGCTCACTCTTTCTGTGTCTACTGTAACACGTTCCTCCAGTCTGTGCTCCTTGGTAAGTGGTCTGGAATGGAGACTAGAGTTCTCTGGCTCTTCCATGCAGTACTTTGGGCGTCGACCTACTGTTGGCTAGTCTAGTGCGGACCCTTCCAGAATTCCTGCCCTAAGTTACCAGTTTACCCCTTCAGGCATCCCCCGCTAGCGCTACCTCAAGGCGACTAGAACAGCAATAGCCCCCTGCTCCAGACTCACTAACCCCTAACGGATCCCAAGGCGTCTGTGCGGCCTGCAGCTCCAGCAGCTCCCCGACTACCCCTGGCTCCGTCCCACGCAGCACAAAGTGGCAGCAGACACTTTTCCTGTTTCCTAATGTGTGCCTAGCAAAAGCCTGTCCTGTTAACAGGTATCTCAGCAGCACCTCCAAATGCAACGGCTGGACCCCCCTTGTCTGACCCACCCAATCTCACATTGGCCCGTGTGGTCTAACCGGTCCCCATTACAAGGTTGTGTGTGGTGGTGCACCTGCTAGTAACAGGACTCCTGAGTCTCCCGCTTGGTGTTATAGAGGATATCATCAGGACAGGTATCTGAGGGAGTGGTTACGAGTCCAACTTACTTCATGTGCAGCGCCTCCACCTCATCAGGATCTATGCTTCCGCAGGGAGATTGTCCTGGTGAGGAACTCCTTCTCGGTGGTGACTGCCACTGCAGAGTAATCTCACACTCACACAGCGGGAATATCTTTGAACACGACATCTTTATTGTAGGTTGGGATGTAGCAGACTGCCCCATGCAGCTGCCGGCTCTAGCCGCACATCTCTCCGTGCTGTCCCTTTGCCAGGTACGCCCTCCCGTATTGAAGTGGGATTTCCCTTTCTCCTAGGGAGATCACCACTGCGCCAGGTCCCTGGACACAGTGTGGCTTAGACAGACTTGATTGGTCACTCTGCTACCGCTAGTTACAGCACTAGGGTCACAAAAGTATTCCTCCAATCCCTTATGCATGAGCATACATTTTACCAGCTGCTTCACACAACTGCTGGTTAACACAACACTAACTGACAGTGTTGTGCCCTTTATACCTCAGGGGGCAGGCGCATCTCTGATGTCACTATCCAGGGACTCAGAGCATACAGCCACTCCCTTCCTTACACAGGGCACCACACCAGGGTGAGAGGGAAAACATCCATAACTACTGTTGGCAGGCCTGTACTTACCAGGACTTACTGCCAACAGGGAAGATGTATGCAGTCATTATTATGCATGGCTACATCTTAATAATGACTTTACTCTGACCCCCCCCCCCCCTGGTTCTGGGGTTCGTGGACATATAGTGGGGGACCTGAATGTAATTCATTCCCCTGCCCGGTCTTACTATTCTGGTCTGTGCTGAAGCAGGGAAATGTCAGCTGCTTAACACTCCTGGAATAATAAGACATACATATACAGTATAGTTTTATCACAAAACACAGTGTTTCTGGCATGATTGGGTTGCAGAGCTGACAATCACAATTCCCCAATATGGCTCAGGGGCACCCAGCCGGGCCAAATACCTTTATTTACTGGCCTGGGTACCCCTTCACCGTCACACTAAGGCCTGTGTACTGCCCTATCAGGGGCTCAGATTTAGGACCCTCTCCTGGGTACAAAAGAGGCTGCAGATCCAAATTTAGAGAGTTCTCCTTCCTCAGGGAAGAGAGAGAGATCCCTCCCTCAGGGGAGTGGGACAACTACCCCATACTTCACCAGGGAGCATGGGAGTCAGGGATAGACCTTTGGGACCTCAAGCCTTGGGGGTTGAGTACAGGGACCAGAAGGCATTGTTGATATGTACGGCTGTACTCAATAAAGATCAGCTGCTGCTTTTATACTCCTGCCTGTGACTGCAGTTCATCAGGGGGAGTGCAAGATGGTTTTCCTGCAGGGACTGCACCCAGCACTGATGGGGCCTGCTGGGAATGGAGGCACTGCATCCAGAATGAGATGAGAGCTCTATATCCAAAAGCTTGTCCTGTCTTCCCCACTACCATCGGCGGACACTCAGCAATCCTGTAAGCCTCACAAGTACAGCACAGCGAGAATACAGGTAACAGTGACATCTCCCTTAGTGTGGGGGAACACCGGTTACACAACATTTCTAAATGTATATTTACCATTGGCTAGTTAACAAAAAAATGACATAACTTTTTTTTTAATCCTCATCCACTTTACATACAACATTATAAAATTCAATAGTTTCCTGTTTTAGAGAAACATTGATGCTAAAATATTTGTCCACAAAATCCATTTGTCAAAATCTGCTTTATAATTCAGGTCTAATCAATACACCTTTACGAAATATATAATCACTGTAGCATTCTGTTTTGGTTTAAGTACGAACCCCCAACTCCCCCCAAATAAAAGCAGTATAAATGGTACAGTATGTTCCGTGATATTTCCTGTTCTTTTACAGAAAGGTTTAGGACTTAAATTCACAAAGAAACTGACGCGTACAAAAACAAAATAACGTTTTTCAAATCAGTTCAATATTACATCGATTACATTTTGTAATGCTTTGCAATAATAAACTTGTTTAGGTAACAGAAGGTATACCTTGATAAAGCGCGAAACACGTAGCTGGTGCGTTGTTTTACCTTGTCCATGTGGCAGCAATAGATATACATTTTTTATGGCGTCCTCCAGTTGATCGCTTTTTTCCACTTATAGTTGTGCTTCGTTTCCTATCTACCCCTGCTAGGAAACAGAAGGGACTGCCCTTGTACATTCCTGAATGGAGATCAGTTGAATGGAGATTAAGGTTTCTTTTGCCATCGGAAGCAGGCTTATGGCAGAGCACCTTTTAGTAAATGTAGGCCATGATCTTTCTGACGAGCCCTATGCAATGTATTTTGATGTTAAGATTACAAAATAAAATGTTGTCAAATAAAGGAAACTTGTTAAAAATGTAATGCTGATTGTTATCCACACAGCTGTTTGAGTGTGTGGGAATTTCCTACCTGCCAATACTCCTTCCTTAATTCCTATGAACACTCTTCAAAGAATGACACTAAACAAACTCCAAAGGTCAACAAAAAGGTGCAGCCATAGTACACAAATATGTAGATGTTTGCTGCACACCAAAACAACAGTACAGAAGTAGTGATACTTATACCGGTGCTCCTTAATCCCAGGGAAGACCTGTGTTGCATCCGATGAATCCAAAGCTATGAATGGACAAGTACACAACGTTTCGGCCTGCTGGCCTTTCTCAAGTGAAGTGGCACTTCATTTGAGAAAGGCCAGTAGGCCGAAACGTTGTGTACTCTATGGCACAATAAATGCTTTATGATTAAGACAGATGCCATTCATAGCTTCAGCCATAGTACAATACAGTATATATGTGCTTGAATCTTGGTCTAAGTGTGAACTTATGAAGAATGTGTATGAGCATAAATGTAGATGTAGCCAGGTCCCCTATGGAAATATCCTTCTCCCCTTATTGCGAGCAAGTAGCACTTAAGGTTGCGGTTGGTATCGTGATGTATGGTTCCGCCGGTTCGCAGAGCAGGGCGCCGCCATTGTTAAGGGCGTTGCGCATGCGCGAGAGTCAGGAGTACTCCAGGATTTCAGGGAGATCGCGCCTGCGCAGTTACGGTCTAGGAAGCCCGCGAAGGACTGGCCAATAGGGAAGGAGGATCTCTGTTGGTATCCGGAGATATATGCAGCGCGCAGGAACTACGTAGGCAGTTGGGGACTGGAGCGGTAAGGGGTAAGAGGTAGGGTGCCGGAGACTGTGGCTCCGAGCACTAGGCCAGTACGCCCCTAGGCCCCAGGCAGCCCTGAGCCACGCTAGCGGAGTGTGATAGGGACTGGCCCGAAGTTAGGGACCTGCCCCTTAGCTATAAGCTAGTGAGGAACGCAGCGGCGCTGTATCATCCAACACGAGGTTTGGGCCTACACAGGGTCTCATCGGGATTTATAAACTATCGCGTGCGGATTGACTACAGCCTGGAGGGATTACCCGGGTGACCATTACGTACAGAGGACCAAAGAAGCGGTGATATTATCCGCGCTGGAATTCACCTCAACCCTGGGAGTGCATCTCGTGATTCCGTGCGGATAGCAGCACCCGTGGCAGGAGCCCAGGCAGGTAACATCACAACACATGTGCACCAACCAGGCCTTTCATTGACATAGTGACTGCGCAGTTACACACGATACACCTACTCTGATCTAAGTATAGGGAGTGCAAGACATTGGGAGGGACTCACTGGACTTGAGGGTGGGATTATTGTGTGGGCCGGTAGTGGCCACCGAGACACTGTTAGTGTGGACACCCGCTGTGGTGTTCGCTATAATTCAATCAGGATTATACCTTGAGTTGGGTTACCTTGAAAGAGGAACCCCTGTTATTATCTGTTGACTGCAATTGCGTGCTGATCAGTAAAGAAGTATTCGTTATCGTATAAGCATTGTATATGTTCATTTGTGTCCTGCGAGGAACCACTCCCCCTCTGGTGGGAGCCATCGCAGGTGGAGGTGCTGCATCAGCATCAGTGATATCCTTAGCATAAGTTGCCCCAGGTTCCCCGTGGCGGAGACTCAGCCCTCCTGCAAACTAACAGGTGACGCACCACATATGAGTAACTATATATATGTTCCTGTACCCACCAGTAGAATCTGCGATTGGGGGGGGATATACCCGTTACATTTGGAGGCGCTGCTGAGATCAGACCTGGGGTGCCCTATTTCAATGTTCTAGAATGTCTACCGAATCCCAATGCCTGTCGCGCTCCAGAGTGTATGAGTGGGCCACGAGACTGGAAGTACCACCCACGCACACGCTGGCGGTGTGCGGCGTCCCTATAGACGTGCCCTCTATGGCCATCCACGTGGCCCTGCGCCAACATTCTCATCTCCGGGGTAAAACTGCCCTAGTCTTCGTGGATCAGTACACAGAGAACAAAGGGTGCTATTCAGTATTAGTAGACCTTGGGCAAGATGTAAATGAGGAACAAGGACCATCTAGTGTATGGTTTGACGACCCTGCCGAGTCGAGCTGCGCAGTAGTATACCCCGCGCGGGCTATCAAGTCAGAACTTGTCAGCCCCCACATGAACTTAGAGGGAGCGGATACGTGCGCCTCATCTTCTACCCCTGAGAGTTATTGCGAATCTATAGTAGGCACAATTGCCGACCACAGTCCGCCGCTCAGTATTGCCCCATGCCCGACTAGCGGGAAAAGTGAGATGCAAATGTTAGCTCAAAGTATTGTTGAGTTGGGAGGAGCCAGGGCTGACGCATCGATGCAACAGCCGTACCGTAAATTGAAGACCTTCTCCGGCACTAAACCGACTCCCACGGGCGAGGAAGCATTCGACGCCTGGCTAGAATATACCTTGCAGGTGGTGGAGGAATGGACATGTCCTGAGTTGGTCAAACGCCAACGCATAATGGAGTGTCTACGGGCCCCCGCTTCTATCACCATACGGTTGACTAAAGATCAACATACAGACATCACTGCTCAGCAAATGTTGGAGACTCTTGAGCGTGCCTACGGGCGGACTGAGGATGAGGGCCAACTGATGCTAAGGTACCTCAATCTCCGCCAGAAGCCGGGAGAAGAGCTATCTGCCTACCTCAACCGAATTAGGCTAGTGCTATGGGACATGCGGAAACGAGACCAAATCAAGTCCACGCAGGTGGACGAGTATTGTTGGAATCAATTCCAGAAAGGAGCCCTGCCTGACCACCCTATCGCCCTCCTGGTCAAATGCTCTCTGATGCGGAATGAACCTCCCAGCTGGGAAGCTCTAGTAGGTGAGATCAACAAACATGAAGCTTATGGCCGGCTACACCATCCCGCCAAGAGTAAGGAGCCTCCTCCCAGTGACCCACCGAAAACCGCGGGGCCCAAAGCCAAGAACCCTGCGCCTCCCGAGGAGGAAGCCGCCCCCAAGGGGGCAGTCCCCAAAGCTAGGGCAAATCGAAATTCTCCACCCCCGGGGCCATCCTGAATCAAGGGACCGCCTGGGTACTCCGAACGGGAGGAGTACCCCGAGGACAAACCGTCCACTCGACCAAACCCTGCTAGGACGATGATATGCCAAGCGCGGGCCGCCGAACTTGACGAGGACAACCCTCCTGGGAACCCTTCAGCCCCGTCCGACACAGAAGCCCAGACGGATTCCTCCACCCGAGGGCCGTACAGCCAAGTAGGCCCAGCAGCCATTGTACCCATCTTAGTAGAAGGGATCTACGCCTCGGCTCTACTGGATACGGGCTCGCAAGTGACCATCATCTATCATCCGTTCTACGCCCAACACCTCCGGCACTGTACCCTGCGTCCGGCTGAACACATGACCGTGCGAGTGTTAAGTAACGAAGACTACCCTATCACTGGGATTATACAGGTGCAGATGGAAATACTCCAGCTGAACACCGGGAAGCGACATCCCATGCGGCTAGCGGCTTTGGTATGCCCAGAACCCCAAGGTCCATACAAGTACCTGATCATTCTGGGCACTAACGCGGATATAGTGCAAGAGGTTTTCCGCCAGTACCTAAGAGAGACTAATGAGTTACCCTTGGCCACCGCCCTTCTAGATCCAGTGCTACGCGACGAATGCCAGCGGATCTATGCCTTGGACCAACATGGGGACCTATACAATCGTCAAGCCGGACTGACGACCATATTACCGGGGGGAGTACGAAGGTTGCCCGTTTGGTGCTGCTATACAGCTTGAGAGGATGAAGACCAGCTGTTCTCGCTGGAAAGTACCCCGGAGGACGAAGTTCGGAAAGGATATAAGATACTCCCGGAGGTGAGGGAATGGACCAATAAGATTCCCCGCCGAACCCACGTGTACGTGCAGAATATCTCCCCATTTCCGATGGAATTGGACGTCGAACAGAAGTTGGGGAGTATATATCCGGTCAGCCCTGTCATAGGCCCCTCAGAGGCGAAAGCGGCGGTCGCGGACGAAAGGCCCGACGAAATGACATTCAATTTCGGTGAGTCGACGCTATCCACCCAATGGAAAGACCGACTGGTCGCGCAGTTGACCCAACGGCGACATGTATTCTCCACAAGTGAGATGGATGTGGGGTGTAGCCGCAGTGCCCAACATACCATCAGACTGAGCGATACCACCCCGTTCCGAGAGCGGTCGCGGCGCCTCGCTCCACGAGATATAGACGACGTAAGGAATGTTCTCCATGATATGGAAGAGTCCGGGATATTGGTAGAGTCTCGGGGTCCCTATGCGTCCCCCATCGTGGTGGTGCGTAAAAAAAATGGAACTGTACGACTGTGTATTGATTATCGGACATTGAACAACCGCACGATACCGGATCAGTACACTCTACCACGTATCGAAGAGCTACTAAACGCACTAAATGGGAGTCAGTGGTTCAGTGTGCTCGACCTCCGATCCGGGTACTACCAGGTGCCTATGAGCGCGGCAGATCAAGAGAAAACTGCTTTCGTCTGTCCCTTAGGATTCTATCAATTCACCCGTATGCCACAGGGTATATGCGGGGCGCCAGCCACGTTTCAAAGACTGATGGAGAAGACCATCGGGGACATGGTTCCGAGGGAATGCCTGGTATACCTGGATGACATTATCATTTTCGGGAGAACCTTAGAGGAACACGAAGAGCGGTTTCTCAAGGTAATCGACCGTCTGGGAGATGAAGGTTTGAAATTGTCCCTCGACAAATGCCGTTTTTGCCACACTTCGGTGACCTACGTGGGGCATATAGTGTCCGCCAAGGGGATTGCTACGGACCCTGCCAAGGTAGAAGCCGTAGTAAACTGGCCCCTCCCCGAGAATGTCACAGAGCTGCGGTCCTTCCTAGGCTTCTGTGGATATTACCGCCGCTTTGTGGAAGGATACTCAAGCAAGGCTAAACCTCTGAACAGCTTGCTAAAAATATATCCCTCAGAAACCGGAAAAAAAGCTGTCTCGGCTAGCCAACCATTTGGGGACCAATGGACAGCGGAGTGTGAACAAGCCTTTGCTAGACTAAAGAAATGCCTGACTGAGGCGCCCGTGCTTGCTTATGCGGACCCAGAGCAGCCCTACGTCCTGCATGTGGATGCCAGTTTGAATGGACTGGGTGCCGTCCTGCACCAGAAGCATCCTGAAGGTCTGCGGCCTGTGGCTTATGTCAGTCGTAGCCTGACTCCCAGTGAGCAGAGATACCCTGTCCATAAGTTAGAATTCCTGGCTCTCAAGTGGGCTATTACCGAGAAGTTACATGATTACCTGTACGGAGTTGCTTTCGAAGTAAGGACCGATAACAATCCCCTTACTTATGTCAACACCACAGCAAAACTGGATGCTGCCGGATACCGTTGGTTGGCCGCTTTGAACAGTTATAACATTTCCATGAAGTATAAACCAGGGCCCCTGAATGTCGGAGCGGATGCCCTTTCCCGAAGACCTGGGCTAAGTGCTACTCCTGATGATGAGGAATGGGAAGAACTGCCTGGGCCAGCAGTGCGGGCCATGTGTAGTATGGCCGCTATGATGGACGATCAAGTGACGTTCTCAGAATTGAGAGTAGTCGATTCATTGGGATGTCGGTCGCAGGCTGTCCCCGACGCTTACTGTGATCCCAAAGGGATGAATATCACGCCTGACAAGGTACTACGGTGGGAGGATCTAGTAGATTATCAAATGCGAGACCCGCTTGTTGGTATCATACGAAGGGCCGTAGTGAAGAAGAATCCGGCCCTGCTCAAATGTGCCCCCAAAAGTTTGGTAGCCCTACTCATGCGGGAGTGGGATCACTTCAAAATAGACAATTGCTTACTCTACCGGGTGGTACAATATCACAACCACCCGGATAGAAGACAACTAGTCCTTCCTAGGAACCTACAATTCCTAGTGTTAAAGGCTCTACATGACGATCATGGGCACCTGGGTACCGAGAAGACCTTTGGGCTAGTCCGAGATCGATTTTTTTGGCCTAAAATGAGAGAGGCGGTTTAGCGTCATTGTCATCGATGCCCCCGGTGTGTACAGCGGAAAACCCTGCCCACCAGAGCAGCCCCCATGGGTCATCTGCAGAGTTCAGGACCTATGGACCTTGTGTGCATGGACTTTTTGTGTATTGAACCGGATAGCCGGGGGATATGCAATGTGCTGGTTATCACCGACCATTACACGTGTTACGCTCAAGCTTTCCCTACTAAAGACCAAAAAGCCATCACCGTGGCCAAGGTGTTATGGGAAAAATACTTTGTGCATTATGGCCTTCCTAACCGTCTCCACTCCGACCAAGGGCGGGACTTCGAGAGTACTTTGATCAAGGAACTGCTACGGATGTTGAACATTGCGAAATCTCGAACGACCCCCATATCATCCGGAAAGGGATGCCCTACCAGAGCGGTTTAATCGGACATTGCTAGATATGCTCGGAACTCTACAGAATGCTCAGAAATCGGAATGGAGTCGACATGTAGAAACCTTGGTGCATGCGTATAATTGTACCAGACATGAGTCAACTGGGTTCTCCCCGTATTTCCTGATGTTTGGGAGAGAAGCCCGCTTACCAGTGGATGTGCGTCTTAGAGTCTCCACGGATGGAATACATAATGTTACTCATTTCAAATATGTGCAACAGCTCAAAGACAGCTTGCAGCAGGCATATCAGCAGGCAGAGAAATCCACAGCTAAGCTCAATGCTGACAATAAGAGGCGATATGATCATAAAGTCCGATACCGAGAGCTCCGGCCCGGAGATGCTGTATTGCTTCGAAACTTAGGTGTCCCTGGGAAACATAAGTTGGCCGACCGTTGGCGAGACGGAGTGTACGAGGTAGAATCCCAAATGCCTGGCCTCCCGGTCTATCGTATCAGAGACACTAATGGTCGGGTAAAGGTATGGCACCGCAATCATCTTCTCCCCATTCCACAAGTGGAGGAGGAAGAGATCGAGATATTGGCCACACCACTCAACGGTGAAACCGATTTACCAGAGCCGGGTCAAGAGACTGTCCATAGTGAGACTCCCTTTGACATTACGGAAGATCCATTGGAGGGACCCTCTCAAAGGGATCACTCCACAGAGGAGGCATCTCCCGGAGGAGCTATGGGTAAAGAGCCCTGTAGGCCAACGCCTAATGAGGTGGCACCAACAGGCCAACCTTTGGACCCACAGAGCCCGAGCTTTGTTCCTAATAGAGACTATTCAGAGACATTACTCCCCTCAAGGGAAGAGGCTGAGCCTCAGGACTGTGCTTATTACTCTCCCGAGGGAGTTGCTGAAGAACAGCTCAGACGGAGCCAAAGAAACAGGTACCCTCCAAAGCGGGTAGCCTATGATCAGGTGGGGGCACCCCACTATGAGACTCAGCAGTGTCCTCGGAGCAGGTTACGATCTGTGCTTGTAATATTCACAGAGTTGTGTAACATCGTCTAGAATCATGCATGTGTTAAGTTGTATCTCCAATGCATTTTTCATTATATAAAAGCTGTGTATAGCTATAACGTTAGTGTTCCAAGCGAGGGCGTTGGAGATTTTACCGGGGGGAGGATGTAGCCAGGTCCCCTATGGAAATATCCTTCTCCCCTTATTGCGAGCAAGTAGCACTTAAGGTTGCGGTTGGTATCGTGATGTATGGTTCCGCCGGTTCGCAGAGCAGGGCGCCGCCATTGTTAAGGGCGTTGCGCATGCGCGAGAGTCAGGAGTACTCCAGGATTTCGGGGAGATCGCGCCTGCGCAGTTACGGTCTAGGAAGCCCATGAAGGACTGGCCAATACGGAAGGAGGATCTCTGTTGGTATCCGGAGATATATGCAGCGCGCAGGAACTACGTAGGCAGTTGGGGACTGGAGCGGTAAGGGGTAAGAGGTAGGGTGCCGGAGACTGTGGCTCCGAGCACTAGGCCAGTACGCCCCTAGGCCCCAGGCAGTCCTGAGCCACGCTAGCGGAGTGTGATAGGGACTGGCCCGAAGTTAGGGACCTGCCCCTTAGCTATAAGCTAGTGAGGAACGCAGCGGCGCTGTATCATCCAACACGAGGTTTGGGCCTACACTGGGTCTCATCGGGATTTATAGACTATCGCGTGCGGATTGACTACAGCCTGGAGGGATTACCCGGGTGACCATTACGTACAGAGGACCAAAGAAGCGGTGATATTATCCGCGCTGGAATTCACCTCAACCCTGGGAGTGCATCTCGTGATTCCGTGCGGATAGCAGCACCCGTGGCAGGAGCCCGGGCAGGTAACATCACAACACATGTGCACCAACCAGGCCTTTCATTGACATAGTGACTGCGCAGTCACACACGATACACCTACTCTGATCTAAGTATAGGGAGTGCAAGACATTGGGAGGGACTCACTGGACTTGAGGGTGGGATTATTGTGTGGGCCGGTAGTGGCCACCGAGACACTGTTAGTGTGGACACCCGCTGTGGTGTTCGCTATAATTCAATCAGGATTATACCTTGAGTTGGGTTACCTTGAAAGAGGAACCCCTGTTATTATCTGTTGACTGCAATTGCGTGCTGATCAGTAAAGAAGTATTCGTTATCGTATAAGCATTGTATATGTTCATTTGTGTCCTGCGAGGAACCACTCCCCCTCTGGTGGGAGCCATCGCAGGTGGAGGCGCTGCATCAGCATCAGTGATATCCTTAGCATAAGTTGCCCCAGGTTCCCCGTGGCGGAGACTCAGCCCTCCTGCAAACTAACAGGTGACGCACCACATATGAGTAACTATATATATGTTCCTGTACCCACCAGTAGAATCTGCGATTGGGGGGGGATATACCCGTTACATATATAAAAAACAACTGCCTCGCCTGATTCACAACATCCTAACATTCATTATTGAATTTGAAGGATTTGTTATAAATCTAATTTCTCAGCGCCGTCTGCGCAACACACAGATTACCCTCAGGGAGACTCATGGCGCACAGCGCCACCTCCGCTTAACTGCCACCACAGACCGTCAGCTCCTCAGTCGCTGCAGGGTCCCCCCCGCCTCGGTGGTTTCGCCGCTCCTCCTCCTTCTCAGTGGCAGGCGCGGGTCCTCCGTCCCGCGCGCACACGTGTGTCCTCCAACGCTGGTCGCGTGCACACGCAGCTTACAGAGTGCGCGCCCAGCATCCACTCTTCTACTTCCACTCCTGCTGTGAGGCTCCGCCCCTGTACACATCACGTGTGTAATCAGAGTGCTACCAGTGCTCACCTACGTTGTATCAGCCACACCAATCCAGAGAGGCTCCCTGCAGTCCTCCTGACCCGCCCCCATCCCTGGTTGGTCAGCCCAGCCTTATCTAGCATTTCTGTGCCCTCACTCATCGCTCGACATAGTCTCTGTATGGAAGTGTTTGGTGTACTCTCGGTTACTACAGGTTGTGACACAACTCGTACGACTACCCCCTTTGACTCTCGACTTCGGCTCTCCTTGGACTACGTATTCTCTGGCATCCCACGATCACGGCTTGGACTTCAACCGTCCTCATCTCTCTGCTCCCTGATCTCGGCAAGGCAATCACTATTCTACTCCTATACCCGGTACCGGCAAGTATTGTCTACGTTACTTATATCTGGCCTGGCAACGCTTAATTCCACACTCCGGACACGCTCCCTTTGCTGCGGGTACATGTATTCCTACCTCCCCCTTCAGCACAGGGGACGGGTCTGGTCTGCGGGCAGCACCGGAGTAACAGGATTTGGCTCTGCGTCGTTGTTGAAACTTTGTATATATTTTAATGATTCATCTAATAAAGGTTTTTTTAAATATGTCATAAATTCATCCACTCACGGGACAGAGTGACCACAACAGGGTTTACTTTTTCTGTTTATAGTGTCTAGCATAAATGTTCTGCACAAAACTGTTTAGTGATTTTCCACTGTCTGTATTCTTGTAATTGAAAAGATTGACTGAGATAACCGAGTGATAGCAATACCTTACATTTTACCGATTTGTTTGTTGTAATCATAATTGGAGTATTCTAAACATTAGAAGAGTGTTACATTCTTGGAGGGTCAGACAGCCAATAATATTTATATCGACTCTTAATCTACCACTCACTTATCCTATTATTTCCACAAACCCAACTATTTCACCCTTCCCAATACACTGTGATTTTCCCAATAAAATGTGGTCACAACAATCAATAACCTGAACCCCTTTCCTTTATACGGATAGCTCACTTTTAACATTGTAAAACTAGATCACAATCCATAGATCACGTGATTGAGATTTTAGGGTTCTGAGACAAACAGGCAACAATGAATCATTTTAATGAGATCGTTATGGATTCAGTGCCTGAAATAAGGGGTTCTGTGAACTTCTGGGTACAGCAAGCAATTTCCTAGTTTCTCTATGCCCTGGCAGACCTTACAGATATATTCTTTATTAGCAGTGCCAATGTGATTAATCCATGGATGTCATCCTCATTGTACCCCCCATTCAGTACGATAAGAAACGTGAATATTAGTTAATACAGTGTTAAATAGAAGTGAATGTATAATTAACTGTACATTACCGAATTTATCCACATAATGAATAGGGACTTGTGTATTTTAATCAAATTGTTTGTCGTTATTAAATGCCTCTGATCTGCTTCACCTCTTACTATTCCTTCTATGAAATCTTAATGCAGATGATTCCATTGAGATCAGTTACGTCCCATTAGTCACTTTACATTGCACATTTCATAGATGTTCAACATTGAATTTAAGGGGAAATTCTGTTTAATGTGCTAAATGCTGAGAAAAACAACAAAGCACATAGATATACAATTAAATAGCTGGTCATCCCACTCCTCACAGTGCACTGGGAGTCTTCAAGAGGGGTGGTGGAATGAAATGGGGAGGGAAGGAGAGGGGGAAAAGGGGGGAGGTGGAGAAGGGGGATAAGGTGGAGGAGGGCGGAGGGAGAAGGAAGGGGAGGAAGGAGGGGATGGGGTGGGAGGAGAAGGAGAAGGGGGAGGGAAGAGGAAATCGGAGAAGGAAAAAGGGGGAGGGAGGAGGAGAAGGGTGGAAGGGAAGAACACAAGGGGGAAGGAAGCAATGGGAGATGAAGGAAGAGATGGGGCAGGGAGGAAGAGAAGAAGGAGGAGAGGAGATGAGGAGGGAAGAGAGGGGAAGGAGAGGGAGGAGGAGGGAGTAGGAGAAGGGGAGGAGGGGGGGGAGAGAAAAAGGTGAGGGAAAAGGGTGAGGGAAAAGGGTGAGAAAGGGGAGGGAGTATGAGAAAGGGGAGGGAGGGAGAGATGGGGACACGGAAGAGCAGAAAAGGGAGGGAAAAGGAGAAGGGGGAGATGAGATGGAGGAGGAGAAGCAGAGAGGGAGGAGGAGAAGAGGGAGGGTAGAAAAGAAGTGGGGAGGGTGGAGAAGGGAGGGAGATGGGGGGAGAAGGGGAGAGGACAGAGGAGAAGGGGGATGGAGGATAAGGGGGATGGAGGAAGAGAAGGGGAGAGGGAGGAAGAGATGGGGAGAGGGAGGTAGAGAAAAGGGTGGGAAGAGGAGCAAGGCTGGTGGGCCTGGATCTCTCGCCTTTCGAAAGCAGCATGGCTCTGTCCACAAAAAGAGCCTTGGGGCCTGAACCTCATTGGCTGTTATTGAAAATCTAATACACATGTAATGGGTTCCCCCCCCCCCCCCCAATCGCAGATTGGCCCCTCTAGGGAAATACTACTCTGGTTACACATGGCTATAGTGTGGTGCACCTGCTGGCTTACAGGACTCCTGAGCCTCCCGCTTGATGGTATTAAGGGGAAAGGCATCAGGACTGGCTTGTGAGGTAATGTTGAGTTATACTCACTCATGGTACACCGCCTCCATCTCTTCCAGATCCACAGCATAGCAGGGAGGAGTCTCTGAAAGAGAACTTCTATGTGCACCTTCTTCCTTAGTGACTCCACACACAGGACAGAAGCGATATCTTTCTTTGGCATCCTTTATTAACAGCAGACATGGACAGCCGCCCATCATAGTGGCTTGGTCGTCTAGCCACTCATTCTCAGGTTGCCAACCCAAAGGAAGTCCCTGACCTTACACTCCCAGTCAAGGGCACTGAAAGCAGGTCTAGCTCTTCCCTTACGCCCTAATGAAGTAAGAGGTATAGTCTTCCACACCACTCCCTAATGGGAGGGCCACAAAAACTGCCAGAGCCCTGACAGGTTGCTGGATAGACTCACCTCACTCAGATGGTGAGGCACACACTAAATTGAGGAAGTGCTGCATATTATATAGCTTCAGTAGGCACCATACATGTGTCACTTTTAGTGGACACAGAGCCTGATGTCACTTCTTTCACTGAATAATACACAGCATATGAAGTGAGGGCAAACCCCCATGATTACTTCTGGCAAACCTGCCCTTTTAACAGGGATTATTGCACAGGAGGATAAAGGCATGTAACCCCAAAATTACACAGGGCTACAATCTCCCTCTGGTGGATACAATGGTCCCCACTTGGTTCTAAATTTGCTGGGTCTTCCTTCAAACAGACAACCTGCAATATAACAATACAAAATTTACATTAATACAAAAATACAAATACAACACAAGTGCATTGCTGTAATGCAGAGCATATTCATTTTACCCTCCCATCACCAGGACTACTCCCTAGGAGAATCCACTCAATAATAGTGCCTGGGATCAGGTTTCTTAACTTCTCGCCCGTTGTGATCAATAATGGTGACACTATATGATCTGGGCGGCCCATTCTCTGGCCTGTATTCTAACTTGTGCTTGTAAGTGTTCCTGCCTACACTCCAGACACACATGAGATAACATACTCTAGCCTCAGTTCGGTACTCAGAGTGACTAGATTTAGATTTAAGGTAGTCCTCCACTGCTTCCCTTAACCAAGTATCCCGGTTGTTCTCAATTTCCTGCATTATGGGCTCAGGAACATATGGATACTCAAAGCCGTGAGACTGCTTATATCTAGCCACTATGGCTCTCTCCGCCCTGCTTACTCTCACCAGCCTTTTGTTCCCTGCTTTACCTGGCAGTACCCAGGACAGTGGTTCTTCAGGGGCAATAACATCATACAAAATAGAGGACCCTTTAGGGGTGACATCCCCTTTTGGATTTCATCGCATCTCCTCAAGAGCTCCTCTTGGGCTTCCTCAGCCGAGTACACACCCACATCCCACCAGTGATCAATCACATCTCCTCGCATCAGGATGAATCTAGTGCGGTCCAACCATTCAGAGTAACCCTCATATAACGGAGCCCACCACTTAGTACTATGATCCCTCAATTGTTTCGCACCACCAGGGCAGTCTCATGCCCTTCTGAGTCCCCTCCTGACGAGACCCCAAATGTGATACTAGAATGTGTAGAGGCCCCATACTGCTTAGGCCTCCCTCTAACAATGTGGTTGTAGATAGTAGGATTCATCTTAGGTGGTTTCACATATGGTACTACCTCCTTCCCAGATCCCTCATCCGAAGGTTTACAGTCCCCCCAGTCCATGGCCACTCCTCAGATATGTCACGTGACTCCCCAGACCACCCTTGGCTCGAACGTGACCCCAAAGGTGACATGGTAGGGATAGGGGCAGGGCATTGTCCTTGGCACTGGGCAAGGGGAATGGGGAAGTGTTCTTACGCTTTGGCAGGTAGATCAGCAGCTTGGCGATGCCACGACCCGTCGTGGCCTTGGGGGTAGCAGAGTCATCAACCCGCTGTCCTCCACGGCCTCGCATAGCCTGCTGATATTTCTCTCCATCCTGCTGTACTAGACGTTTGCTGCCCAGCGCCGCTGCCGGATGCTCCCGGTCGGTTCCGCTGCTAAAACCGGAAGTGACGTCATCTTCCTCTCGCGAGGTGGCGTCATCTTGGGTGGAGTCGTCCCACCCTGGAACTTCCTCTTCTATTTCGACGTCCGGCACCGGATGTCCCGCAATGCTTCTCGGCTCCGTTTTGGCCTTGGTTGGGGCCTTCACTACGGCCGCCCCCATTGGAGCCTGTGGGGACTACGGAGGTTTCTCACCACTCCGCCGGCTTGCAATGGTCTCCTCTTCCTCCGGATGTCCCTCTGCTGCACTGGGAGTCACCATGGCCGTGGGACTCTTCCGCTGCTCCGGTCGCACCAGCGCTTGTTGGCGAGGGATGTCAATCTGTAGCGGGCCAAAATCGTAGGTAAGCCACTCTTCTTCCACAGCACTGCTGCAGTGGTCCGCCGGTAGGCGCATCACCACCGGTGTGCTGCTCCCATGGTCGTCGTCCGATGAGGATGATGCCGATGAGGGTAAGGGTACCTCCACAGGGGACCGACATTGAGGCTTCAGTTTCCAGCTACGGTCACAGGCCTCTACGCTCTCTTTCTTTGGCGCTACCATCAGGAGCGATCGCCATTCTCCGGGATCTCTCTTCTCTGTCTTGATCTTTGGCGATTCTACGGCCGTCAGCATGGCTGTAGTACCTCCCGCCTCTGCGTGCCCAGGTACGAATGGCTCCACGGCCCACAAGTAGTGGATGCCGCATTGAGGGCATCTCGCCGTCGTACTGGCTTCTCCGCCCGGTAGTCTACACAGCATGCATAGACACCGGAGAATTTCTCGATCACCCTTCTTCACTACCAGGAAGCCTCTTGGAAGTTGGTTGGGGTGTATAGCAAAGTCCGCCATGGCACAGTCAGTTGTTGCGCTGGGTAAGGGAGACACACAACACAATAGTCTCTCTTTCTCGCCAGCTCTTCGCAACTGAAGGATAGGAAGCTCACATCCGGCTCCTCCTTTACTCAAATCAGCTTTCCATTGGTGGGTGCAGTGACCCCTCCCTCTGGTGGAGATTAGAGGAGGGTCCCACAGTGGCACATCATGACTCAGAATCGGCTCTGAGCCTATCACAGTATAGGGGGGTGGGGCTCCAGCTTTCATGCCAATTCCCGGCCAAGTCCCTGCAGAATTTCTCTCTGCACTTTGACCATGCGGTTTCCCAGGGTGGCGGGAACCGCCATCTTTGATTACTTTGCAGTCCACACTCACCGCAGCTTTGACTTGCTCGGTAATCACCAACTGACACTCAGATACGTCGTCCGACATTTCACATGTAATTGCAATGTCCTCACTGATCTCCTGTTCTTAAACACACAGGGAATTAAAACAGGAAAGAAAGGGTGCGACCACAGCTTTCGCGCCACTCCACAGCCTACTCAGTATAGGCGTCTCTGCGCCCGATTCCTCCGCTGTCCACACAGCACGTGCGTCTCTCATCTCCGGCGCGAACCGCCATTTTGGGCTCTCCGCACCACGCGGGACCACATCACATATACTCGCCATTTTTACTTCTTTGCTGAAATCACACATGGTTCTCCTCTGCTGGGCGGCCGCCATGCTGATGCAATAAAGCAAGCCAGCGTACACATCTATATGTATCTCAAGTGTATATATCTCAGATGTATTGCACTACCTCAGGCTACCTCAGGCTAGTCTAAACTCTCTCTCTGTATGCTGCACATGGTATCAGTCCAGTGTAAGTGCTCTGTGGTGTACAATCTGGTTACTGGCTAGAAGTACCTAGGATCAGCCCCACTGTACTTAACATGTCACCTATTGTCGGTTATACATAGCGTTGATCCATACCAGGAGCGTAGCAGGGAGGAGTCTCTGAAAGAGAACTTCTATGTGCACCTTCTTCCTTAGTGACTCTACACACAGGACAGAAGCGATATCTTTCCTTGGCATCCTTTATTAACAGCAGACATGGACAGCCGCCCATCATAGTGGTTTGGTCGTCTAGCCGCTCATTCTCAGGTTGCCAACCCAAAGGAAGTCCCTGACCTTACACACCCAGTCAAGGGCACTGAAAGCAGGTCTAGCTCTTCCCTTACTCCCTAATGAAGTAAGAGGTATAGTCTTCCACACCACTCCCTAATGGGAGGGCCACAAACACTGCCAGAGCCCTGGCAGGTTTCTGGATAGACTCACAGTCAAGAGAGAGGGGATTTGGCCCAGGATTAAAGGGGTTACACCCCATTTGGCCACCCTCTACTCTCACCTGGGAAGCAAGGGGTTAACTGGACTGGGATCCAGTAATTTGTTTTTGCCTTGCTTCAGCCATCCAACTGTTTATTCCCCTGTATAAATGTATTGTTTCTGTGCCAGTGTCTGCACCACACACACACTGGGGCTTAAGGGGTTAATGAGCTGCAGTTTAGGAAAATACAAATATGTGGTGTCTTTTCAGAAATATCTGGGCTTCAACAGGCTTTATTGAAGTTGGGTGTGAAAAGTACAGAGGGGGTTTGGTGTATGTTAACACATCTTGCTGGTAGACAGCTAGGCCCATGTCTGGGACATTGGGTGTGAAATCTAGCACCTGTGACAAATGTTCTCTACACAGGAGTCCCTGCTTCAAAGGATTTATTGACCAGGGGTTATGGGGGCCAGGGGTGCGGTTACCCAAGGAGATATCAGAATGAGTGATCTTATTAAATATAAGAATACCATGAGATGTCCTCGGCTGAACGTGCTAAAAATTACATATGTGTAACCGGGGGACCGAGCCGCAAATAACGATTACAGACACATGATGTCTAGCAGGTCCTAAGAGACAGATATTAATATCTCTCTTAATTTTAGTATTACACAGTAATATTTAGTCTTATTGGGAGCGTCATGCGTGCCGGAATGTATTAATATCTCTCACGTGCCAGTAAGTACTACTGAACTGAAGTTATGAAGTTATTTAGATAGGAAAATCAGTTTTTTAAACGTCCTTGGGTGGGAGGAGTTTTACTCTGTGGAAAACTGTCAACCTCACCACTGATTTATGAGAGGGGCTGGGTTTAGGTTGTGTTCAATGGGAAATAATTGTATAAGAACCAGGCTCAGCCTATGGCTATTGTCCTTTATGTCTTTCGTGTCTTTTGTTATTCTCTAGATTGCTGCATGAACTGCTAGTCAAGATTTCATCATTTCCATCCTAAGTAAGTGCATATTTTGTCTGTTATTTGTATAATCTCGTGTGTTCACCTTTTTCAAGGAATAAATTATATTTTATCATATCTAAGCCTCATCCAGTTCAACCCAGTTATATTTGGTGTGTATTATTAATGGCCTGTCTCAAAGCTATCGTCACACTCACCTCACTCAGATGGTGAGGCACACAATAAATTGAGGAATTTCTGCATATTATATAGCTTCAGTAGGCACCATCCCCTGTGTCACTGTTAGTGGACACAGAGCCTGATGTCACTTCCTTCACTGAATAATACACAGCATATGAAGTGAGGGCAAACCCCATGATTACTTCTGGCAAACCTACCCTTTTAACAGGGATTATTGCACAGGAGGAGAAAGGCATGTAACCCCAAAATTACACAGGGCTACACACAACTGAGTTTTACGTGAAAAAATTAAGAAGGTGCTCATATGTCTGTGATCGGTGACTAAAAAGTCAGTGAAAATAATATGTATATAATAGGTACAAAAGATGAATTGAGTGAAGGTTAGGTGAAGATTTGCTGCTGAAATTACCCAAAATGGAAGACCTGTTCAAAAGTCTTCTGAGGTGAGCAAGGGAACAGGGGAAAGGGGAGCGCAAATGTAAGTGAATAAGTGATAGAACAACAATACACCCACAGGGTAGGTGGAAAATTTTAAACACTAACACCAATGGGTTAGAAGCTGTAGAGTCCAAAGTACAAGATGAAACTTAGTGTATGTTGCTGTAAAGGTTCTCATCTCCAATCAGGAAGTGGACCTGCAGGGCTGAGGTAGGGATGCAGAATTTATTTTATTTATTTATAAAATGTTTTATCAGGAAGTAATACATTGAGAGTTACCTCTCGTTTTCAAGTATGTCCTGGACATAGTTAAAATGACAAATAATACATGGTTACAAATACAGTTACATAAATGAACAGTGTATACATTATATACAATACATTGCATGCACAGTTAGAGAAGATGTATATTAATATTAATTAATATTAATATAATAACTGACCAGAGCCCAGGGACAGAGTACTATAAGAGTATCCGTAGTCGGTAAGCAGGCAGAGGTCAGGGCAGGCGGCAGTGGTGCAAAGTCAAGGCGACAGGCAAAAGGTTAGGGCAGGCAGAAAGCAGCGAGGTCTGGGTTTCGGTCCGGAGTCAGCAACAAAGGAATCCAAACAGACACCAGGGAAAGGCGTGACAGCTAAAACCAACAGGAGCTGCACAACTTAGAACTTTGCTCGGCGACTCCCACTGGGAACTGCATCTTTATATAGCATACGAACCTGCCGAAGCCTGGACATAGGTGAAACGCGTAGCTCACCTTTTTGACTCCAAGCGGCCACCGTAGGGAGATGAAGAAGCTGACGTCACAGCCCTGAAACCAGACGCGGGAGCAGGGAATCCATCTTGAGCAGACACTAAAACAGATCACTCTGATGCTGCCGAGGTCCTCCTTTTTTGTAAGTGTAGATTTATTTTACATATGTAATAAAGCAATTTTTTATTCAACATTGTTGCATCTACACCAACATCCTTATTGAGGGGAGAAATTGTCCATAAGCTGGAAGTGTTGCAAGAAGGGAGACCCTAACCGAATATGAACCATCCAGACAGGACCAAAAGAAACCTCTGAGTACAAGCACTCACACAGGGCCGTGTGAGTGAAACTTAATTTATTTTTTCACCTTACCTATTCCTCAAACTCCACCATTAGGTACAAGTGCAGGCACTCTGATCGGGTCACCCAACCCCCCTGGTGCCAGCACTTTGTACACTACATTCTCCATCACACTGAATTTGACTGTGTTTGTGTGCGTATCTATACCGAGGGGAGACTGCCCACCGACAACCAACAACAAGGATATAGGAGTGGAAGGGGATCCTCTGGTTTGACGTGCAATACACCACAGAAGGACAAATATACCTCTATACAACAGCGTTCACACAGGGTCGTGTGAGTGACATTTATCATTATATTTATATCTTCATTTACCCCACTTGTTGGTATGAGCGGTGGTGCTTTGACTGTTTTTTTTTTAAACTCCTTGAGCACCAAGCTCAATACTTACCTTCGTAATTTTAATGGTCTCATTACTATTTCGACACAACTTGCGCCTATCTCTCCATTGGAGTTATATCTATATTACTGTTCACTTTGTGCTCCACGACTTTCCTTTTTGTTTTATATACTGTAGTAGGCTGCCAGTAACCAAAATGGCCAAACTGAGGAGAAAGGGCAAGCAACCTGGAAAACCCGAACTGCAGCAAAACCCGGCACGGATCGGGCAGAATCCTTACAATACATCCCTCTTCAGGAGCAACCGCCTGGCGATCTAAGCCGGCTTAACTGGAAATTTGCAATGAAATGCCAGGACTAGGTTGGGGGCATGGACCTCCCTGGACTTAATCCATGAATTCCCCTCAGGGCCATGACAGAAGGCCTTTCAAAATCTGGAGATGAATTGGGATCCGTGATCTGAGACTATATCTGCCAGGACTCCATGTAGGCGGAATATCTCTTTAATAAAGATCTCTGATAGTTTAGAGGCTGTGGGTAGCTTCCTGAGAGGAACAAAATGGGCTTGTCATGTAAATGGATCACTACTACCAGTATAGTAGTCATACCCCTGGAGGGAGGCAGCTCCAAAATATAATCCATGGATAGGTGGGTCCATGGGTGGTTGGGGACTGGCAAGGGTGGCGCAACCCACACTGTAATGTCCTTGGCACCCTAGTCTGGGCGCATACAACGCAGGCTGCTAAAATCTCCTTCACGTCTTTGCGGATCTCTGGCCACCAAAAGATCCATTCAAGGAAATCACATGTCTTCCTGACTCACGGGTGACCAGCCGTCTTGGAGTTATGACCCCATTGCAATACCTCACATGAAAATTGGGGTTGGGGGGACAAATAGTTTGGATGAACGAGTGGACATTGACCTGGGATCCTCTGCTGGAGCCTGTTAAATCTGTTGCAGAAGTGAGGATGAAACTGCAGAGATCATCTGAGAAGATGGAATGATGGGCCCCTGCTCTATCTCAGTGGCGTCATCTGAACAGAATTGCCTGAATAGTGCGTCTGCTTTGACATTCTTAGATCCTGGATGATAAGAGATCACAAAGTTGAACCGAGTGAGGAAGAGAGCCCACCTCGCCTGATGCGTCCTGAGTTTCTTTGCTCCTTCAATGTATTCGAGATTCTTGTGGTCCGTCACGATTGTTATGGGAGACGTTGTCCCCTCAAGTGAATGTCTCCATTCTTCTAGAGCCATTTTCATAGCCAGTAGTTCCCGATTTCCAACATCATAATTCCTTTCTGCTGCAGAGAATTTTTTTTAGAAAAGAAGGCACAGGGGTGGTGTTTTCCATGAAAATCCTTCCTTTGAGAAAGAGCAGCTCCGGCTGCCAGATCAGATGCATCCACTTCAAGCACGAAGGCTTTCGTAGGACCTGGATGGATCAGTACAGGTGCGGAAGAAAAGGCAGACTTGAGTTTCTAGAAAGCCAGAAGAGCCTCGGAGGGCCATATCTTGGGATTCGTCCCTTTCTTAGTAAGAGTAAGTTCTTAGTAAGAACTTGGAGAATTTCCTGATGAAATGTCGGTAGTAGTTGGCAAATCCAAGAAATCGTTGAGTTGGTTTGAGGCCTGTCGGTAGGAGGCCAATCCAGCACTGCCGATACTTTCACATGATCCATCTCAAATCCAAGGGAGGAGATGAAGTATCCAAGGAAGGAAATCTTCTTCTGTTCAAACTGACACTTCTCGAGCTTGGTAAAAAGGGAGTGATCCCGAAGTGTTTGGAGAACTTGTCTAACCTGTGCCCAATGTTCAGACAAAGAACTGGAAAAAATAAGGATATCGTCCAGATATACCACAATGAATTGATCCAGTAGATCCTGGAAAATCTCATTGACGAAATGTTGAAATACGGACGGTGCGTTGCACAACCCGAATGGCATGGCCAAGTATTTGTAGTGCAAGCAGTGGAAGCCAGCCAAACCCAAGGGAGGTGGTGAGCAGCACGGGGAACCTTCAATTTCACCAAATTGAGTGATACATGCTTATTTTATATTGGCACGTTGTAAGTGCGCATTTTTATACCCTTTTTTTACATAAAGAAATTTATATCAGTCTGATCGCACTATGTAGTTCTCTCTCTCATCGTACATATACTACACTTCATCGCTGACTGAGCCTTTGAGGGGGGATCCTGACCATACTATTCCATATGGGTAGCAGCCCTATTTGCAAACTGCTTTTGATTCACTGATATCCTGTTAGTAGACAAGACATACGAGCCAAGAAACCATCATATGCTTTATTAATCAATTTCCCATACATCTTCACTTATTTGTGTGTTTTTTGTTTCTTTTTTCCTATATTCTCCCCCTGGATTTTTTGAGAGATTGTCATACACCTTGGAACCCGTGAAACAGGTCCCACCAGACGGTTTGAGCTGGGGTTTAAGATTTAAATTATTTCACTGCTATCACTTAAATTACTATTATTTTACACTTTCATTTAAGTTGTTCGCGCCTTTATATCACTTTTTCACCAAGTATTGGTAGTGGCCATCACGGTATTAAAGGACATCTTCCACTCATCACCTTCTCTGATCCTAATTAAATTGTAAGCTCCTCGAAGATCCAGTTTGGTGAAGATCGTAGCCTTGCATAAGCGCTCAAAATGTTCAGGTTTGAGGGGTAGAGGATACCGATTTTTTACAGTGATTTTATTTAGGCCTCTATAATCAATACATGGCTTGATAGAAGCATCCTTTTTGGAAACGAAGATGAAACCCACACCAGCGGGGGAACTTGATTTGAGAATAAACCCTTGCTGGAGGTTCTCCGAAATTTATTCCCGCATTGCCCTGGGTTCTGGTTCTGAAAGGGGGTAAGGGCGACCTCGAGGAGGGGTGGCCCCTGGGAGCAGATCAATGGCATAATCACCGGAAGACAAGATTCATGGCAATATTGTCCCCAGGATGTCACTTGACTGCTTGTCCAGTCGATCTTGGGGCTGTGGTGCCAGAACCAGGGAAGGCCTAGGACCACTGGAGTTGAGGGAGAGCAAATGACATAAAAAGAAAGTTTTTCTTTGTGAAGTTCCCCAACCAAAACCAGCAACGGATTAGTCTCGTGGGTGATGGTCCCAGGTGTCTTCCCTCAATGGCCACTACCACTAGTGCAATCCCTGATAGTGTGGAGAGGAATGGAGTAGAGTACCGCAAATACGTGGACAATTAAATTTCCGGCGGCTCCAGAATCCACAAATGTCTGAGTAAAGATGGAGGCTTGTCCCCAGGAGAGTGAAACCAACAAGAGGAGCCGTGAAGGTTGTGGTAAAGGAAGAATAGATGAAATGTCCAGAGAATATTCCTCTTCACTGAGCATTGGGGTTTTCCTGATTTAGGATAGTCTCAGACAAGATGACCTTTGAAAATAGGAAAAACCGTCTGTAAGGCTCAAAGGTATACACTCCTGGTTAGCTAAAGAAGCCTGGTATAATGATTAATTGGAGATAGCGGAGATAGGCCAGAGAAGGAGAGAGAGTTGGAGGGATTATCGGTAACAGACCTGTATATGCATATGTGTAAAGTGCAATAAACCAGTAAAGTGGATCGGTATGGAGTTGCAATATACTCACGAAAAATACCGTCCTGTTTGTCCTCACTCTCTCTCCTTGCGTCGCATTGCACCTAGACGGTGGTGAGCGAGACTCCGCGGCGCAGGCACGATCCGGAAGCACAATAGAAAAAGTAGAAGATCGAAGCAGCAGCCAATCCTACAGACAGACTCACCAGTGAAAAATTAAAAACAAAAAAACGTTATTGGGCTACAGTACATAAAACGGATATTCAGGATGAACAAAAAAGGAATGACCTCCTCCCACTAGTTTCGAGCATGAACTGCCCTTTCTCAAGAAGTATTTCTCAAGGAGATACTCCTTGAGAAAGGGCAGTTCATGCCCGAAACTAGTGGGAGGAAGTCATTCCTTTTTTGTTCGTCCTGAGTATCCGTTTTATGTAGCCCAATAAAGTTTATTTGTTTTTAATTTTTCACTGGTGAGTCTCAGTCCATAGGAGTGGCTGCTGCTTCGATCTTCTACTTTTTCTAAGATGACCTTTGAGCCCACTCTACAAGCATTGCCCCCTGGTTCATCTTCTTCTCTCCTGCTCAGTGTAACGGTTTCTCTCCACAAATAGGACAGGACCACGAGGCTGAGGTGGGGAGTTTGGTAACCAACGACCTGTAACCGAGAAACCAAGACCGGAGTACAGAGTGAAGGTCGTGTAGCCGGGTCAGGATAGGAGATGTTAGAGTGGTCGTGGTACTTGCCAAGGTCTAGGATAGGAGAGATCGTATATTCGTAGTGCGAATCCGGGGTCCAGGAGTAGAGAAGGTAGAAGTCCAAATACGAGCCGAAGTCAGGGATAAGAGAAGGCGGAGGTCCAGATACAACCCGAAATCAAACAGGAGCAATGAAGGCAAGGCAAGGGTTGACAAGGCAACAGCAAGGCAGCAGTGTGCGTGGGGCAAGCACTTTGTTACATAAACAGACGTTTATGCTCAGCCAACTTGCAGCAGGGTTGGCTGAGCATTTAAGGAACAGGTAATGAATGAAAACCGCCCCCTCAGACATATTCAGTCCACTGATAGGCAGGGGCGGGGAGAAGAGCAGGTGAGGAATAATTAGAGAGAGACAGACTTCTCAGTGCCGTGCGGCGCCTGCGCGTAGATTGTGTGCGACGCGCATCACTCGTGATGTCACGGGGCAGAGCCTGAGGCAGAGCTTGGTATTGCGGCATGCGACATGCATCTCATCGTGGGGCGTGCCATGGGGGCGGAGCCTGAACACGGTGCATGTGGTGTCCCCCAACCTGGCAGCGCGACGTGCGTCACCCGTCTCGTCACAGGACGCATCACGGGGGCGGGGCCGAAAGCCCAATCCTCACACTCAGGTAATTTTGTATCCCCTAATTGTATTGGTTCCACATCTGGGCAAGGTGCAGTAAGTGGAGTGTTGAAACTTGGGAGCTAAATTAATTATAGTTTTTTTTGGTGAGTGTTCTCGCTCGGTCTGCCATTCTTGTATCCGGAGGTCCATTCTGATACAGAGAGTAATCAGTTCCTCCAGATATTTGGGGATGTCCCGGCAAGTCAGTTTGTTCTTTAAATGCTCAGAAAGCCCCTGACAAAATGCTTCCACCAGAGCCTCCTTTTTCCAGACCACATCCGCAACAAGGGTTCGTAACTCAATGGCATACTGGCCCACAGTATGGTTTCCTTGTCGGATTCGAAGGAGTGAAGCAGAAGTGGAGGACACGGGACCGGGAGCGTCAAATACTTTTTTAAATGCCTAGAGAAAGGCAACGGAGTCGTTGATCAGTGGGGATTCTCTCTCCACAGAGGAGAAGCCCAGGCAAAGGCCTCGTCCGTCAGTAGGGCAATTATGTAGACTACCCTGGATTGGTGAGTGTCGAACATGGATGGCTGGAGTTCGAACTGAATTAATCATTGATTCAGAAACCCTCTACAAGCAATATGGTCCCCTGTATAGCACAGAGGTGTCGGGATCCGTGGTTCCCTGGGCATAGGGGGTGATGGGGCTGGCACCAGACAGGCTGTTAGTAAGGGCAGTGCAGGGTATAAACCACCTGGAATGTGTCCAGCCAGGTAAAAATGTCCTGAAGTCAGCTTGAAATGAGTGCCACCTGTTGGTTTTGCTGGGCAAGGCGTCTCTCATGATCTCCGAGCAGTTTCCCTTGGAGAGATATGGCTTGCGCTATCTCAGCGGGGTCCATGTTTGGCTGAGCAAAATGTGATGGTGCACGTCTCCAATCAGGAAGTGGACCCGCAGGGCTGAGGTAGGGATGTATAATAATCAACCAGAGCCCAGGGACAGAGTCCTGCTAGAGTATCCATAGGCGGTAAGAAGGCAGAGGTCAGGTCTGGCAGCAGTGGTGCAGAATCCAGGGGCCAGGCAAAAGGTCAGGGCAAGTGGCAGTGGTGCAAAGTCCAGGTGACAGGTAAAAGGTCAGGGCAAGCAGAAATTAGAGAGGTCTGGGTCACAGTCCAGGTTCAGCAACAAAGGAATCCAAACAGGCAACAGGGAAAGGCGTGACAGCGAAGACCGACAGGAGCTGCAAAACTTAGAACTTTGCTTGGCGACTCCCACTGGGAACTGCATCCTTATATAGCAGGCTGCCAGTAACAAAAATGGCCGAACTGTATATAGATATTTCAGCATGTTTGTCTGTGTGTCAAGTCAACCCCTGGGTGTCGTTCCTGGTAGGCTATATATCTGGCACGTGACATCATACTGGTGACATCATAATGGGTTGCAGACATCCTTAGCCTTTTATATATTTAGATAAAACACATCAAAACTTGTACTCAAAATATGTAGATGAATAAAAGCATTTGAATAGAGGTTTATACTCTATTCAGAGTCATGGCAATCTCACCACTGCTTGGCCACCCTCCATGACTGGAACATAGTCAGCGTCGCCATTTCTGGTTCAAAGTCCGCAATGTCACTACCGGTTCTCGAGACTCCGATAGCTGGGAGATGTTAGGACAGTGTAACAGCGTCCTTCCAAGCGGGCAGAGGATTGTCCAGAACTCTTATGTGTTTCACTCTATTGGCTTCAGCAGGAGGAAGGCCAGGAGATGAGTGGTCCTACTCTTGGCTTTTAAACTCCACCGCTTCCATGACCAGTCCCATACCCCCAAACAATGGGAAAGGGGGTTAATCACCGTGCTGCCACTTCCAGTGCTCCACTCCAGAGGTGACACACAGTGAGATGGGAATGGCAGGCTGGGGCCTTACAACCTTACAATAGCATTTCATGCAAAATTCTACGTGCTCTTTCTAAATAAATCAATTGTGTAGTATTAGACAATACTACATATCCTTTGTTCTTTTACTCTTCGTGCCTTTATATTAAAGATGTGTAATGTTTTAAGCTTCCTTGGGTTGCAATAGCAGCCATGTATAAAGCCACACCACTTCCTCTTTTGTAATATGCAGCTATATTGCATACCATGAGAGCAGCATCTTCACCAATTCATCACAGAAGAATGGATCGATCAGCAGTTTAGTTAATTGCATTGCCATAAAAGTAAAAAAAACTGCTGCATTTATTAAAACAAAAACAAACAAAAAGACAGGCAAGAGGAAATGCACTTTTAAATAATAGCCCTATCTATGAGCCATAATTCACTGCAAACTATGTAATTTGTACATTTCTAATCTGTAGTGTTTAGCTGCGGACTATGACTTAATCAGTTAGTTCCATGGACATATTTTTATTGAACTCTGCTCTTTCACTAGTGCCAGAGAGTAAGGAAAAGGAAACGCGTCTTCTCAGGGCACAGTTATGTTTGTGAAAGTAGATATGCGTTAGTCTAAGTGTGTTCCAGCACCTGCTTATGTGAAAGTACTCTCTAATAAAGCTAAAACCAGATAGCCATTCTTTTCATTTGTATTATATTCCATGCTTCCTCTGTGTTAGTTTTACTTCATATATGCATCTACCCAGTATACTCTTTGCAGATAAACTATGGCTCTGCCTATTGCCTCACTTATAAGCTCAGAATATTGCCATGAATGAACTGCACATCTGTCTTCAGAGAAACAAAGGATGCATCAATTGTTGTTTGGAGGAAGGTCTTTTCAGATTGTAATGGATATGGAGCACACAAGTCTTGCTTTAGAAAGGCGATGGTTCCACTGTGGCTTCTTTGCTTCTTCATGGTTTTTGTTGTAACGAATTCCTCTGCTGCAGAGATAGGAATAAAAAGCAGCACATGCTGACACTGTAGTTTTTGATCTGTTTCCTGCAGCTTGAACTGATCACAGCACTGTGCTGCATAGAGAAATTACACTGTCAACACTGTAAACATAATTTTGAATGATTATCTGTACACCATAATTAGTTATTACACATAAAAATAAATGCTCAGTGAAGCGGATGGCTGAGTTGAGACATCCATCTTGTGTAAAAGGATTCTGAATAGAAAAACATGCACAGAACATGTTGTAAAGAGCATTAGCATTGCTGCATTGTAGCTTTAGTGAAATGCAGGTTTATGTTAGATTATCCAAAAATGAAATAGAAAATGTTGGATTGTGGCCACTCCACCCCACATAGCTCCTTGTGTTTCACTACTACACACAAACACAATTTTATACATGTAGCCCTGGTGCCCTCCATGTCCAAGAGACCCCCCTCCCGAAGTGCCGAGCGGTTGCAGGTGCAGCCGAAGGCAGCGACGGACCCGCCGGCACAACACGAGGGTGGGGGCCAGTGCAGGGAGCGCTTCGAGCACTCGGAGGCTCGGCGGCGTACCCGGCTACGGGGGCCGCCATGACGGGTTGCGTGAGCGTGCGCGGGATCGCGCATGCGCAGATAGAGTCAGGGAGTTGCGGTGGCCAGTGGAGACTTGCGCATGTGCAGGGCAAGTGCGCACGCGGCCCCAATGCAGAGACAGCCTCCCCGGGACTACAACTCCCATGGGGCATAGCGAGGCAGGCACCAGGTGCCTCATAGCGGCCAATGAGGGCGAAGGATTCCCAGACAGGCAGATAGATACTTTTCGCGGGCTTAGAGCAACGGCAGTTGGAGCTGGGAGCAAGAAGGGGAAGGAAGGGTGTAGTGAGCAAGTGGCTCCTGCACCAAGTAAGGTTCCCCAGGTCCCAGACAGGCCCCAACTCCCCACCAGGTTAGTGGGTAATTAATAAGGGACGGCCCCTAGGTTAGGGACTCTGCCCTTAGGTGCGTGTGGGGTGCAATCTTGTCAGGTCACGGCTGTCAGTGCTGTGAGGGCTGACAAGAGCGCATCGTGTGTAGATTGCAGTGCGTTGCTGCAGGGGCTGGGAGTGTCAGTGAGTGCCAGGAGAGCTAGGGGAATGGATTAGGCCAGTAACCCCTAGGCCCCAGGTAGGTCTTCACTCCCCAGCTTGTGGTGCTACAGGGACAGGCCCTAGGTTAGGGACACTGTCATCATAGCACTAGTGATAGATAGGGACACAGCAGACGCTGCACTTCCTGAGAAGAGACTTGGGCTCAAGTCTGTGATAAAGATACAGAGACTATCTCCAGGGTTGGGAGCAGATCATCGATGTTGCTGCAGAGGCCATCCGGGTGGGATCGCCCCGGACGGTAGTTCCTGTGTTCATCCGTCATCGGATCCTTTGCAAAGCTCCGTTGCAGGCCCGAGCACTGCAGGTAACCCTTATCAATAAGTGCACCAACGATCATACCTATATTATTCATACAGGACTAGTGGCTGCGCAGTCACACATATCCTCTCCCTTTAGGGGTGCGGACATATTGTGTATGTGGTTACTGGACACGGGGTGGGATCACCTGGTGAATGGGGTAGCGTCCTGTGAGACGCATTAGTTAGTGTCTCCTCTAGAGAGGGACACCTGTTGATCGGTTGATGTTATATGCAAGTACGTTTCCTATGCTCACAAGTAAAGGTATTGGTGGTTATATATACTGTGTGCTGAGTGATATATATTGTCCTGCGAGGAACCACTCCCCCTCGGGTGGGAGCCATCGCAGGTGGAGGCACTGCACCGAGTACAGGGTTACTCATAATATACTTGTCCCAAGTTCCCCGTGGCGGAAGCTCAGCCCTCCTGTGAGCCTAACAGGTAAAGCACCACACCTGGTAACAATAGGTTCTCCGCACTCACACTATATCTGCGATTGGGTGGGGGAATACCAGTTGCATACATAAAGAGGACCTTGCTAGCATCACGTATAGGAAGAATTCTCCCAAATGGGACTATATAAACTGTGCACTGCGTTCCAAACGAAGGAAGGGATTGCGTTCCAAAAAGAAGATAGCTGACGAGTGCTGCATCGCTTAAAAAAGATTTCTTTATTCTGCAAGCGGCAACATACAGATGAACAAGGGACCCTGAGAAGAACCTCCGACGTGTTTCGTGCAACCGTGCACTTTGTCAAAGAGCACGCAATGCACAGTTCATATCGCCCCGTTTGGGAGAATTCTTCCTGTTACTATTTCCGGACTGTATGCGCGTTTCTTTCAGGATTCCAGATGTACAAAAGCTGTGAGTACTCTGATTTAACTCATTATCAAATGCTTTATGGACTTTATCTGCTCATGTTGTTGGTATAGCTCCAGGGATTGGTTTATTAGTGAATTTGGGGGCCTGGGTCCCCACTTATGTGGGTCCTTTCAGACATCCCCAATGTACTAACCTTATTCCATACCCCTCAATGGGAGCTTTAATGACCTGTTTACACATTGAAGACATGTTTATTTACCTGGATCTACAAACAATTGTAAACTTTTTTTTCTGTTTTTTTTCTGAGGAAATATGTAAATATCATGCTGTTTTTTATTATGTATATATTTGCATACTCTCGAGCCCCCGATGAAGCCAGTTACGGTGAAACGTACGTAGGGTACGTCTGACGTCACCGTCACATGACGTCGGCTCATCGGTGAGGTGTGGGCTATACTTTGTCTGAGTGCTTCGTAGACTACGTCCGTGGGCAGCAAAAGCACTCAGACCCTAGGGTCAGTCTCTCATTTATCTTTATAGTATATATGTACAGCCTGTGTGCAGTTTTTTATTCTCTGAGGTGCTAAAGTTTATTTCATTTCCGGTCATTGCCAAACACAGCTCTGCTTGGCATTTCATATACAGACCTGCATCCAACTGCATATACCCCATTGCTACAAGGGGCTCTGAGGTGCTAAAGTTTGTTTCATTTCCGGTCATAGCCAAGCACAGCTCTGCCTGGCATTTTACATACAGACCTGCATCCAACTGCATATACCCCATTGCTACAAAGGGTTCCCCTACATTTTGGCATCTATATAATGTTAACAACAGATCATATGCAGTTCTGAGTATTCAAGGTGCCTATTGCTACTTCATATCAGTTAGCATTAAGTGCAATCTTGCTCTCTATCTAACAGACAGGTCTGCATCTCACTGCACATACCCCACTGTTATAAGGGTTTTTTGAGATACATTGCTAGAGACCACACAGGTTTAGGGTTTACTAAGGTTTAATTAAGAGGGAATATATATAATATCCCCATTAAACACCCTACCACACCTCCTCTTTTGGAGTCACAGATCCCCAGACCTGAGTAAAAACCCCTCCCCACTCCTACAGTGTCCCAAGCACTTCACCCACCCAAATTTAAATAGCGGAGCCAGATTCCTTTGTATTCTGGCTGGCTAAGTGAATTACCAACCCAGCACACAAAGGAGTTATTGAAATACAGCATCTCACATTCATGGGGAATAAACATTACAGGGCACATAAGAATGTACAGTCTGACATTTTGGCCACATTGATATGCAACATGCCAGAAAATTGGCATCCATGTCGACTGATAGGAGCAATGGCGAGGCTTAACATTTAATATGTTGGTCACATTGCCCCTACCGGCACAGACACCACCACGCCCTGCCATTCAAAATTGAGTATTTGCAGTGCCTCTACCTCCATGAGAGCATAGCACTAAACTCTGCCACCAAGCATGAGCTGTAGTCAGGGCGGTGCTACCACTAGGCGACTTAGGCTGTGTCTTGGGTAGCACATTTTGGGGAGTGGTGGCAGCAGCAGCGGGAGAAAAGGAGGAGGACAGCAGAACCGGAGCAGGCCGGCAGAGGAGGAGGACGTCAGGCAGTGGAAGAAGAGGACCAAGGACCACGGGAGCTGAGCAGGGCAGCACAGGAGGACGGCAGGGGAGGAGTGCACCCCAGCGGTCCAACCTGGAAGTCTTCACTGACATCTGGTGTCTGCCACTGCTACAGTGTAGCTCCTCCCTGACTGTCCTCCTGTGCTGTCCTGCTATGCTGCCACGGTCCTCAGTCCTCTTCTCCCGTCGCTGCCTGCTGTCTTCCTCCTCTGCTTCCCTGCTCTACTCTTGCCATTTTCTTTCCTCTTCTCTGGCTGTCTTCCTCCTCTGCTGCCCTGCTACACCTTAGACCACCAAAGCCAGTATGGTGAGAGGAGGAGGAGCAGTTGAGAGGGGAGAAGGAGGGGGTGAGAGAAGAAGAGGGGAAGGATGGGTGACAGAGGAAGAGGAGAAGGAGGGGGTGAGAGAAGAAGAGGAGAAAGATGGGGTGAGAGAGGAAGCGTAGAAGGAGGAGGTAATATGGGGAGGAACTGGAGGAGGGTGTGAGAGGAGGAGAAGGATGGGGTGAGAGGAGGAGAGAGTGAAAGAGGTGGAGGAGGGGGTGAGAGAAGAGGAGAATGAGGGGGTGAGAGAAGGAGGGGGATGAGAGAGGAATAGGAGAAGGAGGGGGAGAGAGGTAGAGTAGGAGGGGGTGAGAGGAAGAGGAAAGGGAGGGGGGTAAGAGAGAAAGAGGAGAAGAAGAGTGAGAGAGAAATATGTGAAGCAGGGTGAGAGGGGAAGAGGAGGGGGGTGAGAAAGGAAGAGAATGAGGGGAAGAGGAGAAGGAAGAGTGACAGAGGAAGAAGAGGAGGGGGGTAATTGAGGAATGAGGAGGAGGGGGTGAGAGCAGAGGCATGAGAGGGGGTTGAGATGAGATAGGAAGAGGAGGGGCTGAGAAAGAATGGGGCTATAATAACATTATAACAAATCTGAAAAATCAGAATGGGAGGCGGGGGGCACAGGGCTTGAGGTTTACCCTTACACTGGCCCTGGCTGTAGTACCACCTCTCCCACCAATCAGAGGACACCATGACATCCAGTTACTTAGCACAGGCAGTAGTAGAACCTCTCCCAATCAATCCACCGAGTGAAAATGGGTCACAGACTGAACTGATCTGCAGTGCATTCCTCTGGCAAGATCCTTCCAGTGCTGTGAATTTATTTTGAATAGGATTGCCAAACACCCAACCTTTATGTTTTCTTGTTTTACCTTTCTTTCTTTTTAACATTTTATTTATGAATAATTGTTTATGTTAAAACATTACAATTAATCCATTATTACATATACAAAGGAAGTACGGTCGCATGCTTGCAATAGGTTCCCCATTACATACTTTACAGTACCACTTTCTACCTTACAACGTCATACCTAAACTTCAATTCCTTATTTTAGAAAGGGTGTTACCACGTGCTCAGATCCAGGATTATTAAAATATTCCACTTGTGCTCTACCCCTGCACCCAGCCTTCTTCTAACTTATGTCCATACTCTCCACTTCTTCAGCCACATCTGATCTATAAATGATTTCTCCTTAAACATAATTATTTTTGGCCTAGCTACAGGTTATTCTGACCAACAGTCATGCTCCCTTGCACTTAGGGCTCTGTGGTTTCCTTTCTAACTGCATCACATGATATCTCCCACTATCTCACTTCTAGTGATCCTCTCTAAATTCCCTTAATAATAACACTGTTAAATAGGAGTGTCACATACACATTTACCTGTGTACATGTGTGTGTGTATGGATGTGTGGGGAGGGGTTAAAAAAAACAACAAACCTCTAGTTGCATCACTCACCTCCCCACACGGCACCAAAAATTGTTACGGTTGTGCTCCCATGCTTAAGCCGAGAGAAGGGATGGGACCCGATAGCGAGGTGGGGAAGCCGCGGGAGACATGAAAAGGAGTAAGTTGCCGCGCAGCTGGGGAGCGATGCACGTAGTAACGTGAACGCGCCGCACGCAGGGGAATGCGCGCGCCCCCAGACACTACCGCGGTGTGTGGGTGTTTTCCACTAGTGAGGAGCAGGGGAGGAAAGAGTCCACAGCACACGGTCACAATAGAATTGCTTCTTGGAGGACGTCCAGCCTCCTTAAAGGCATAGTGCCAGTAATTGAAGAGTGCAGCAATACTAAATTCAAAGTAAGGGTTCTTTAGTTGAATGTTTTGGCCAAGGTATTGTAAGCCTTCTACCACGTCAAGGTAAACTCTAATCAGCAGGTCCTACACTACCCGCATATTAAACTAACCTCAGTAGTAGAATGAGTGACTGTCCCAGTCTTCCGGATTCCAAAGGAGATGAGGTAAGTTCCCAAGGACGTCCAGGCAGGAACAGCATGTGATGGTAATACTTGCAGGACACAGGGCAGGTAGCAACTGACTTATTTAAAGGGCAGCGGCAGCTGATAGCAATGAGAGTCAGAGTGAGGCTTACTTCCTGTCAGGAGGGAGAGGGCAGAATTTGCCAGAAATCAAGATGGCGTCACTTGCTTCAGTATGTTTGAAGTCACTAAGAAAATACAAGGCAGGGGCGGAACAGAGGTGCAGCCTCTGCGGAAGAGCGAAGAGTTCATGACACAGACAGACATCAGATAATCTTGACTCGCCCTAGAGGGCGGCGATCAGAAGTTCAACAGGTAAGGAGGGAACACGCCACAGGGGGCGTGTTCCGCACATAGTCACAAAAATTAGTACTTTCACCCCCAAAATCATCACCCAACACCTCAATTATGCTGCCACTACCAGGATTAATTTAAGGACCGTAAACCTCAGGAGTCTTCGGTCCTCCTTGTACTAGAAAAATATGTAATTAAAATAAAACCCAATTTAGCAAAAGGCATCCAAGAATGCGGTCACTCTCTTCAAATAGGAACTCGGTTGATGACTTGAGCTTGAAGCTGAACAAGATGGTTACGTGTTGAATCTGGTTGGCAGATAGCAGGTACCATATACAGATGCAGCGGCCGTTATTCGAACACTTCACGGAATACCCATGTCATGGCGCGTGATTTCTTCCAACCGTATCGCCTTAAGAAGCGAATGCAGGTGAGTGCAGAAAATGGCATTTTAGAGTTCTGGTTATTAAACACCTGAAATTGACCCAGTAGCACATTACTGTACACATTACAATTCATTCATTTCATTGCACACAAAGAAACAGAATCCATGAAACTTAAACAAAGCAACCGCGATAAACACGTGTGCCTGGGGCGATTGGCGGCGTTAATGCCGCGTAGAGTACAGCAGAGCACTCAAAATCGCTCCGTGATTTGTTTGAATAATGGTCGCTGCATCTGTAGTGACATAAGTACGCTCAATCTCCCCCAACTTCACCAGAAGGGGTTCAGAGAGAACCCTTTACACCCTCTGACCAGGCAGATATGCTGAAGGGGAAAGAAGCAAACTGCACCGGCAGGAGACTTTTTGAGGCGGAGGGAGAGCATAGCCCACTGACCTTAAAATGGTGCATCTCCATGTGCAGCATCGGAATTGGAGCCTGAGCTACCCAGTCATCCCTCCAAAAAAAGATATCTCTGATCTACAGATGTAGCCAGACTTATTGTCCTTGGTGCCACGATTTTCACTGTGCTGGTTGGCTACTGATCTCCAGACCCAAGGTCAATAAGCTGTCCATGCTTCCGAATAGGACCACACAATGTAAATCCTTTTACACCATCCTGCATGGAGAAAAAACAATACTGACCTTTTAGAAGAGCTGCACAGCCGTGTCCGGTCCCTGTATGCAGCTGCATCTGCCTGCTGTCTGTATCTCTGCTGAAGGTAAGAAATGCAGACTGTATTTCCCTACCCCCTAGATAATGTAAATGCCCTTAAATGGGGCTCTACCGGATGTCATAAGGAGGAGGCTATATAGCCATATTTGGGCATTTACATCATCAAGGGGGCTGGACAGGACAGGGAAGCACTGTCCAGCCACCTTGCTGATGTCGGACATGGCTGAGCATCTCCTCTAAAAGGTGAATATTGGTTTGTCTCCCTGCAAGGTGGCCCATCAAGCGATGGATTAATGCTGCAGATTACTATTCAAAAGCATGGAATCCCGCAGCATTAATCCTTCCGGGCCGCAAGACTTACTGTCCTTGTGGCCGCAGAGGGGCCGTGGATGGCCATGGGCCACAAAGACAGTAAGTCTGGCTAAATGTGTATATGATAAGCTCTATGGCATGTTTAATTCAGCCCAGCAGGAGGTGAATACAAAATTTACATCACTGTGTGACAAAACGAACGTAATGGAGGAAAAGATGAAAGGGGGATTACATCCAAAACAAACACTAACAGGGAAATCCTCGTTCTCCACAAGCAAATGTATTACTTCCTGGTAAAATATTTTATAAATAAATAAAATAAATAAATAAATGGCTGACATGACAGATAAAAATGTGTACATGGACAATTGATCTCATGTGAATCAACATCTGAATAAGAGGACTCCCGGAATTGTTTGCCCAGGCTGACCAAACCATACATGGCATCCTCAAGTTCCTGCTGCCCGAATTGAAACTTGAGCTTCTGGCACTTGACAAGGCACCCAGAGTACTGTTTAGAAAATCCAGGGACTCAAGAGCAGCCACGAGACATAGCATGCGTCCACTACACGACAAAGGGAGCAGTCATGTTGTCAGCATGCACTCTCCTAACACTGGCCCTACATCAGTAGTCTATTTACATATAAGCTAAATAAGCTACAGCTTAGGACGTCACAATTTGAGGGGCCTCCATATACGAAGATTTTTTTTTTCAAATACCTATAATATATTTGAGGGCCCCGTAAATCCAAAGGGTCTATTCATGCAAAAATAAATTAGGATAAAAGCAATAGGGGTTGTAATCTTTAGTAACAAAAGTTGAAAGTACATTAAAAGCAACCCCATGTGAAAGACGGACAACAGTGACTCAACAACATTTTGCAGACGAACATAATGATTTAGTTAGTTCTTTCCTTTGACTTCATATCTACAGTACCTCGTTTTGTAAGTTTTAGGAATGGACTCACCTTTCGATTGCTCAGTTTGCTGCCAAATTTTGTGAGGATAGTATCCTTCGTTGTTGTCTTGTTAATGTAGGTAGGGTTTATTATAAATGTCAAAAATGTCAATTGAAATCATTCTCTCTCTTACTCTTGACTACAGCGGCGGCCCCTTTTAACCTCCTACATCCCCGAAAAAATTCGTGGATGTTTTCCGTTTCTCACGGACTTTGCCGCGCGTCCCGCATTCACCAGATAGCGCTAATTGCGCTATACAATGAAAGCGCTTAGCGCTAGACATTGAAAGCGGCTGCAGGAGGTTAAAGGCAGCCGCCACTGTATGTGCTTTAAAATAGTGGTATTAGACTTAGCTTAGGGAATAACACAAATTATATGTTATTCGTTTGTTAACATTTATTGGAGAAATAAATCAGTTCCATCTCTATATCAAGGAAAATTATCCAGATAAAGAATATTTCTGTCATCAAAACATGAATAATATCATTGTTGAGGATAAGATTCACTTAGCTTTCCCCAACACTGAAGCAATATTATGTTTATTTTTAAGTTTAATGATGACTAATTGCACAGGAAAAAGGTCTTTATCTAGGCTAAAAAGGATACAAAATGAGCTAAGAACGACGATGTTGCAAGAAAAGCTTCCTGCACTTAGCATTTTGTGCATAGAAAGCAATAAGCGTTGTACCTTATTATTTGATGAAATCATCGATGAATTTGCTTTCCAAACTTCGAGAGAAAAAAAAATGTTTTACATTTTTAAATAATTTAAAAAAAATAAGTTTACAATAAAATTATTTTCTGTCATGACAAAGTCTGCCCATGTAATTATTCAAATAAAAATCTGGAATTTTTATTAATCATTCTTTCTACAATAATTGTAAAAACCTAATCTTTATCATAGTTTTGGGCCTCGCAAAGTCTTAATCCAGCACTGCCCTAGACTGAAGTCCCTTTCAAATCAATGCGGACCTCTCCTCACAGACCTTGTCCAGGGATCTCCCGTGATCTTAGACAAGCACTGAAATGACGCAACATTTGTTATAATTGGGGGGTCCCCCTTCCACCTCGTGGTCATGAGTGACAAAACAAAAAGGACCACACAGACTCTGGAGGAGGGAGAAGACCTACTAAGCAGGCTGAGAGTTTCCAGTAATTCCCAACAGCTTCATCGGACAGCAAGCTGGACCAGAGACCGGCGATGACTGGCACCCCCAAGTTCGGGTCCCATCAGTCCCCCCCTGAGGAACGAGGATGAGATGGTTGATCTGCAAACCTTTGGCCCTCCACATTCAGCGGGCGCGCCCAGAGCAGTCCATCCGGGGTTGAGATGCGGGTCTCAGGAAACGTAACTATATGACTCTCACACTCAAGAGCACCCAAACGCACTTCCAGACCACTTGGTGGCAGGGAGGAGACCCCCACTTGCACCCCACTGAGGGAAATTCAGATCCTGTTTAGCCCCTCCAGCCTCTTCCCCCATAATTCTATTTACACTACATCAGGTTTAGTCCCCTTTTTGTTTAACAACCCTAGTTCTCCCCCTCACACAAGGTTTAGGCTTATTTTGTTTAATAAGCCACCCCCATAATCACTAACACTGCATAGCTAGTTTGCGACCTTGCTACCCTAAATGGTCCCCATCTGGGCCAGCCCCCATCATGGACCCACCATATTTTCCCATTTGCAAATATTTGGGGGATGTTTACATATTTTTTATTTGGGAGGTGTTTTTTTTGTATTTGGGAGGAGGGGGGGGGGTTGTATGTATTTTGCATGGGGGTAAATATTGTAGGGGAGGGAGTATGTGTGTACCCAGGGGGAGAGGGAATGAGTGTGAGGAGGGTGGTTTACGGGAGCCTGATTGAGTGAGAGAGAAGGGTAATTGATGGAGGGAGGGGGGGCGGGGAGAGTAAGAGGGGATGTAAGAGAGGGAGTGAGGAAGAGAGAAGGGCAGAATGGGTTAGAGTGGGATGGGGGAGAGAAATACATGGGGAGAGGGGGAGGAAATAGAGGTGTGCAATGGGAGAGTGCGGGGGGGAAGTTCACAAAATTGCTGACACAGGGGGGTGGGACCCTTTCAGGACTCTAGTCCTGGGCCCAGGGAAATCTGTTGGCTGCCCTGATTATGTCTGCCTTAAAGATTATATCCCATAATGCCAGGGGTCTGAATAGCCCATAAAAATGCAGCACTGATATAATTGTGAAGATCAGCGCAGATGCAGGAGTGTGCTTCTTAGCAAAACAAGTACTCTTACCTATTCTGGTTTGTGGGATATCGCCACTAGCCTAGCTGCATAAAGTAAACACTGAGGCACTGGATTAACAGATTTGCCCATGGATGGCAGGCGTTTTGTCTCTAAGCACGGTCATTAGAAAGGACATGCTGTACCTCAAACCATTAATGACCATATTCAACACTGGAGACATCACGGTGGCATCATTATTATATAAACACTTACCTTATGACATGACGTCAGCGCGGACATAGCTATTAAGATTAGCGCATATTCAAAAGAGAGTGCTCAACTACTGCACCGACACACTTTATTCGAGCAAATACCCGGTATGTACCTGGCAGATACCTGGAATGCGCCGCTCCTCACCTCTGACAAGCCTCGTTGTGTTTGCCTTCCCAGCCTGGGTTCATGCCTGGCTGATGGGCGGCTGATCTGTTAAATGATAATGATTAGGATTTAATAGGCTGCAATGCTTCGCGTGTCTACCAGATGGCATAAATTCATGAATTGTAATGCAGTATATATATATATACTGTGCAGTATTGCAGCCAGCGGGAATAAAATGCTTTAATCCCTGCCTGGAAAATACCTCAATGCACTCGGGCAGAAAACAGTCAGAAACCTCAATTCACCCGGGTATACCCGAATTCGTGGGACTAGCCGAGCTCGAATAAAGTGTGTCGCTAGTGTATACCAGATCTCTCAAATTGGTATGCTTGATACTACCAGCATTTTTGTAACACAGCTATAGATCAGTGCTACTACAGCTTTTAATGTGGGAGTATTCAGGGTACCTCAATATCTGAAGATTCTCCAGACTACTATAGTAGAACTTTACCAATAAGTGGCACCAGCACCTATTCTTATACTGAGATCAGCAGAACTATAATATTTCTCTATATATCATTAATTGATTATATACTCACCCAGTTGTAATCAACACATACTGAATTGAGTGACAATAGTGCTACCAGCCTACCATACACAGGGTAAAGTGGTTTGTGTATTTTACCCCAGTACACCCCATACAAAGGGGTTATTTCTATCCTTATTGGACCATATCTGACGACTAAATTTAGTCACAGCATATACCTACGTCCGTGAGCACTCGTACAGTGCCCATCCTACGTTCATAGTCATTATACTAGTGTTGTTTGTTTTTAATACCCTTTGTTTTACATTCATTTGCTATTTTGTTTATATGGGGGGCGATGATCATTCTCTAGATTGTTTCATCTAATATATTAATAAAAATACCTCTAATCCTTTTTTTACAACTACAATCAATGGTGGAATTTTTGGATTTGAATTCCATATGGACAATTTCGATGAGTAAGAAGAAATTGTATTAAAAAATAAATGTTTGAAGAACAGGCAACCCTTCTAAAACATAAGTTTAAGGAAAAAGATTATAATACTAAAATAATAGAGGATGCTTATGTACTGAGCATATAAAAGAAAAGGCGAGCTTCTTTATGCAATATACAAGTCAGGCGCATCAAGTCAAGAAAATGTCTTGTTAAAAGATCCATTACTCGAAAAATGTTTAACTCCATAACCACGTCTAATTTTTAAGAAGGCTAATAATAGAAAACAAAAACTAGCACTAAGTGCCTTAGAAGTATGCAGATAGAAAAAGCAGGCACCAACAGCAGCACAGGATCAGCAAGTGAATAAGGATTAGTAGAGAGAGCTGGTTCCCATAAAAATAAGTTTAATGGATTCTACAAGAAAAATACAACAACATTGTGGGGTACAAAAACCCCCCACCAACGCGTTTCGAGCGCAAGCTCTTTTTCAAGGTCAAGAAAATGTCAAGTCAAGAAAATGTCTTGTTAAAAGATCCATTACTCAAAAAATGTTTAACTCCATATCCACGTCTAATTTTTAAGAAGGCTAATAATAGAAAACAAAAACTAGCACTGAGTGCCTTGCCACACATACAGAGAACACAGAAGGATGATTATGCAATAGACGGAATTGTCCTGGAACCAGATTCCATATTCCTCTGGTCCCCTTTACAGTTTGAGATTCTTTTCTCCCTAGTTTGGCTGTCTGTTATTTTCAATGTCCAAGCAGCTTGCTGCGTGTGAAAAGGCAACATTATTGCTACATGTTGTTTACACAGCCTGTGTTGGTTGCCTGCAGATCATATTCTCCTAGCTGAGAGTGGGCTATTCCTACCCCCTGTCCTTGATGACAGTTAGTATAGTCTCACTTCCCATCTAGTGTGACCCTTGCTCCTCACTTCCTTTTCACCCTGGACTCTGAGTGAGAAACTGCCTGCTATTTACCCCAGCAAGGCCTTTCTGTTTTACACTGTCTCATCCTTGATACACTGCACTTCAGACATAGAAGCACTCCCTACCTACATTACATCTACAAGTACCTTTCTCCCTGTGATTTTCCTTCAATAAAACTAAGAAAGAGAAAAGGACTTGTTTGTGGTTTGGAAGAGGGAAGACATGAGTTAAGCTTACTGGAACTAATCATACATCATTCGTGGCCCTGGTTTCAGGAAAGGAATGGCTATTACAAATGTCTCTAATGCAAATCATGTCGATATAATACCTTAGAGGGAAAATAATAAAACAATTTATATCTAAAAGTGAGGGCAAGACACACGAAATTAAACGTATCTCGTGTAATACAGAATATTTTATATATTTATTAAAATGTCCCTGTCATTGTCAATACATAGGTAGAACTACAAGGATATTAAAAACTGGTATTGCCGAACATATCAGAAATATTGAAATGGTTTTGACAACACACAGTGTTTCAAACCACGTCAACGATTGTCATCAACGAGACCCCACTGGTTTTAAACATTTTGACATAACGATGAATTACACTGGCGACACACTTTATTCGAGCTTGGCTAGTCCCACGAATTCGGGTATACCCGGGTGTATTGAGGTTTGTGACTGTTTTCTGCCCGAGTACATTGAGTTATTTTCCAAGCAGGGATTGAAGCATTTTATTCCCGCTGGCTGCAATACTGCACAGTATATATATATAAACTGCATTACAATTCATGAATTTATGCCATCTGGTAGACACGCGAAGCATTGCAGCCTATTAAATCCTAATCATTATCATTTAACAGATCAGCCGCCCATCAGCCAGGCATGAACCCAGGCTGGGAAGGCAAATGCAACGGGGCTTGTCAGAGGTTAGGAGTGGCGCATTCCAGGTATCTGCCAGGTACATACCGGGTATTTGCTCGAATAAAGTGTGTCGATGCAGTACAGGAGTAGTGATAGGGTTAAGAGAATTTCCCAACAAGAATCCTTCTGGCTTTCCCACTTAAAAACCCTATTCCCCCGAGGTCTTATTATTGACATTGATTTGGGAGCATTTCTATTGTAATCTATCTGTAATTTATATGTACCATAGTCTGCCTCAATATTGAATATGTTAGCCTTTCTAATCCAATGCAAATGAAAAATAATGGTTTATAATGATACACACAGAATTGTTTTTCAATTTTCTACATTTTGTCTCAATACAAACCACATATGTTGTAAAAAATGTTCATACATTTATTTGAATACTTGCACTTTTATTTAACTATATTATGAAAATAATTTTCTATTTTCCAAAATGGCTGGACATGAAATGTAAATAATTTTAATTATTTAAATGTCCTGTCCAGCCCCCTTATAATGTAGATGACCAAATATGGTCCCCCTCATGACGTAGGGACCCATATTCGGGCAACTACGATCTCCAGTTGGTTGGACAGATGGAGACTTCTTCTCAACTTCAGAGGTGCTAGGGACGACACACAGAGATGGAGACAGCTGCGCAGCTCATCTAAAAGAATAGTATCAACTTCTCTTCTCTCTCTGATGGCCCATCAAGTGGAGGATTAAAACTTCAAGTCCCATTCAGAAGCAAGGACCCTCACCGCAGTTATTCTCCCAGGCCACAAAACTTATTGTTCTTGGTGCCACGGATAGGCCGCAATTTTCAGCACGTTCGTCCGCGGCACCGAGAACATTAAGTCTTATTACATCTGTATATATTATTCTTGGTGTGTGGTTTTAGTTTGTTCTGTGAAAACCTGTGGTTTTCTGGGATTTTGCAAGAGGTTCCTTGAGAAATGTGGAAGTAGTGAATATTTAACTTTTCAAGAAAATCATATTTTTTTTCCATGTTTTTTTATTTCAACCTTTTGGCTGCTTACTATGTTCTCTAGACATCTTAAAGGCTGGCCCACCAGGCAAGGTCAACACGATGGAACAGAAGTGGAGCCCTCTCCTCTTTTATTCACATGACTGCGGGCTGGATACGACCAATTAATCGCTTCCCCAAGTAGTCATGTGATCGAGATGCTGGAGGATCGGCATCCCTCAGGTGTCACCCTTCTTTTGGAAGCAAAGTGTTAATAATGCAACATTTTTATTAAGCGTTAGTTCATTACGAAGTCCTACCACAGCAGTATTTCGAATAGTTTTCTATTTTGTATAAAGAAATTGCAAGACACAAACTACAGTAGGTTTCTTTTATGTGAGACTGAAAATAAGTTTTGATAAATACAGTACATGAAATTACTATGCTCAGGACCAAATAGTAAACTATGTCTGAAGCACTGTAGCATAAGCCACTCTGACTATTAGATCTGTATCCCATGCAAGAAAATTAATTGCCAGGTTTCCAAAAATGTATGTGGAGGCAAGTCGATAAAAACTCTGTATGCCAGAGACTTTTCTATTTCCCTTTATTTTTATTTTACGCCTCGCTCTTATTTTAAAAGTGTATATATAGCATAAATCAAGAATGATTTACATAAATTAACAGAAGTGGTTGAGTGCTAACCTCTTTATCTGTAAGTCTACCAAAATAATAATTCCATGTTTAACTGCACTTTGAAAACACAATGTGCCCTCCTGGGAAGAGTTCTGACATTTAACAAAGCGAACAGCAGCGCCCACCACGGAAATTAAAACTTTTCTTCCAAGATATTGGATTTGAAGTTCATTAAGAATCTTCACCACACCCTCTGGGAAATGTTGTGCTTGCAAGATAAATGCTTTTAAAAGTATGTTGAGACTTTTCGGATTGGACTTGATTCTACTTCGCTGTTACATCAGAGATCATACTATAAAACTATTATTCTACAATAATATAACAAATTAATTGGACCCACCAAAGCATTTACATTTTTTTCAAACAACTGGAGATCATGTAATCTAAGCAAACTCATTAAAAGTTCTCTCAGTACTAGGAACAAAATGACCCAAAGGCAATGTGATACCGTACACAAGGAGTTCAATCTGGGTCATTGTATTCTTATGATTTTGTAACTGTTTATTTACTTATTGATAAGTATTCAAGGGATACAGAAAAAGGGGAATGAAGGACACAAAGATATACAGTATGGGATCTATTATTTGAAACTTAACACAGCTATCAGAAAGATACTGTACAGTAGGTTGATAGTTTCTCCATCTGCATCACTTACCAAATTCTACTTGTAAATAGAGATGAGCGAACTTGCCAAAGTTAGTCCCAGGAACTTTAGTAGAAACTTTTGTACTTTTCAAATCCGCGAAAGTTAATTCAAACATTTTCCTATTAAAAAAAAATCGTGAGACACAAAATTACAATAAAAAAGAATTTAGATAAATAAAATAAATTCGAATTTTGCCATAAGCCACTAATATTTTCTTTGATGAACCCCCCCAAAATCCACTGAAACAGAGAGAAAGCTACAGTATTTTACTATACTCACAAGTTACTTACCTCCCATAAAAACACACCTTTATAGAACACGTGGAGAGACACCTGTGCACAAAAACAAGCGCACCTGAGAAACCTGGGATATATGCTAATTTGGATATGCAAAGTGTATTAAAATAACTCCCTCTCTTCACCCTCCCATATTTCAGGGTTTGGATGGAAGTAACTGCAAGGCTTTTTTTTTTTTTAACTTTAATGAACCATCGTGTTCAGGACAAATTGCAAAGAGTCAAACTTGCCATAAAAAAGGCCTTTCTCACGGCAGATTCAAACTTCAATGAAAAGTTTGCACCATCTCTAGTTGACACACAGATACTGTACCCAGTAAGCCCATCTCTAGTTGTAAAGAAGGAGAGGAATTTTGAAGCCAATTGGTTGTGATATATCATCTCGTTGCAGTCACGATATGCTTATAAGTTTCCTTTCCTTCCTTTGGATATTATTAATTGGTTTGTTTATTAATGCAATCCAAGAATCAGGAGAAAGAGAATGGCCTAGAGTATTGTTAACTAGGGCAAAGGCCCGTGTGCACAGAAGATGGACCAGTGGGTGATTGATTAAAAAATAATACATTTTTATCTAAAGACCTACAAACATTTTTAAATTAATTTTTCAAGGTTTACATGTTAAAGCGAAAGCCTGGGAAAATAATGGGTTACATTTACCATGCAGCGAGAGAGTGAGGAAAGATTCTGCTTAACGCACAGTGACATCTCACAAACGGAAGTACTGTAGCAAGTCAATGGCCAGGAGTCATGAAGCCGTGATACGGGACATCGCACCTGATCTCGTGGTGAGTGCCACTGACTTGAATGGCAGTCACCTCCAGATCGGGCGCAATGATTCCATGGCCCTTATTTACCAAATGATGCTATGCCCTAGGAGCCGGAGGACCCCTTGCAGCACACGGGAAAGTGTCATAGCAGACCACTATTTAGTAAATAAGGGCCATTGACTCCCCATATCTACTCCTAATTGTGAGATATCACTGTCTATTGAGAAGGATCTTCACTCATTCTCCCTTTCTTTCCACCCCAAAGGAATTCCATGAATTCTATGAACATAGAGTTCTGTAAATAAAATACAATTATATTTTTATACTAAAATAATGTGTGTTGTAACTTCTTGTATCATTTCAATAGCACCTCTTTACAGTGTTTCATTTTTACAGACATCTTTATAAAACTTACATTCAAGAACAGACAGCAGATGAGCGGAAGTTGCCATTCACACCTTTACCTGACAGCAGTCACTGAAACAACAGGTGAGTTTACCAATGTGTGGGAAGCACATAACAGATTGGCAAGTGTATTAGTCAGAATATATTCTTGCAGAAAAAACATTCATTCAAATTGAATTGCTTAGTATAAATTATAGTCAACGAGTAGCAATATAATGAGAAATTAAAACAGTCTATTTTTGAGGGGATTTTTTGTACTGTTCTTCACCTTTTAATGCAAACGACAAAGGACATCTTGTTGATTTTGTGATGTCTTAAAGGCACACACACACAGTAGTGCTGATCGCCGCTCAATTGGCGATTTTCTTTGGATCATAAAATTTTGCGTCGATACAGGCTGTTATCGAGCACTTATCGAGGCTTACTGAATACGAGTAGCCATTTTAGTCGATAAGTGCTCGATAAGGGCCTTATCGGGGCTTTCTGAATGAGGCCCTCTGTGTTGATTGTCACACAGCTCTTGTTCACTGCTCTCTGGGTTGTTTGTGTAATAACCCCTCTCAACTCTCTTGCTTTCTCTGAACTTGCTGATCTCTTGTCTGTTTTCCCTCCTCCCAGCACAGGGACTTATATCACCTCCTCTCCAACATTCCCAGGCTACCACCCTTCCACCTACCAGAGGGCTTTTATCACCGAGTCCTTCTCTATCTATCTATACTGGCAGGAGATTTACTGGGCTTTATGTTCTTCCCCAGAACTACACACACTGAGTTCTAACATGTCCCAGATTACTTTATTCACTTGCCTGTGGCATGGGCATGAACTGAGACTGTAGATCCACACCCAATGTGACAAGTGAAAAACAGTGATAGTGCGCAGCTAATAACTTAATAATGGTGATAAATCAATGTATATTGAAGTGAATGTAAATAAACAATAAAAGTGACCTTGTAGGTGTAACTTCACATTGAGTGCGTCTGCTGCCCTTCTTGAGAGGTGGCTCAGCACCCCAAGAACTAGAGAAACAGAAAAAAGACAAGGCGCACAACGCACATAATGAAGTACAGTTTAAAAGTTAATTTTACTAGTGGATAATAAGTTCTGCGTACATCAATAAATATAAAAACAAGCGTTTTGTTAAGTGGGGTTACCACACAAGGGACCAGCTGGGCTCATCAATCATCAGTTGGAATCGGAGACCCGCGTTCATCTGGTCGGGTGAGGGGGGAGCCCTCTGGGTCTGTGAAGGGCACTCACTCTGCTCCGGTATGCTGAGATGAGAAATTCGCCGTTCAGGTGTACCCGCAAATCCCTGCAACATGTGCAGTCTGTTCCGCTGTAGTCCTTCACTGTCACACGCCAACAGCACGCCTCTGTGTCTCGCGGGACGCCCGCTGATGACATCACTGTCTCAGTGAAAAGTTCAGGGCAGTGTCTATGGTATACACGGAACGCAGGGCGCTGTATGGCAACCAGGAAGTTAAAACGAACGATCAGCTGGGAGGACTGCCACACGGGACAGGGGAGGGAGAAGGACAATTAAAATGAACTATAAAATATAGTGAAATGAGCTGAAACACACTCCAACGCGTTTCGTAACACACAGTTACTTCTTCAGGGAATAAATGCAGCTGGGGGGATGTACACTTGTATACATCAAACGCCTAATCAAAAATTAAGGTGTCATAATTGCACTTCCGGCCATATAATATGATGAAACATTAAAGGGAATCTTAAAACTACTACATTAATCTAGAGCTTCTAATTAGGATGGCAGAATGTTGCTCCGTATTAATCAGTGGCCAAATTACCATCAAAGTTGTGTCTGATTACAAGAAAATCTAATCTTGTGAATACACTCAGGAAAAGCTATTTAATTTTAGAAAAGTTTTTAAAAAAATACTGTACATTATTATTTAAAAAAAAAAAAAAAGAGAATGGAACATTATGTTTGTAGCTAATAATAATGATATTCTAGTTTAGCAAATGGAAAAGTTGTTGTGCCCCATACCCACTATTATCATCATTACACTTTGACTGGTATTATTAGATGCTGTAACATGCAGTGTTTATCATCTGAGGATGATACATTTTGCATTCATGAATCATCATATGTTACAACCTATATCATATTTTATACTGGTCCAATAAAAGCTGTCACCTATGAGGGATCCCTGCGTTGGCAGGATAACTCCTCACAGGAACCAATCACAGTAATGACTAATAGACACACAAGGTATATATGTAATGTTTACTGAACTCACATGTAATAACAATAATAACTGTAACCCCCTGGGTACACCCAATAGCCCAAAACGTTGTGGCTCCTGCAAAGTACTGAGGGTGCGGTGGCATCATTAGCACTGGTGTCCTTCCCAGCAAGTCCCACCCCAGTGTGAGGTAGCGCTACCCCCTGTGGATGTAGGTGCCCGTTGGGTACCTGCCTGGGTACTCTGGTACCTAGATGCTGCTTGACGTGGTAAGTGGGAGCGGAACCAACGTAGTGGGGCCTCCGACACAAATCCCGTCACTCTTTAGTATCCTGGTCTGCCTCGTGGGGCGAACTCTAGCTGGAGTGTCTCGCCTGAATGTCTATGGGGTCCTGTGGCCTGGTCCCAGGCCGCCGAGTGGCCATCCGGTCACCAACTCAGTACTAACACACTGATCTGGTATAAAGCAAGCGTCCCTATCTGGGGCCTTCCCTACAACATTTATCTAGGTTGACTCCGGGCCTAGCTGGGGCCGAAGTGGGGCAAAGCCTAGGACTAGTCCAGGAGACACTGCACCCTGGACACTACCTGTTATCTTGCCGCCCTCCATCTGACTGATTCACGGATTCTCTTGCCGCAGGGGATATCCTGTCCCTTCTGCAGCTCGAGCCCTATTGGCTGGGACTGCCCCATGTGTTTATCCCACCCCCAGAGGATCCTGAGACTTGTAGTCCCACGCTGCATTTGCAGAGCCATCCCAAGATGGCCACCGCACCCCTCTCACTGTGCATGCACGCCTTGCCGTTCTACGCATGCACAATGCACAAAATGGCCGCCCCCAAACACCGGAGGTTAGGAGGGGGACTTTGCTACAGGTAGACCATTTTTGCTGACATTTGGTTCTTTGAATGTCATCTGATAACATGAATTTTGTTTAGGAACAAGCAGAATATTTCAACAGGTGATGATGTACGTAGGACCATGATGGGTGGGCCTAAGTGTTTGAAGTTTCAGATTTGATCACATTCTGTAACTTAACGCTGTTGCAGATTCCTCATATTTACAGTCAGTGCAAGGTCTGTAGCAGTGTAGTAATGCTTACAAGGAAAGTGACAGGCGCACAACCACTTGTCTGCCCCACATTAGCCCAGCAGCAGGGACTGGTGTAACAGAAATAATCCCGAGATGGCGCTGTGATTTTAGGGGGTAACCAGGATCTCAAATAAAGGTTTAAGCCTGTTTGGTTACCCCTGATCTGTGTTTGTTTCAAGAAGAGTCAGCTCTTGAACCCAGTAACTATTGTGCATAAACTGTGTAGCCGGTTCCCCTCTGTCTGTCCCTCCTGATTGGTGCTTTACCCTTTAAATGCCTTCCTGTTTCACTTTCACTTTGCTGAGCATAAACTAAGGTTTATGTGCTGTGTTGTGCTCGCTGCTTGAAGTCTGTCTGTCTGTTCCAGTGCCTTGTCAGAACCTGTGCCTTGACCATTGCTTGTACCCGGACCCGTCTCTTCTCTAAGCCTGAACTTCGGCGTGTCTTTGGATTCCTGCTCTATCTTCTCCCTGACCACGGCTTACAGATATCAAGCATTCTTCTCTCTCCAACCCCGGACCACAGCAAGTACCACGACCTACTCGAACTCTCCTATCCTGACCTGGCTTCACGACTCTGACTACGCACCCCGGACCTGATTCCGTGGTTGTAGGCGGCGGTTATATATATCCCCACCTCAACCCTGCGGTCTAGTCCTGTTTGTGGTAAGCGCAGCGTGACACACTCTCAGTCCCATGACTGAGAGCGATCCAGAATCTGGGAACGAAACTTCTGCTGACCCAACCCAAAATTGGTGGGCACCACCCGAAAGAGCACCGGGTAATGGGTCTGAGCCTCAAGCACCCTCACCTGCGGCTTCAGCAAGCCGTCCTCTCAACCCCAGCAGTCCCAGCTTTGTGCCTAACAGAGACTTTGTTCCGTCTGATTCACCTGCTAATAGAGAAATGGGGCCTCAAGTCCCAGAACATCTCTCAATTGATGAGGTTACAGAGACTGAGACTCGTCAAAGTCAAAGAGTGAGGCATCCAACCACTAGAGTGGCTTACGATCAATTAGGGGCACCCCACTATGAGTCTCAGCCGCCGACTAAAGCTAAGCTGGCCTCTGTCATTAATATGTTTACCGAACTGTATCATATTGTTTAGAGTCAATTATGATAAGGTATGTATCATGCCTGCATTTTTATTATATAACTTATGCAGTTTAACGCTGTCCTCCAAGCAGGCTGCCGGGTGGTTAAGGGTGGCGGCGGGCTTGCCAGCGGCCCCTTGCAGGGCGCTGCCATGTTGGAGGGGTGTATAGCGCACACGCGAGGGTTCGCGCAGGTGCGAAGAGTGTGTGGCAGCCATTGAAGTGTTGCGCATGCGCAGTGTTGTAAACGCACGCGGTGGCCCATAGGAATAGGTTCCACAGGGACTACAAGCCCCGTAGTGCTCAGGGGCAAGGATACCATGTGACACCAGGGATCCAATCGCGCAGCTAGGTTTCCTGAAACAGGAGATAGATATTCGCGCGCTGGAAGAGGAGGAGTCAGTCGGAGCTGGAGTAAGATAAGGGTAGAGGTGTGTGCAGGGGTCTGTGACCCACTGCACTAGGCCAGATTCCCCCTAGGCCCCAGCTAGGCCCCGACTCACAGTATTAGCTTGTGGCAGCTACAGGGACAGGCCCTTAGATATGAACCTTGCCCCTTAGCTAGTTCTCATTACAAGAACATTGCATGTAAACCTTTAAGGATGGCCAGAAAATAAATAATTTTCTTTATACAGTGTACTACATTAATGTATAACTGTAACCCTTTCACTCTCCCACAGTTAACATATATGAATGTGTATAATGAGATATGGAAAATTTTGGAGTGCTCATGGTCAGTTCACCCATTTTCTGTCCTCCATTAATTCTTGCCGGAAATATGAGTCTCTGCACAAAATGCCATGTTTTACCAACATTTGTAGTTTAATGCAATAAAAATATACAATATTCTGCAACTGTTCTAAATAGAATACGCACTGTTTCTGTCATGTATGTAAGCACGAAGAAACGGAATGATTATTAAATATGACTTTTTTTAATTTATCACTTAAATACTTAGAAAGTCTATGAAATCATAGTACATATGAATGAGATGTTTTTAATGTGTAAACTTAAATTACTAACCATAAATGATAGTTCAATATACATCCTCAATGAGAGCAACGTGTTGACGGATAAGCTCAAAGTGCATACAAATATACACAAACTGTTATATTATTGTTTTCATACACGACATGTAATTGTTGCTTCTTATAATTATTTGTGAAACAATATATACAGCATCATACAGTATATAGGCTCGATGTACAATAAAAAATATCAACATGATTTTGTCTGAACACAACATTACATTGACCTTAATATGTTACATTAGAAATAATTATTATTTTAGCAATGTTTGAATTTAATAATTAGTTCTGACACAAGGCATCAATATATATTGTAAATATAAATACTATAATACAATACTATATACAATATAATACGACAATACTATTTTGCCGTGACCATTAGATACTCACTGTTTTCACACTCTGCCACCTCTCTTATCATCATCGTTACATCCAAGATGTTGCTTAAGATGATCTAAAACATCTTGCACGTTTGCTGTGTGTGCTGCATTATAATGTTCCTCTACACAGGTTTGAGGGTTAGCCAGTGGGGTTAGGAGCCACGGTCGGATCCCATATCCTGAATCACCCATAATACATCAGGAGAAAATATTTATTAACATTTTACAATGTAGTTATGTACAGAAATATGCATTGTTATTGGCGTCAAAAATTCAATAGCTTAATAAGAAAATTCTAGTATCAGATATGACGTGTTTTGAAATATATGAGAGGTTCATCCAACATGCACATATCGTGTTTGATACATTAATGCAGAATGTAAGTGTTGCAAATTACATATCTATAGTATAGACATGAATAATTGGCAAGATTAAAGGTTATCTATGCTGGATCCAACTATGCAGAATATTCTGTATGACATAACAGCTGCATTGTGTAAAAAAGGTGTGTTTGTGTGTGTCTCCATACAGGCATACCCCGCTTTAAGAACACTCACTTTAAGTACACTCACGAGTAAGGAAATATCGCCCAATAGGCAAACGGCAGTTAGCGCATGCGCCTGTCAGCACGTCCCGAACAGCAATAAAGGCTCCCTGCCTGTACCGAAGCTGTGCGCAAGCGGGGAGACTATTGAGCCTGTTACAAATGAATTATTTCCATCAGTTATGCACGTATATGACGATTGCAGTACAGTACATGCATCGATAAGTGGGAAAAAGGCAGTGCTTCACTTTAAGTACATTTTCGCTTTACATACATGCTCCGGTCCCATTGCGTATGTTAATGCGGGGTATGCCTGTATACAGTATATGTGATAAACTGTATTGACATGAAAATTTGTATGAGAAATATAATTTTAAACATGAGAACATGTAGCTTATCTGATGTTTAACAATAGATCTGAGTATAGCAAACTGTATATATTTCAAAGTAATAGTACTATATGTATAAAAGCCATATACATCAAACAAACGTGATATTACCGCTTATTTATATTATATGTACTCACCCATGAGCCAACCACGTCCAAAATAACCCACCTCAAAGCATGGAAGACTGATGATTTTCTCAGAATATAGGAATCGTGGCTGGAACATGAGAATCTGGCTACCACATTCAGAGTTTTCATGTTGGCATTGCATACAACCTACACATGCTCATTTCCACCATACAATACACATGCTCATTTCCACCAGGCGGGGTCAGCGCAACATGTGTGCAATCTATCACGCAGGGTAGCTCAGCTATGTTACTCCTGCCATGTCTCTCTGCTCTCTTCCCTTCCCCAGACCTTCTCACGTACCCTACTCATCCCCTCACCACTTCAACTTTTTGTCTGCAATCATTTAATGTGCCGCATTATTTATTGCAATAGTTATCGTCTATCTTTGTGTATGATCCTGCAGATTTTATGAAGATAGGCATTTTAGAATTGAACGATAATGCAATTTTGTTTTTACCAGGTGGCAATATTAACTTTAGTTTAACAGAGTATAGTAAATCTAGGCCTATATGTCGTCTCGACAGTTGGTTGTTTTCCCCTCGGTCTGTCCTTTGCTCCTTTTACATGAAAGGCCTTATAATCTTCTGTTCCACTTTTATTTTGAGTATTTGAACTAAAATAAAGGATGAACTAAAATAAATCTTCTTGATGTTTATCAGTTCTACTTGTAACAAATTCTTAGTCTGTTCAAACCGTCAATGTACAGACATCCAAAAGGACAAAAACAACTGGAGACGTGAGGGAAAAATAATGAAACATCTGTTGAGAGACGGCTCAATAGACGGGCGTAGACTTTTCTTTCAAATTTAATGAAATTCGGACAATTTATTCTTCTTCCCTCAAAACAAAGGATATAAGAACAAACCAAACAGACATCTTCAATTACAGGCAGTTTAGTACAATCAGCAGCGCTAAATCCCACAGCTAGGTCTGTACACAACCAGACCCAGGACGTGACCGACTAGTGATGCAACCATGGTTCAAATATGTTTAAACATAAATAAAAATATAATACTTTAAATATAACAAGATAATGCATGAAATACAAAAAGATAACAGTGTACACCGCAACACAAAATGAATACACACCATATTTCCGCAATTCTAAGACGTCATCGATTCTAAGATGCACCCTTGATTTTATATATAAAAAAAAAAAATTGGGGTACAGAAACACTACATTAAATGTGCAGATTTTTTTTTTACTAGCAGACAATAGCATACAAATATCCATACAATTAAACCACACTACAGTACAACTTTATTCTCAGCACTACAACAAGGATACTGTTCATCACCAGCTTTGCCAGGGTTGTCAGCAATGTAATTCCGTTATTCATTCATTTATTTGATACTTATGTTGTGTTCCGCAATCTTGTTGCGCTCCCTCTGCACCTCCTGCCATTCCGGTCCCGTTAACAGTTGCCCGCCAGACTACAGAAAGTCAAGGGGGTGGAGGGGGCCATGGTCAGAGCCGGGTATGACTGCCGAGCTGCTGCTGGGAGCATGAAACATCCTCGCTGTGGCTTCTCCAGCAGCGCCCCCTTGCAGTCTTGTTTTTTTGTTTTTAAACATCGATTCTAAGACGCATCCAGATTTCAGACGTGAAAATGGGAAAAAAGGTGCGTCTTAGAATCGATGAAATACGGTAATTGTAATTATTGATCCTACCTTCGCCCTACCTGCATTCTCACAGCCAGGTGTGTGTTTATTGTGTTTTAGCTAGGGACAGTACCTTAACAGGTAGGATCCATATAACATTGACAACAGATACTGTATATGTAGGTTCCAGAGAGGGAATGCAGACATGCCACAAAGACCTGCATAGATAGCACCTTAGGATGTCAGGGGATAAGTCCTATAAGCGGATCTCCATATACAGAGTTTACAGCCCTGAGAAAGTAGCAGTAACCTGCCTGGAAAGGAGTGTAAGAATAATATCTACAGAACAAGACAGGATATCAGAAAGGGGCCCGAAATAGCAGGATCACATGGATAATGCAAAGCAAGAGAAACAAGGGGGGGGACTAGTCCAATACATGTATTGCTATCAGTAACAAGTGTATGTACCTCCCAGGAGTGTTAATAGAAGGCACACAGGGAAGAACTATGTACAGTATAGAGTGATGAATAGTATGGATCAAAAAAGGTACAACTGTGTCAATCTTACTGTAAATGTAAATGCAGTATTCCCAAGCCTGGGAACATAAATAAAGATTGAAGTTTTACTATAAAAACTCCTGGCGCCCATCTTTTCCATTGCCCAGCTGACCACAGCCAGCACCCTGGGACAAGGTAAATCGATGCTGATGTTCAATACCCAATTACACTGATGTAACTGTAACACATGTTCCCCCACCCTCTGGGAGATTTCACTGCTACACGGTGTGGTGTGGTGCATACCTGCTGGCTCACAGTTGATCTGAGTCAACTGCGGTGTAGTGGAGGAGAACAGTTAGGGCTTCTGGGGCAGTAACTGGTTCTTTCTCACGGTGACAGCGCCTCCATCTCTTGCAGGTCCCCCCAGGGATGTGGGGACAATCCCTACAGGAGAACTTACTTCTCCCCCTCATAGATTGTAGTCTCAGGCAGGATCACTTTATTCATACACACTGCAGAGGGTCAGCATACACAGCTCACACAGTGGGTACAGGCAGTTCTTGGGGCTTCACCCTCAGGATGTACCATGGACCTCCACTCCAGGCCAAGGAACCCTGAAGCAGTCCTTGCTCTTCCTTTACTCCCTAGTGGAGTAAGGGGTATAGTCTCCCTTCCACTCCCCTATGGGAGGGAATACAGATTGGCAGAGCCCTGCACAATTGTTGTGGGTAGACCAGCCTCTCTCAAGCAGGTAGAGGCACTGACTAAATTTAGCAGTGCAGCTCCTTAAATACAAGGGAAGCAGGTACCAGGTCTGAGTCCCTGATTGGACACACACAGGCCTAGTCCCACCACCTCCCCTGTGACCCAATGAAGCTGCTGTGGGTGGGGAAAACCAATGATTACTCCTGGCAGGCCTGCTCTTACCATGGCTTACTGCCAGGAGGGGGCAGACTGGTAGCCAAGGAAACTAGTCCTGGCTACCTTCTCCCTCTGGTGGAATCCAATGGTCCCCCCTTGGAGCCAAATTTATGGGTCTATCCAGCAGATGAATAACCTGAAACAATAAACCATGACATTAACAACCAATAACAATGGTATACAGTTAATAATACCGTCATATGCACATGCAGGTTTTTACCCACTCACCTTTGAATGACGATAACAGAAATAACAAGGATTACTCCCAACATAGAGAATCCATTTTAATTGTAATGTATAGAGTAAGGTTTCTTTACATTTCTGCCCTCATGGTCTGCTATTTGAACAAAGTAGACCCTGACTGGACCATTCTCGGGTCGGTACTCTACCCGATCCATAAAGATCCCACGGCCTACACTCCAAACCCTCATGAGGTCACATAGCCTTTCCTCAGTGTGTAATGCAGAGTAGCTACTCTTAGAACGCAGGTAATCAGTGACAGCTTTTCTGAGCCAAGACTCCCTATTAGCTTCAATTTCCCACATAATGGGCTCGGGAACATAGGGATATTCATACCCATGAGACTGCCGGTATCTGGACACTATGGCCCTATCTGCTCTACTGAGCTTGGTCAGTTTCTTGCCTTGAGCCTTTCCTGGTAAGACCCAGTAAGTAGGTTCCTCAGGAGCCATCTCCTGATATAATATGGAGGGTCCGGCAGGCGTATCTCTCTAACCTGCTTCCTTAGTGCCTTTGCTACCTCTTCTGTGGTGAAGGTTCACTCCTACCACCAGTGGTCGACCATTTCCCCATCAATCAACACAAATCTAGTACGTTTCATGGGCACAGAGTACCCTTGGATTAGGGGATCCCAACACTTACGTGTTGTGCATTGGGACACCATGGATGAAGCGGACTCATCCTCTGTATCCACCCTAGGGGATACACCAGAAGTCCTAGAGGGACAGGAGGGAGAACGGCTAAATTTACCCTTAAACATTTCTAAATAAGATGTCGGGTTCGTATCCTACTAGACGCCGGAATCTCCCCCTCAGATCCGTCATCTGATTCCCCCAGTCCAGGTAGTCTGTAGATGGTTTGGGGATCTTCTTTTTACCCACTGACCCATGGTGACTATGTCGGGAACCCGAACTAGATGGGGCCGAACACAGGCAATAGGGACAAGGTCTGGGGCCTTGAAATCAACAATGTTTGGGGCAGAGTCCTTGAGTCTTGCTAGGCCACAACCTGTCGCAGGTGGTAACCTCTTAGGGGTTGTGTCCGCAAACAGCCGCTTTCCTCGGACCCCAACCTTATGAATGTATCTCTCCATGTCTTGTCTGGAGAGGGCAGTACTCACCGGAGCGCTCACAGCACAGTCCCGGTCCACTCCGGCTGTCGCCTTGGAAGTGACGTCATCTGAAAACCTTGCAGAATTCCGGTACAGGTCCAAGTCCCGCACCGGAAGTACGTCATTCACAGGGTATGTTTCCGAAATGTTGGCACGTTCATCCGCACGGAAGTAAGCACCGGGCAGGGCCTCTTCTCCGGATTCCCCCGTCGCAGCCTGCAGGGAGTAAGGGGGTGGTTCCTCTCCGCTCTGCTGGCTCACGATGGTCATCGGGATGTCCAAAACAGCCGCAGGCACCTTCTTGGCTGCACTGGGAGCCTCCACGGCCATGGGGCTTCTCCACGGTTCTAGCTGCACCAGCGCTTGTCGCCTCGCGGTCTCTGGACTCGGCCGCTCTAATCCGCAGGTAGGTGGCTCCTTTTCCTCAGTGTGACTATGGTGGTCCGCCAGTTGGCACCTCACCACGGAGGGGGCGCTGTCGTCGTCATCCGATGATGGTGGTAGGGACGCCTCTTTTGGGGAGAGGTTCCGCATTGCTTCACCCGCACTTGTGGCAATTGGTCTGAAGCCGTCCGGCTCCGATGCTGCCAGGGGACATTCTCTGATCTCTCCTAGGCCTGTCACCTCACCTTGGGGTCTTTGGGTTCCAGCCTCAGGAACCGGGGTACACTGATCCCCTGAACTGTCTGCTAAGTTGCACGGGCCCTTTGTGTTCATAGCATCGAGGCCTTCCACATCGATCAGCGTAGCCATAGGGCCTTCAGTCTGGGCTCCGAGTGCTAGCAACGGCACTACTGGCCATAGATAATAAGTCCCGCACTTCTGGCAGCGAGCTGTAGTACTCAGCTCACCTCTGGGTGCTCTGCACTACAAGCACAGGCACTTCAGGAACTCTTGGCCGGCCATCTCCACCACCAGGAAGCCTCCTGGAAGTTGATATGTGGTTAGGCGACACTCAGCCATTCTATATTAGATTAAAGCAAATTTGAGCAGCAGCACTGTTAGAAGAGCTCTGTCTTGTTCTCCAGCTCCGAGGAACTGAGGGCAGCTCGCATCCGGTTCCTCCCTCAGTGTAGATAAAGCTTTCTAATTGGTGGTCACTGTGCCCCCTCCCTCTGGTGGAGTTTAGAGTAGGGGCACACAGCAGAAAGGGGTGACTTCGGCTCCACTCTGAGCCAGTCACAGAGTAGGTGGGTGCAGCTCCTGCTTTTGCGCCGAGCCCCACACAGGCTTTGCAAAGGAAAGCTTGCAACTTTTTGCAAACTAACCATTTGGTCTCTGGGTGTGGCGGGAACCACCATTTTAGATTGCACAGTCCATGCGGTGCACTCCCCTGTCGGGCAGCCGCCATTTTCAGTGGAATAAAGTGATTTCGTGAAGCGCAACCCCACGATTTTGTAGGGAGCCCGCTCTCCTTAAACATCTGCAGCACATAGTAGTTTCTGACCAGTGGAAACTCTTTCTGCGGTACACTGCACACGATAATAGTCCAGTTTGAGTACCCTGTGGCTCCCTGCGCATCCACGGCTTGTAGCACTGCGGTGGCTCCTCCTAAGACCCCACCTAACAGTAGCAGGCGTCACCTCCTCTTGGCTGCCAGCATCGCAGACCCTCTCCAGAGGCCCCTGGAACTAAGTTAACCAGAGCACCCCCTTCAGGCATCCGACTACCCGCCTCAGGGCGACTTGTAAAGCAATAGCCCTCTGCTTCACTACAGTTTGCCCATTAGATCAGCATAGACTGTAGCTCCCTGGTGGGGAAGTTGAGCCCTGGTTATGGTATGCCGCAGTCCCCTGGACACTACACCTAGCCTCAATTCTTCTTTGGTACTCTCGATGGAAGCATACTGTCACAGGAGACCAAGACGTATGCACAAATTAATACCAAGTTGAGTAAAATAAATTGTAATTTATTTCTTTTCAGACAGACACACACATCTTCACAATATACACTTAAAAAAACACTTACTGGGATAGGGGAACGAAAACAAATGTCCTTGGAACGAAACAAAGTCTCTGGGCGCCCCTGCAAGTGGGTGCGCGAAATGATCCGTGTAGAAATTCCTGGCTAGGGGCACAAGTTGTCACCACTATATTTCTGCCAACGGGCAAAATTTCATTCAGTCCTTACAGGGTTCATTCGGGAACCCTTAGCTCTAACAAATTCCAGAAGAGGGGAAAGATCCTTGGTTACAATATTATTAACCCCTCACACTCCGGAACCGCTGCCGCTGGAACTTGGTCAAATCAGATTAATCTTCAGATGGAACTGTTAGGGACTGGCCAGCGGGCATTTTTATAGGGTTGAGGGTCCCATACCTCACATGTATAACCAATCCCGCCCGTGGGAACATTTCTCCCACCTATCCCCGACTTGCCAGTAGTTTGCAGAAAGGGCAGAAGTTGCATCCCGGTTTGCACGGAGCAGGCGCTAACCTCACACCTCAGCTCCTTAGCATACCAGGTCCAACCTCTTCCCTGGTGGCACTAATCGGTGGTTTGGGGCGTGAGTCCCAATCACAGTGCTCAATCCAAATCTGAACCTTTAGACGATAATCAATATAAGTCCACATATCATGGTAACAGGAAACTGTATCAGCCAGCAAGTAGAGTAATGAGACCCAGTGCTATATGAATGCAGCAAAAAAGACACTCAGTGTAATGGCAGTAGTCCATGTGTCATAATGGAATAAAGGTTAACATACCATTGTTGTATGGAGCTCGGCCATACCCAACCCTTGTGCTGCAGCACTATTCCAGGTCATCCAGTATCCCTGTGAGGGAGAAATATACTCACAGCAGGCTTGTTCCAATGCAGCGTGCAGCACGCTCAATATTCATGTAGAGGTTGAAATCCAAAGACTCCTGCGGTGCACAGCAAAATAGGGTAGAGGACCAGCAAGGTGTTGTTAAAAATCCTTTATTGAAACAGCATGGTACAGGGGACACACACTCTGACGCGTTTCGGACTGGTATAGTCCTTAGTCATAGAGCTGATCCGCACCATTCATCCCCACTGATTTAAAGGGCTAAGCCCGCCTCCCTACGTCATCGCGCTCCCTGCTTTTGGCGCGAAAATCGCTAATCTATAATCTAATTGGCTGGGACTCCCTGCGCACAGAATGACTATTTGCCGTGTATAACTTTGAAGGGGGGTGAAGTACCTCCCCCTGCGTCTTAGCGCTACTCCTTTTGGCTAGAAATCGCCAAGCTATAGCCTCATTGGCTGAGGCTCCCAGCCAATAGTAATGCCAGCTGCCCTGGGTATGTCTGAGGACAGGGGGGAATGACGCGCATCTGACTTCAGCGCCCAGACCCCTTTGCCGATACGTAGCACGTCGTTGCTAGGCAACGACTATAAACAACAACAGAGAGTCCTCAACACATAGCGATACATAGCAACTACATAGCCATGTATCGCTATGTGTTGAGGACTCTCTGTTGTTGTTTATAGTCGTTGCCTAGCAACGACGTGCTACGTATCGGCAAAGGGGCCTGGTGGCACTAAGTCTGGGGTTTGGCCACCAAGTGTGAAGTACCCATACTTTACACCGGTATCTGACACTTACAATATCCCGGCCATCCTATCACCTAGGATTGCTGAGGCTTTTCAACTCCGAACTTCTCATAAACATTGAGGCACCCACTCTGCAGGGTGTCTCTGAAGTATGGAGATGAAAAATCCCTCATTTCATTCATCCTTAACATATTTGCATGTTAAAGGATTTATTCCCGGGCTGACAGAAAAACTTCCCGTCTTTACATTTAAAACTAACATTATAATACAGTTTATTAATAAAGTATGTTCTGCTTATGCCACTACTATAAACTTTATATGCGTTTGTATGGTTTCTATATTCCTAGCTGCACTCCAAAAATTAGAGTGCAAGCTCACTCCTCTTGTGAGTTAGCTTATTTAATTGAACGGGCTATGATGTGGTTTGCGGTTTCACCTACTTCTCACGCCAATATACTTTCCCCCTTTCAAGTTAAGAAGCTAACAAGGTAGCTGATACATTTTGACAGAAAACCACTTCAGCTAGACCGCAAACTACTTAATCAATTGTCCTTGCGGTTGCGAGGTCTAGGGCTTAGAAAGTGATCCCTGTGCTTCAAAGCGGCCACCCATACATAGGCACGCTTCTTCAATCAGCGCTTGGTTTAGGGCTCGCAGCTCCCCCTTGTGTCGCAAAAACAATTGGCACTGTTCACATACACTTCAATAACTGCAGCTAGGGTTTGAGTTGCAAAAAGGGGACAATAAAGATGGTGTAGGGGAAAATGTGTCAGTGTGGTGCACATACAGTTAACCCCTTCAGTCCCAACGCAATTTAGGATCTCCACTCCCGTATCTCTGGAACCATCTGTCAATGTCCTCCTCAGGTGTGGTCTCTATGGAGAAGTACCGATCGCCTTCGTCACGCTTTCAATAGGCCGTGACTGCTTCCATGTGCCTCACTCCCCCTGGCGGGATTTCGATCAACCCTTCCGCGTGATTAAAGATTTCTCCATAATCCTCTTCTGCCGTGACCCTATAGCACTCTTTCTTGTGGGCCGGATGGATCGGCAGAGAAGATAGGGGTAGTTCACCCGCCTCACGAATATAGCCTGGATTATGGCCCGCACCACGTTGGCGTTAGTTCCCAGTATTATGGAGGAACTTGGGTATTCTCAAGACGCAGGACACACCAGAGCCTCTGTCTGGATGGGTCTTGTTAGTGTCTATTCGTACTTGCACCACACCTTTAATGGGGTAATCCTCGTTACTTAGAACCCACAGCTTCAACTTGTCCATCGACTCAAGGGCAGATGATTAAGGTGTTGGTAATAGAAGAGCCGGTAGATAATGGTCCCTTGGGAACCGGTATGCAGCAAGGCCGAAGCATATACGTCTTCCACGAGGACCCGGACTTGAGTGGCCAGTCCCACTCTACTGTAAGCGTCTTGTTTGGGTGCTTCGTCAGGGCAGTCCTCCGGTACGCTCTCCTCCAGCTCCGGTATGGTATCAAGAGATTGTGGCACTTTTAGACGTAAGGGGGCACCCGTATGACGTAGGACTTGGCCCTAGTGGTGGGTGCGTTGGTGTAACGCGTAGCTCACCACAAAAGAGGCGTGACCGCGGGGCTGAGGTAGGGATTGGTATAGAACGCCGACCACAACGGTGAGTGCGCCTCTAATATTGCAAGCCGGGTCAGGATTATAGAAGACAGCGTAAACGTGGTACTTGCCGGGTCTAGGAGTGGAGAGTAGCGTATTGTTGGGGTACGTAGCCAGAGTAAGGATTGGAGAAAGCAGAGTCGTCATAGAGCCAAAGCCAGGGTCAGTGCAGGAGAGAGCAGTGTCGTCGTAATCCAATGCCAGGGTCAGTGCAGGAGAGAGCAGAGTTGTCGTATCCAAAGCCAGGGTCAGCGCAGGAGAGTATCACGAAGTCCAAGGTGCTAGGCAGGGTCAGGCAGCAAGGTAAGAGGCAGACAGACTAGAAGTAGTGAGGTTCAGCATCACAAACAGAAGTTATGCTCCACCAGGAATGAGAGTTCATACAGCATATTTAAAGGACCTCCCACCAATTGGAGGCATCGAAGAAGCAGAACCGTCCTCTTTGATAGGCTGCTGTATCATGTAGGAGCGTCCTATTACACAGCCGATTGAGACTGAGGTGGAGCTTCCAGAGAGTGCGCGTGTGCCGCACGCAACCCGCGCATCACGCTGGCGACCCAGTCGCGCGCCGTCAGTGCGCGCCACGGCACCCACGGGCTGTAAATAGTGTAAATAGTAAACGGTTATTTGACAGTGCTAAAATCAGTTCACTCACAGAATCTCAATAGAACAAACGCCTTGGACAGAAGCTCTATAATCCTGTGGTTCATCTGACGATTGGGAGTTTGCAGCTTGCGGTTTGAGTGCGTGGTCAGCTCTTCTGTGTGCGCTGTCGGGTAGCACCAAAGATGTGCGTCCACACTCTGCTCCCCCGGCACAATAGTTACTGCACCTCCGGTTCCACTCTCCACAACACTCCTTTCTTCCGTGATATACAGCAGGAATTAGACGCAGGTTTCAGGCTGAGCCAAGAGCGTTAACACCCTTACGCATTTCGTCGCTAGGGTAATGGCGACTTCAAAAGTTAGAGAGTGGTGGAGTCCTCATGACTCATATAGTCCATGTTAATTGATTAATTGCTAATCTTCACTCCACCCAGTTCAATGAATGATAATGCGTAAAAATATGTGTAAATCATTGATTGTCTTAAAACACTTAAACACAGACAATACCACATGAAAAACCACATGAAAAACAACTTGGTACAAAATTCATATGAGACGGGGGGAGAATACAGACTCAATAACCTAAGGCAGGACAGATGCTACATACAGTATAAATACGTATTGTGCAATACCATACTGTATATTCAAAAACACAATCAAAATTTGTCATGTTATAAAAACATCAATAAAAGACATAAGGATTAAATGCAATAAAATCAAACCACACATGAAGTGAACAAATAGACGACAATATCAGCGGTCCCATTTTTCAAGACACAAACAGATGAATAAACATTAAAAAGTAATAAAATATCAAAACAGGTTAAAAAAATGAACCATACATATAATATAACATCATATTGAATTATATAACCCAATGGGATAAATTCTATATTGTGTGGTGATACTAGTGAAAATGATGGTGAAATCTATAAACTAAATCAATTAAATGTGCGTTACTTATAATGAATTTAAACTTATATAAGACATGAATATAAATTGTGTGATGCACAATAAGTAATAAGTGATTAAATAGTTTATACTAAATCAAATTATGTGTATAATTAACTGTGAATACGTGCAAATGCATGTGTAAACAGAATTATAATCAATAGATGTGTGTTAAAAATGTACAATGTTAAATATTTATGTGTTAAAATCAATGTAAATGTGAAACTAAATATACATGTACATATTAAAAATGAAGACCTGATGAACAAGTGATGCAGAGACAAAAGAGATTGGATGACTACAACCTACCAGAGTATAAATGAAGGACAAATACTGATGTAGATATTGAACCAATACTCTTATGGGTTCAAATAAAGGTGACAGAGGCAAGGGATCAGGGAGACTCTAAATTAGAGACCTAGACAAATGTACTATTGTCTATACAATCATTGAACCCCCCAGGAGATATGGTACCCAATATATAAATCCAAAAAGTCTCTTGGATACAGAGCTTTTTGAATCTATCCCCTCCATGAAAGGATGGAGGGACATGTTCCAACCCCATGATGGTAAGCGATTCTGGGTCCTTGGAATGTACAGAGGAAAAATGTTTGTACAGACTATGTGTTTGGTTACCATTAATCATACTCCGTCTGTGTTCCAGAAATCGAATGGTGCAGCCCACATATTGTAGACCACATGAACACGACACCATGTATACAATATCTGATGATAAACAATCAGTTGTTCCGTTCACATCATAAGCTGAACCGTTAGTACGCATGTGAACTAAAAGAATTAGAAATGACCAGATGTTTACATGTAAGGCTGCTGTCCTAGTGCACGCGCGCCCGGCGGGGGGGGGGGGGGGGGTCGGCGCGTGCCCAGCGCTGCACTCACGGTCCTGGGAGGGAGAGGTTGTGACGGGAGGGGCGTGTCGGTGGGTTTGCGGGGGCGTGGCCATGACCTCACACGGCTGGTTCGCCCTCATTGGCTGAACCGCCGGCGGGGGCGTGGCCACGGCTCCGTCGCAAGTTCCACACACAATTTTTTTTTGTGTGTGTAATCTTGCAGTACAGCGCGGCTGCTGAATGTGCGCCGATGCATGTACTCGGCCCTGAGTGACTGGGGGGGCGGTGCTTGTGCGCACAGCGAACACCAAGGCATGCGCTGTGGCAGTCACTGGGACCGCAGCCTAAGGCATCGCTTCCTACCACACTTGTGGTTACCTTGATTTTCAATATTTACATCCTCCCTCTTTGTAAGCGTCCTCAGCTTACTGCGTGCCAATAGATGTTTCATATTATTGGCACGTTTAAATGTAATGGGTATAGTAAGAGGCAGACAAGAGCCTATCACAGGATCACTCTGGAGAATGTTCCAGTGTCGCCTGAGGACCTCTTTAAAAGATGAAGCTGCTGAATTAAATTTGGTTACAAATCGTGGACAGGGACCTTGATCCATATCAGTATTCCTTTTAATTCCCAACCGTCCTGGTTGGTATCTAGATTTAGATTCTGCCAATAGCATAGCCCTATCTGTTTGCTTAACTTCCTCCAAGGCCTTAGATACTAAAACTCTGTCATATCCTTTGTCAAGGAATTTCTTAGCCATGAGCTGACTCTGTTGATTAAAGTCTTCCATTATTCTAAATAATTGACTTTTAGGAATGTTCTCCAGCCATTTCTGATGATGGCCACTAGAAGCATGTATATAACTGTTCACATTGACCTCCTTAAAATGTGTTTTTGTGTTAATCTTATTATCTCCTACATGAGTGAATAATACCAGATCCAGAAAGTTAATGCATGTGGGGTGGATTTCATAAGTGAACTTCAACCCCATAACATTAACACTGAAGGATTAAAAAATTGTGCTGGGTTCCCCTTCCTCTCCAGGAAAATATGATGTCTTGATGCACACAGAAGGACTGTATGCTGACATCAAGACAAGGGGACAAGAACTCTATACCTGGAAACAAAGGTGCCATAGCACAGAAGGATGCTGACCCAGGAGAACAGAGAGGCCTTCTCCTTCAGCAACAACAACAGAAACAGATATGAGACTTTCTTGTTAGATAGTTGTGTGTATATATATATATATATATATATATATATATATATATATATATATATATATATATATATATAAGAAAAGGGGGAAGAGAGAGCGCACACCCATAGCGTAAAATTGTAAAATTTAATGAGGGAGAAGGGAGAGGGGGGGATAAGAATTGCACTTACAAAGGTACAATATATGTCATCCAGGTATGCCATTATAAAAGTTTACATCCCTTCCAGCAACCTGTTGACCAGACGTTGGAAGGTAGCCGGGGCATTCTTCATCCTGAATGGCATAACTAAAAATTCATATAAGCCACTCAGAGTGATGAAAGCCGACTTCTCCTGCACCTCCTGGGTCAGAAGGATTTTCCAGTACCCCTTGGACAAATCCATGGTAGTCAGATACTTTGCCCCTGTGAGCTCATCTAAAATCTTGTTCATGCCCTCAGGAGTCATTGGTTCCAAATGCATGGTGGGCAGAGGTACCATAGGCTCCCCCATCTGGGCAAGTGCCCAACTTTGGCTCCTCATGATCAGAGCCACAGGAGCATCTTCCTCCGTAAAAGAGCAGATGAGGTGTCCCAAGTCGTTACCGAGTGAGACCTCAGTATCTAACTCTGGCAGGACACCTACATCGTTCACTTCTCGACCGGCACCCCATTTGATAAACACCTGGGCGACCTCGATTGACCTAGGTCCCCTGTCTGGCATGGTGACTTGCATCCCTTTTCCCGGGAGCAGGTCCTCTAGGCTGACCATATCAGGCCGCACCAGAGTGATTGTAGCAACGGAGTTGATCAGGCCGGCTGCCTGGCGATCTCCGATGGTCACTGGAAGCAAATGCTTCCTCCCGACATCATTCACTTGCATCCCGACGGCTGCCACTGGATGCCGCTTGCTTCCTCTGTGTAACGGATCCGCACCTTAGTTTGCGGTTTGCCTTGCAGACTTATGCAGCCCCGGAATACTGCTCCTGACCTTTGCTGCAGCTCCACCCTGTGTTCACTCATTAAAGCAGTGCTGCCACATGCCCCTTCTGCTATTGGTTCACTGACCTTTAAAGACACCTTTCCCACAATGCTTCCCTGCCGAGCATAACCCTTCCTGGTTGTCACAAGTGTTCTGCCCTAAGGCTTGGCTCTGTTGTGTACTAATCTCTCAAGTTCTATTCCCCAGTTCACGCAGAGTTCTGTTCCTGTCTCCTGTGCTGAAGCGGAGTACTCTTCATGTTAACTTCAGATCCCTGTTTCCTGAGGCCGGCTGCTAGTCTCCTGCAGCGGTCTGTTCCTGTCTTCTGTGCTGAAGCGGAGGTCTCTCCTGTGTTGACTTCAGCTCCTTGTTTCCTGAGCCTGCTATCCTTCCACAGCAAGAGCCTATCTACCGGTACCTGGGGCCGCTGCCCATTCTTCATAGCAGAGGCCGTGTTCCTGGTTCCTGTGCTGAAGCGGAGGTCACTCCAGTGCTGACTTCAGCTCCCGGTTTCCTGAGGCTTGCTGTCCTTTCTCTGCAGAGCCTATCTGTTTGGTTCCTGGGGCCTGCTGCTCATTCTACATAGCAGAGGCCGTGTCCTGGTTCCTGTGCTGAAGCGGAGTACCTCCCGTGTATCCTCCTGCTTCCTGTTCCTGTGGTCTGCTGCCCTACCCTTAGCAGAGGCCAATCATGAGTCCTGAGGTCTGTAGCTCTCTCTCTCCTTGCACAGGCCGCTCTGGACTCCTGCGCTGAAGTACTGGTTTACCAGTGCTGCCTGGCAGCGTGCCCACTCCGGTCTGCCTATCCTTTCCTGAGACCACTACTATGGGCCGTGGTCATCACACACGCAGAACCCATGCCCGCGCTGACGCTCCTAAGCTGAGGCGGGGACCTTCTGATCACCTGTTGCCGAACTCCTGCTTGAATAACGTTTACCCCGATCTCTCCAGTCCTGACCACGGCTTGTCCACTGATGATGCTGCCTTCTCCAGCCTCGACCCTGCTACGTACGACTACGAACTGCGCAATCCGGATCAGCCTGCGCAGTCTAAGGTCGGTGCTTATACAACCCTACCTCAGCCACGCGGTCCGACCCAGGTTTGTGGCGAGCACAACAGTGACACTCTGCTGCGCTGGCTCTAGATGGTGTAGGGACTGCCGCCTGGGTCCTCAACTGTAACTGGTGGACGGCTGCTTGCTGCTCCTCGGTTGGTGCCAGTCCCACGTAGGCAACTAGACTGCGTTGCCCCGGATTGGGGTTGCTGGTCCGATGTAAGTCTGGGCAACCTGGCTTCATATACCTGGTCCGGTTGCACTGATAGCACCGTTTCTCATGGATTAATTCTGCAGACTTGGCTGAACTCCCCCCGGCAGGAAGCTTTGTCCTCCAGGTCAGGGTTGGGTGAGCAGCCTCAGCCACCTTGGGTGCCTAGGCCGGGGTGACCCAGACATGGGCGAGCACCCACTTTGCATATTGTGGGCGAGTGGTCACAAACACGTCCGCCATTCTGGCAGCCTATGTGAGGGTTTTGGCTAGTGTTCAATCACCCACTCCCTCACATCATGAAGGCACTTCTAGAGGAATTGCTCCCAAAAGACAAGGTCTGGGCCATCCGGGATGCGAATTCCATGTGGGTGTCCCAGGCGGTCTTCTCTCTGGACTGCAACATTTCCCGGTAAGCCTCTGGGGTGAGGGCATCGAGATCAAGTAAAACAGATTTCACATACTTATAGTCCTGGCTGTCTGCCCTCGAGATTCCCTGGAAAGACTTAAGGGCTTTCCCAGTCAGGAGGGGTGACAAGTGTTGGATCCAGTCCCCCTCTGGGATACGGAACCACACACACTGGTCTTTGAAGACTATCAGAAAGCCATTAATATCGTCGGTGCCATCCACAAACTTGGTCAATCTGTGGTGAACACCCTCGGGGGTCGGGGCTGGTTGGAGTCCCTCCATGGTCTGGATGTTAGAACACACTGGGCAGCCATAATCGGCTGCAGCTTCTGCTCAAAGGTGATCCCAACAGCTATGGCAGTGATGATAGCAGTGAGGTCCATAGGAGTGGTACTGTAGCTATTGGGGCTACCACAGGTACAGTTTCAGGTTCATCCTCACCCTCACTCACGTCCTCATCCTCCTCTTTATCACAGAGTTATGTCCTGGTCTTGTGGCCCCTGCATCAATAGAGGAAGCCATAACGGGTTCATGTTGCTCCAGATCCTCCTCGAGCTGGGACTTAGCCCAACCGTCTGTCAGTAGTCCATAACCCTCAAACCACCTCACTACTCTTTGGCGATCCCAGGACCTATACCGTCCGGAACGCAGAGATTTCTTCACCTTTTGGCACTAAACTCAGTGACAAAAGAACAATGTGATTTCCTGCTTTGTGTAACGTATGTCTGCTACTACTTGTTTTGAGAGCTCGCAATCTACGAGTTTGTCTTTGTGCTATAAATACCCGCAGGAACTTATAGCCCAAGCCTAATGATAACACTGCTGCTACCAGTAAAAAGCCTGTCACGGGAGACCAGGACTTTTTACAAATTTATACCGGGATCATTCACTAGACAAAACAAGGTAGTAGAACAAAATTAAGTTTATTCAGGTGGTAAATGATGCCCATATTATATGAGCATGATGTACCCCCTGTACCAATGAATGGGTGAAGGATGGGGGTAGTTGCCTGGGGAGGGTGGTTAGGCCTCCAGGGTGGGTTATCCCCTTAATTACTATAGCGGTTACCAACCGCTAAGGTGATTAAGGGGTTAGGGATATTAGATTGTCTTTTTTTATGTACTGTATTGTTTGTGGCAACGGAAGACCTGGACGGTGATGAGGATGAAGGCGGCCTTCATCGTGGCAGCCTGGCTTGGGTGAGTGCAAGATTTATTTTCTTTATTTACGCTGCTTAATGTTGCATTTTAAATGGACAAATGCACTATAATCCATATCTGAATAATAGTAATTTTGGCCATTTTTGTACTGTATGTGTTAGGGGGCAGGGGAGGGAGGGGGTGTATTTATTTAAAAGTATGTTTTTTTGGAAGGGCACCGGATTAGTACCACAGGCAAGCAGTGACCCCTGGACATCTGCGGGGAACACCTAGGGACCCCTGTAGGGCCCCGGACACCAACTGGGACCACCTGAGGGCCACCGCTGGCCTATAGTATAATTCCTGTGCATAAAATAAATATATATATATTTTATGTACAGCATGTTAAGGGGTATAGGGGTTGTTGGGGGCACAGGGGGTGGGTTGTGTATTGCAATGTTTATTGGGGGCAATTGTCCCCAATAAACAGGCTATTGTGCCTTAACCCCTTCATTGCCTTAGCGGATAGCCGCAAAGGTAATGAAGCTGCATTAATGTAAAAAAAAAAAAAAAATTGTGTGCTCTCCAGGGGGTCTACTGAGCTGAACCGCTTTTATTTCTGGCTCAGGGACCCCCTGCTTCCTGATTTACAGACCCCGGTATGGGGCATCGGATGCCAGTGTCACCGCCATTTTTAAAGCGTCCACGTCACGTGACATGTGACATAGGCCTGTAACTCAGGAAGCAGGGGGTCTTCGAGGTTGAAATCAGCTCAGGACACCCCCTGCCCCCGTACAATATTAATAAAAATGATATTAAAGCATCTTCATTACCATATTTTTTATATATTTACAATTATTTTTTATTGTGATGTGTGTTTAATACTAGTGTAGATGAGCAGGGGTCTCCTGAGCTGCACCGCATTGGTTTCAGTCTCGGGGAACCCCTACTTCATGAGATACAGACCCCATTATGGGGTTCTAGTATCCCCCTGAAGGATTTAAATCCCCCGGTCATGTGACGCGGGAGCTTTAAAATCACATGGGATACCTGCACCCCATAACGGGGCCTGTATCTCATGAAGTAGGGGCTCCCCAAGGCTGAAACCAATGCGGTGCAGCTCAGGAGACCCCTGCTCATCTACACTATTATTATAATGTATATGTTTACAGTACAATCGCCTGTAAGAGCCGTGCATGGAGACTGAGCGTCTCCCTGCAGTTCTTACAGGCTGCTTTTTTCTCTATCAGCTATCGCGCTTTACAAGTTTAAGCACGATAGCAGGGGGGAAAAAGCAGCTTGTGCGATCGGGCATATTTTTGGCCGCACGGACAACAATGCGCTTCACTTGTTAGTAAATCCCGCGTTTGGCTTGGCGAGTCAAAAATTCCCAATCGGGCGCAAATGCTCACTGCGTAGTGCATAGCCCCGCTGTCTTGAGCACAAAGGCTGTGCTGAGATCAAGACACCCAGACACCTATATTCATGGACATGGGGGACCCAGGAATCTGCCAGAGACTGACATGAAGGGCTACTTGCTTTTTAGGTACCTTGTGAGACTTTGGGGAATACGCTGGTAATGGAATTATCCCTCCAGCCCTGCAGAAAGGGACTGGGGAAGTAAGTTAACCCTTACAAGGGATAGGTGTTTGTTGTTTTTGTATATTTTTGTTTGCTGTGCTGTTTAAAGGGGCAGGCTCAATAAAGCCATATGTTAATTTCACCCTAAACGGTCTCCATTAGCATACCTCTGCACATATCTCTTACAGGTGGTTTGACCTTTTGGTCTCTAACTCAGACCTTTGTCAAGATGCAAATGACAACAGACAGGGTCACTTAAATACACATATTGAACTAACAAAACGTGTCTCAGGTGAAGATTACATGCCAAACTGGCATCCATTTAGTACTCTCAACAGGCGATGCTTGTCAATAACATGTTAACGCAAGTTCTTGAGCTATCCAAGTTAACTGTGTATCAATAGTGTCTGTGTAACAAGTTACTGCCACAATGTTATTAAACAAATGTGAAAATGTGACAATGATAAAAACATACACATGCAATCAATGCAACATTTTAAATCTAGTACACATTGTGGACTATCTGTTATCATTGTAAAAATGGCTTAAAACCCCATGTCTTGATGGAGAGAATCAATAATACAAATATAAATGCTGACTAGCAGCATAAATCAAACTACAGGGGTTTTCAGTGATATCTGGTATACAGCATTTATATCAATGTTATTAATTTATTGTAAGCCTGATAATTTTCACCTTTCTCTTATTTTATTAGGAAATGCTTTTTGACTTTTACAAATGGTGTCATTTGTTCTAAAGTATTGTATTCTACTAACATTTTAAAAGGTTAAAAAGAGGTTGCACTCTACCATGACTGATAGTTACTTTATAAATTGCACTTATTAATGATATTGTAATTTAGAGAAATACATCTCACTTCACATCTCAATAATAATAATATACCACATATACTGCTGTAGAGTACAGTTGATATGGTGCAAATGTGAAAACAACCTATTTCATTTAACCAATAAATAAACTTTGATAACATCCGGACCGTAGCATTTTCTGGCTCTCCAAAAAGATTAACAGTATTATTTTACTGTATTTAAGTTTTATCATATGATTCATGAATTTACAATCTGTTAAGTTATCCTCTCTTTTTTTTTATTTTTTATATTAATTACCTATTCAATTGGCAGACAGATATTTCTGTGATCTTTGTTTTAAGTGCCAAGGCTGCAGTTCTGGCACAGAGGATGGACCCCTGCTGGAGTGAAGAGATATGCCGGGTGCTTATACAGTCCCATCAACGACTGTCACCTACACCCTAAAGCAAAATGTAACCATCTGATAAATGGGAACAAAGTCACCCAAACAGATGGCTTTGAGTGGAAGCAGACTTCATGAATGTGTTTGAAACGCGCAGGGATTACTTTCTGAATGTCCAAAATGGATTTGTAGAACTGTGTTGTCAATAGTTTATAGTTAAGTAGGATTAACTTTTAAATATAGAATAAGTAGAATCTGTAACTGAGTTTTAGTAAAATAACCAATGCGCTACAGGCTCCAACAGAGTGTTGATGAAACCAAATTTAGATCCAAATGCATAATATATATTGTTTCTGTGCCCATATATAGCAAAGCCTTCAAATATAAATAATTGAATGTTCTGTGTTTAAATGGCTCTATTTTTGTATTAGAAAGTTTCCATGTTTTTGAAACTGCATTTTGTGTATGTCCCACAGCTCATTTCATAGGGCACATTAACTCAGCTGTTTAGGTAGAATAACACAATGGCATGCTAAATGGAGGACCATGCATTGGGAAATGTAACTTTTTTTTATAACTGGTTATTTTATCAAAGTCTCCTTTCTGCAAAATTAGTGCAATATTGTTGCAAACAAGGGGATTCGTTTTGTATTTGATTTGCATTAATTATAATTTAGAAGAATTAGTACAGAAGTAGCCTTGCTGTCAGGGCTGACGACAGCTTTCCCTGGCCCAGGACACGAGTTTCCACTCCATGTCGGCAGCCTTACAAACCCCCCCTTCTTTCCCTTACACTCCCCCTTTCTCACATGCCTCCTCGCTCTCTCACCCCCTCTATTCTCTCCCCCTTCTCATACTCCCCCTCTCATCCTCCCCAATGTTTTTTCTCCCCTCCTCTTTCACTCTTCCTCACACCCTCACCTCTCCCTTACACCCCACTTCTCCCCCTCCCTCTTTTACATCCCCTCCTTTCTCCTGCCTCTTTTCCTCCCCCACCTCTCCCGCTCATCATCTCGCTCCTCCTATCATCCACTATCCCTTTCCCTCCTCTATCTCCCTCCCCACACTCAATAACCCCACCTCCACTCCTCAAACTCAATAACCCCACCTTCACTCCTCAAACTCAATAACCCCACCTCCACTCCTCAAACTCAATACCCCCCCCGCCCACATACAATAAGCTCCCCCAATATACACTCCACAACCCACCTCCCCAATATACACTCAATAACCCCCCTTTCCCAATACAACACACACAATACCCCCATACACACACAATAACCCTTTCCCCCAATACACACAAAATAATCCCCCTTCCTTCCCCTAATACTGATACAATAACACCCCCTCCCCTAATACATATGTAACTCTCCTTACCCAGCTCCCAAGCTTGCTGTGTCTATCTTAGTAAATTCAACTTGTAACAACTAGGTAAAAACCCAAACCATATTTGAATCGTCTGTCTCCAAATTAACCCTTGCTTAGGGTGACCAGATTTACAAAAGTAAAATCTGGGACACATTAAAAAAATATATTTATAAAACAAATGACATCACCAACTGCGCCCCTTCTTCTTTATGTCTCTCCTCCCCATCCCTCCATTCTCTCTCTCCTCCCCATCCCTCCATTCTCTCCCCCATCCCTCCATGCTCTCTTCCCCCCATACCTCCGTCTCTCTCTCTCCTCCCCATCCCTTCATTCTCTCTCTCCTCCCCATCCCTCCATTCTCTCTCTCCTCCCCATCCCTCCATTCTCTCCCCCATCTCTCCATGCTCTCTTCCCCCCATACCTCCGTCTCTCTCTCTCCTCCCCATCCCTTCATTCTCTCTCTCCTCTCCATCCCTTCATTCTCTCTCTCCTCCCCATCCCTCCATTCTCTCCCCCATCCCTCCATGCTCTCTCCCCCCCCATCCCTCGTCTCTCTCTCTCCCATTCTCTGTGTGTCTCTCTCTCTCCCCCCATTCTCTGTCTCTCCCCAATTCTGTCTGTCTCTCTCCCCCATTCTCTGTCTCTCTCTCTCTCCCATTCTCTGTGTGTCCTTCTCTCGCCCCATTATGTCTCTCTCTCCCCTCCATGCTGTTTCTCCATTCTCTGTGTCTCTCTCTCCCCATGCTGTCTCTCTTTTCCCATGCTGTGTCTCTCTCTATCCCCCCATGATGTCTCTCTTTCTCCCCCCCTATGCTGTCTCTCTGTTTCTCTCCCCCATTATCTACTCTCTCCCCATGCTGTGTCTCTCTCTCGCATGCTGTCTCTCTCCCCTCATGCTGTCTCTCTTTCTCTCCTCCATGCTGTGTCTCTCTCTCTTTCTTTGCCCCATTCTCTGTGACTCTCTCTCTCTCCCCCATGCTGTGCCTCCCCCTTTCACTCCCCCCATGCTGTGTCTCTTTCTCTCTCCCCCCATGCTGTCTCTCTTTCTCTCCCCCATTCTCTGTCTCTCTTTCTCGCCCCACGCTATGTCTTTCTCTTTCTCTCTCCCCATCCTGTCTCTCTCTCTTTCTCTCCCCCATGCTGTCTCTCTCTCTCCCCCATGCTGTCTCTCTCTTTTTCCTCCATGCTGTGTCTCCCTCCCCCATGCTCTCTCTCTCTCTTGTGTGTGTGTGTGTGTCCATTCTGGACCCTACCTTTCACTGTCGAACATGAGTGTGGGGTGGGGAGGAGGGAAGGCATCTTGATCCTTGACAGCAGACACCTCACTTCTGGGGCTCCGCTTAACCTAACCCCGCCTCCACCCTCTGCAGCTGCAGACTCAAACCCGGCCTCTGCTCTCCTCCTTCTCTCCTCCCTGCATTCTTGCTCTCTGCTGCCCCCCATGCTCTGATGGTGAAAACCGTGACAGTCACAAAAAAAAGGGACATTTTAAAGAATGTCAGGCAGCCGGGACAGACATAAAAAAAACGTGACTGCACCAGCTAAATTGGGACATCTGGTCACCCTACCCTTGCTGTGTCTATCTTAGTAAATTCAACTTGTAACAACTACAGTAGGTAAAAACCATATTTGAATGGTCTGTCTTCAAATCACCTCTTGCTGTGTCTATCTTGGTAAATTGTACTTGTAACAACTATGTAGGACATATTTAAATACTGTCTCCAAGTGACCACTCGCTGCACAAATGTTTAGTAAATTCAACTGCTGGCACCTGGGTAGGACAACTGTGATTAGAAATACCATTTGTTTTAATGTGCCTCACATGTGCTAATTGAGCTGGCTGGGCTGAATTTAATTCAGTCAGGTGTCTTGTTAGAGCTATATAACTAGAGACATACTAGGGGAGCAGCCTGCATGTAAAGCAGCCTATCTTTAAAGTAGCACTTTTTAAAGTACTGTAGCATGCAGTCTGGAGTTTAAAAGGGACTTCAACAGGAGTGGAACAAGTGGGCAACACAACATCTACTGGCTTTTAATCCTGGATTTTAACTACACTGAAAAGAGGACATTATTTATCCCAGACTTCACATCTCATCATTAAACTATTGCTGCCATGCCGCCTCTACTATTTATATTTGCTCTGAACTCGATACTTTCAAAATACGTGCTTCTTTCTACCAGCCTCATTATGTTTCTAACTCTATTCATATATCTCCATCTCTCCTTCCTTATGCACTTCTCAGTTCACATGAAATCCTTTCTTACTTGTGCCCTCTTGCACTACACAGCGATACCCCCTGCACTAAAACACACCCCTACAAATCATCTGCACACATTCTCTTTCTTTCCATGCTTCTCCTCCTTGCTTCTGGGGATATCTCTCCCAATCCTGGTCCCTGTCTTATTTCTACATGCTCTCGTCCTTGCCTCCCACATGCAACTCCCACTCCTTCTGGCATCAACCCCTCTAACTTCATACCCACCCCCTGTCACCCTCCCTCCTCTCTCCCTTTCTCCTGTGCCCTATATTTATTTATAAAAATGTTTTACCAGGAAGTAATACATTGAGAGTTACCGCTCGTTTTCAAGTATGTCCTGGGTATAGAGATGATGACAAATAATTAATGGTTCAAATATATAGTTACATAAGTTAACAGGGTATATATTATATACAAGACATTGCATGTACAGTTAGAGATAATATACGTATATTATAGGCTTATGTAACTGTTACAGACCAGATTAAAATGTGAGACAGCTTTAGTTTTGAAAGGATTTAGACTGGTGGCGGCTGTGAGAGGCGCTGATAGATTGTTCCAGTTTTGGGGTGCATGATAAGAGGAGGAGCAGCCGGATACTTTGATGAACCTTGGGACCATGAACAGTTTTTTGGAGTCAGATCACAGATAAGTGCTGCTTGTGGTAGGGGTGAGGAGCTTGTTCAGATAGATGTTAGCTTGCCCAGAAAGTATTTGAAGGCAAGACAGGAGAGATGAACTTTGCGCCTTGACTCGAGTGATGACCAATCTAATTCTTTGAGCATATTTGCAGTGATGTGTGTTGTAGTTGCTTCAATACACATGTACAGATGACACAATCTTATACGCACATAGCCATAGCCTCCCCGACCTTGAACACGTACTTCAATCTGACTTTTTGAGACTTGAAAATTGGATTTCCCAAAACAAACTGTTTTTAAACATTGACAAGACTGTAACAATTGTATTTGGGACCAAGGCTACATTTTAAAGCTTCCAGGGACTAAGCTCCAAATCAGAACCAACGCTAATACCACCCTAGCCCCTGTTACTAGTTTTAAATACTTGGGCATATGGTTTAACTCCCATTTAACATTTGGGATGCACATTGATACCCTGCCATCCAAAACCTATGCCAAACTAGGTGTACTTTATAGGAACAAATCTTCCCTAAGTCTGCTGGTCAGAAAGCGTATCGCACAGCAGATGTTACTGCCAATTATCGACTATGGAGACATAGTATACGGCTCGGCACCCCAAACCCACCTTAGCAAACTTTACACCCTCTACAATTCAATATGCCGTTTTGTTCTCAAATGCAACTACAACACACATAACAGCGAAATGCTCAAAGAACTAGATTGGTCATCACTTGAGTCTAGGCACAAAGTTCATCTTTCCTGTCTTGCCTTCAAATACTTTCTGGGCAAGCTACCCAGCTACCTGAACAAGCTCCATTACCCCTACCACCTGCAGCCCTTATCACCTGAGGTCTGCATCCAAAAGAATGTTCATGGTCTCAAGGTTCAGCAAAGTATCCGGCCGCTCCTCCTTCTCTTACCGTGCACCCCAAAACTGGAACATTCTTCTGGAGACTCTCACAGCCACCACCAGTTCAAGTTCTTTCAAAACTAAGGCTGTCTCAAATTTTAATCTGGTCTATAACTGTTACATATGCCTATAATATATATTATCTCTAATGGTGCATGCAATTACTTTATATATAATGTATACCCTGTTCACTTATGACGCTCAACCACGTGGTGACGTCAAAAGCTGGGGGCGGTCCAAATTAAGCTGCATTATGGACACAGACATGCACTACAGGTGGTATTGGGGGTATGTGATTTCCCACTTTGGGTATATATAGATGTTTGTTAGTGATTACTTGTTAGGTGTTTGGTATGGAGAAAGGACCCTGCTATCCTGAAACGTTACCCTGTCTTTGGCTCTGATAAACCTAACACACTTTGAAGTTTTTTGACTCAACTATTGACTTTTGAGTGCTCCTTCTTTACCCTGTTTGCTGTTCACTTATGTAACTGTATTTGTAACAATGTATTATTTATCATCTTAACTCTATGCCCAGGACATACTTGAAAATGAGAGGTAACTCTCAATGTATTACTTCCTGGTTAAAAAAATTATAAATAAAATAAATTGAATTTGCTACAAGGAGGAAAACAGCATTGAATATACCCATATAAACATTGTCCCCACAGTTACTTAAATACAAAAAGCAGCGAAAAATACATAATATGCTTTTAGAAACATTGTTAACATAGTAATCACACAATGTATCACATTTTACCCAACAAATGGTATATAACTAATTTTTCTCAGGAACCAGGGCAGAGAAGCAACTAATGAGAGACAAACAGTACATTGTAAAAGAAAAAGTTATCACACTTTCATTAGTATCAAAACAATGAAGCATTTGAGACAAAGCACACAGATACCACAGCGGGAACTACCCAGCTACAGGTATCCATTCAAACAATCTTAAAAACACTACACGTGCAAATGAATACACATGTGGGAACAATTGAAGAAACACAAGCATATTGATTTTTGATCAGAACTAATTGTAACTACTAGCTCTAAGCATTCCAGGGAAATATACCATAAATCATAGTCTAGAGCAGATGCAATAATAAATATAGACCACATGAATCCTGCACTGCTGACCCCTAACACCATCACAGATATGTACAAATAATGAAGGGCAAACTCAATTGCTATACAGAATAATATTTTAGAAACATCAACAGAGCTCAAATGCTGCAGACACCAGTGCAAAATTAAATATCCCCCAATGTGACCCCACAGGTTCTGAAATTCCCTAAGGCCTCCCCATACCCCCTGGGAGCCTATACCTACCCAAACTAATCTTTCAACCTCCCTTTCCCCCTCCATCTCCTCTCCCCCTCCCACCTCCTCTCACATCCTCTCACCTCCCACCTCCTCTCACATCCTCTCACCTCCCACCTCCTCTCACCCTCCTGCCCCCCTCCTCTCCTCTCACCCTCACCCTCCTCTCTCACCCTCCCCTCCTTTCTCATCCTCCTCTCACCCTCCCACCTTCTCTCTCACCCTTCCTGTTCCCCCTCCTCTCACCCTCCCCCTTCTCCCTAATCTTTCACACTCTTATTTCCCCCTCCTTTCTCCCCCTCACCTCTCTCATGTTCATCTATCTCATCTCCCTCCCCCTCCACCTCTCTCCCTCTACCTCATCTCTCACTCAATGCATCCCCCCCCCCCCTAATCATTTTACCTGGGGGCAGAAGGCCTCCAAGCTCCTCAGAAGAGGTGAGCTGGGGCCCCATCGGCAGATGCGGAAGTTGGTCCCGACTTCCAGGACTGACCTGTTGCTCTGAGGGGGATTGGCTTTAGACGACGCTGAGGAGAGCTTTAATCCCATGGCACACAGAGGTCCCGGCAGCTGGACGCAAATGTTGGGCCTTACCTGAGCTAAAGTTTAGCACTGGCCGCCCCCCGCCCTCCCCCCTCTCCCAGCTGGCCCATGGTCGGCTACCAAACATAATACATACATACATACATACTGTACATACATACATATACACACTTCTCTTGTTTATATTAGTCACAAACACCATCTTCTTCTGTGGAGAGGGAACGCCAGACTCCCCCTTTTTATATAAACTGTGTTTTATTCTTATTAGCTAGTTGGAGAATCAACAGGGAGCTCAAGCAACTCCTAAAAAGTTATATAGCATAAACAGAGCACAGAAAACAGAGCATGACATATACTGTACATTTATGGAAAACAAATGCAAAAACCCTGCACTACTTCCCTATTATCTTTTTTATTATTATTATTATTATTTGTTTTCCATAAAAGTATAACCAATTCTCTTTTTTCTAGCAGTACTTTTAATGCATTGAAAAAGATATAGTGCACTAATAGATTTTGATTATATTGGTAGGTTTGAGGCATCTTGGGAAGAGTGCAAATGTTGTATAAATATAAAATACCAGCAATGTAGGGATTACATGGGCACTATTATTAGAGCTCTCACAAGAACCAACAACTATTGAGAAATGGAAGAAAAGGCAGATAGGACTGACATGTGCTGCACTGTATATCCTTTAACTTGACCAGCATCTATTTAGGTGAATAGCAAAACATAACGGGTTCCTCCTCTTTTGCATGCGGTTTATATATGATTAGGTTTCTCAATCAACACAGGAAACACATTGCAGATCCAGGAAATATATGTTATGCAATCATTAATGCACAAAATATAGCCACTTCCTAAAATACCCTCTGTCATTTACTGCTTCGTATAAAAAAAAAAGAGTTGTTAATTCTAGGACATACATTATTGTATGAAAGGGGGAAAAACTTGCTATAAATTCAAGATTGAGTGTTGATTAATGGTTTCTCTGAGCTTTCCCACATAATATAAATTATAGATGAAGGGATCAATGGATTCAGAGTCATTTAGTTACACATACTGGGGATGGATATTGCACGCTGGAGCATTGCTCTAAAAACAGGGGGATATTGAATAATTGTGACTCTGTGTCACTTTGCATCAATGTGTAAACGTTCTTGCTTCAATTTCACTCCTCTGGCTTCAGTGTTAGAGGAGGATATAACATATTAAAATGAGGCGGAACAAAATTAACACCTTTAATTGGTTCAGATTTCCTTCCTGGTTGCATTAAATAAATCCCCCAAGTCCAAGGTAGTTTTCACCTTCACTTTATTGCCCATTTATTTTTTATTAAATCACAATGGGGCTATTTAAAAAAGTGAAAATCAGGCAACATTTTGAATACCAGGGAAATTTTCCTAGATTACCTTGTGTTTCTGCTGATCAGCATTTACATGGCTTGTTCTGATGACTTTTCTTCCCCGTTTGCCTGTGTTGCCGGAGCTAACGCTAATTAAACCATGAGGTGGTTTACTTAAGAAAAACAAGGGTGTTTTTTTATGGCAGATTCCGTATTTGCCCTGACACGACAAATAAAAATGCAGAGGTGCAAATCCTTAGCCACTTTATACAGTTTCACAGCTTTATTTTGCCCTTTTTTTGTCCTCTGAAAGGGCTTAGGTTGTCACTTTTCTAATAGTCATACGTATAGTAGCCCTATTATATGTCAGGAGCTTAATTTGAGGGCATTGCTACATCTGTTACCAGCTTTATTTGAATAGTGTTAGGTCAAAGTAAAGGAAAGCACCCAAAGGGTTAAATGTATGAAGCACAATGGGGATAATATGCCTTGTGCTCTCACTACGTTCATTATATGTCACACAACACAATTAAGGCAGCATGTACTAGTCCAGCGCTGCGCAAGCTCCCTGCACTGCACCCCCCTACCTGCTGTGCTCCTCCGTCGTGCCCCCTCCTCACCTCCAATGTTGCGTCAAATGAAGTTGCGGGTCATGTGATGTCACGTCACGTGACCCGCGGCGTCATTTCATGTCACGTCTCCATGGCAACGGGCGTCATTTGACGCCGCGTTGTCATAGAGATGCGTGACTGTAGCTGGGTAAGTACGTTTACAGAGGCCCTGCACTCTCAGTGCGGGACCTCTGTAAACACCACGCCCCCCAGCACAGTCTCAAGCCCCCCCAGTTTGCGCACCGCTGTACTAGTCTATTGGTAAATTTCATACACGTGCAGTGTGTTTTCTTATTTACTACCCTTGGCTAAACATATGGACGCTAAAACTCCCTTTACGTAAATTGACCCCAAGGGGTCTTCTAGCACTGGGAGGTAAGTGTCTTATAGCATAACACTGCTTAGTACGTATGGGCCCATATGTATTGTTTTTAGATCATTTAAGAGGGGATCACTGCCCCTGAAAATCTCGCAATCTAAGCAGAATACAATATTAATACTATATTATATTAATTTAATACTCTTAGTGACACTAAGAGATATTCGGTACATAGGTCTACAGTATGTATCATGGTTCTTTGCATTGATTTTTATTACTTACTGTACTTTAATACTTTAATCAACTTGTGCCATGGTGAGAGCTTGAAGGAAAAAGAATGAGTTACCCCAACTCGCATACAATGGGATGTAAAAAGTTCTGCATTTCTGTGCACACCGTATTTGTTTTCCCCTTAAGAAGCTACACCGCGTCTGTAATGGTGCAAACTCCAACAACTATTGATACACTGTCAAATGTGTTAGACTCTTGATTCGCAAATGTTTTACATTTTATTCAGATGCAAACAAAATGTATGATTTTTCTTGCAATGTGTCGGAACACATGTTGTGGGAGCTTGTACATAAGCTCCAATGTCGGTTTTCACTCTCACTAATGCTGTTTGCAGGCTCTCTCACCGCAGTGAAAAGATAGTGATTAACCATTGCTTTATTTCACTATTCACTTTTATTGAATAAACCGTACAGTACTGTACATGTATTGAAAGGGCACAACTAATATGTTCAAGTCACAGGAAACCACCCACTTGTATCCCTTCCTTAGCAATCATGTTTCCAACATTTTTTGTACTATTTAGAAATATATATATATATGATGAATGAGCATGGAAAATGTGGTCTTATTTTCAAATGCTAAGAAAGGAGATAATAAAACAGGAAACTCTTGATATTTCTTGCAGGCATCTGCTGTCATGTTGATTATTAACCAATAATCAGATTATGAATACTGCAATAACCTAAAGGGCACCAGAATTCTTTTTTCATGTTTTACCAGTAGAGATGTGCAATTTTGGTTTCTTTTTGCAAAAGTTTAAAATGTGTGCAAAATCGCTGTATTTAAATGGTTATGTAAGTGTCATGACCTTGGAGCCATTGCTGCAGACCCTCCACCTCCTAATAACATACCCCTCAAAGGAAACATGGAAAAAGAAAGGTCTGCAGGTTCAAACAGTCACCGCTTTTATTTAAAATACCAACATAACAGTTAACTACTAAAAACCCTGCCAGTGTTCCACCAAACAGTAAGGCAAACAGTGCTCAACTGTGAACCGCAACCCCCAAACCAGTTACCACACAGCCCTGCCCACTCAGATGATTCATCAGCTGCGAGGATGAGCCCAGGTACCCACTGCTCAGTGCACCCTGCCAATTAAAGCCACAACTAGGCCTTATTGTACCCACAGAGAGCCCCCATCTGGCAAGGTTAACATGCACTTAGCCAACAACAGCCACCAACATCCAGGCTTTTCAAAAGACCCATACATTAGCCACAGAGCATCCAGACCCACAAGGACCCTCTCTAACCCATCTTGCAGAGTAACATTAAATAGATCCAGACCCAGGTCGTACAAATGCACAGCGCCTGACTGAAACAAACAATAATCTGAATCAAAATCTATGACAGATCACCCTAGCACCCAATTGCAAAATGAATTTACCAACCGCCTTATTAATCCTTTTTCTACTGTTTAAATTACACGCACAAGATGAGCCCCTGCTCCAAATCTTCCTTTAAGCAATATTCAACCAAATCAGACGCAACCTGACAACCTAACCTGAATCTGCGCCAGGACCCTCCAGATTGCATGGATTACGTCCAATGACGTGACTGAAACCATGTCGTTGCACTCAACATGAACTAATACAATATGAGGAAGCCTCCTATACTGGTTTGCAACAACAGCTGGTCACACCTCAACCCCTTCTTACCCCATTCTAAATTTGTAGAAAGATCCCCATGCACACCACAATTTCTCCCATACGGGCAAACCTCTGCCCACTTTTTGACCCAATGAACATATGAGTTATAGATTATCAAGACATCCATTGCAGCAATACCAAAGCATGACAAGGAAACATAGAAAGAATGAAACAAAGCTTCACAAAACGCATGTAACTGCGATAACACCTAGACTCCCATAACCCAATCTGCCCAATCACATCGACACCCAATACCAACAATGCAGCCTACGTCACTGCCCCTATGGGAAAGGAATGAGTACTAAACTCTTTGCTATCCATGCCCAAACCACCCACACATATTTGGATAACTCGCTGGAACTGATAACTCAAGAAGTTATCACCCCGGCATGCACTAATAAGGGGTCAGGAGGCCTGACCTCAAGGAACTCCCCCAACATACAGAATGTACATGTGTATATATCAAAAATTGAAGGACTAATTATAGGAATTTATAATAGGGATTTCCCTCACCCAAAATATCCCACATATCAGGGCACAGATCAAGAGATCCGAATTAAAGAACTGTGAGGGCAACTTTGAAACCTGCAGTGAAGGTTTACTCATATATCTTTACCTAATAGACTGAGATCTCCTTAAGTCTCCAACTCCCTCTATATGGGATATATATAAGCATAATCCCATAAAGACTGTGGGCATTTCAAGAGCCAGATACTTAGTGCAGTCTAAAGTCTGCTGTTATTAGGCTGTAGAGGTTCTACTATAATTACACTGTTACGTGCATATTGGTAGCAACCTATGCAGCTTCCTTGGTTACATCTTTGAAACTATCTGTATAGTGTCTACTCAGCAGTTCTTCTTTTATATTTTGGCATCCATCATTGTGCAACATTGTTACAATGAACCGCACATTGCTACTATCACAGCTAGTTCAGATTACTTAACAGTGCTGCCTTTTGGATAGAATTTTATTTAAACCAGAGATCATTTATTTTAACATTTGCACTATTAAAATAATTTTAATGGCTTATATTTTGTACTACTTCTTATTACTTTTAGTGCTCTTTCTCTTTTTGTACTGTATATTTTGACAGTGTAGATCACTGATTATACCATATACTACTAGAATTAGACCGCATCTCTCACTTGGAGTTTGTACTGTTTTTTTATAATTATATAATTATTCTTGAAAGTTTACGGGCCTATTCTAGTAGCTTCGATAACTTTGCTGCCATCCCGAACAGTTTGGCATGTTCCCACCGAATGGTTTGTTATTTGTGTTATCACGTTATTCAGAATGAGTCTGAAACCATTTCAACAAGTCTCAAACCGTGAGGTAGGAAAATACCAATACTGCTTGGGACAGCAGCAATGTGATCTCAGCCTCACTCAAAGTTCTCTCCCAAATAATCTGCCAGCAGTCACTAAGAGCTGCACAGAGAGAGCCGCATCCCCCTCACAGCTTTTACAGGTGATCACAATATTTTTATTTCAATTCTAATACTAGTATATGGGAGCAGGGGGTCCCTGGAGCAGAATTGCATTGATTTCAGCTCCGGGGACGCCCTGCTTCCCGGGTTACTTGCCCCGGTATGGGGTGCCGGTATCTCCTATGCGTTTAAATGTCCCGTCACGTGACATGAGAGATTTAAACATTGCAGGGGGATACTGGCACCCCATACCGGGGCCTGTAAGCAGGCGGTACACGGGGCTGAAATTAATGCGGTTCATCTCCAGACTCCCCCTGCTCCATACCCTAGTATTAAAATTTAAATAAAAACAGCTTCATTACCTTAGCGGCTAGCCACTAAGCAATTAAGGTGTTAAACCTGAGTACCGTGTTTGTTGGGCGTACAGGGGTGGATAAAGGTGGTGGTTGCCCCTGGGTGGGTGGTTAGGCCTGCCGGGAAGTTGCGGGAGAAGTTAACCCCTAAACTACCATAGCAGTGGGAAGTTAAATGGTCCCTCTACCTACCCGAGAGGCCGAACCACCCACACTAAGTGCATCTACCCCCTTCACCCAATCCCTGTATTGCCATTAAAATCCCAATCCCTCTACTGTAATGTCCCTCTACTGTACATTAAAATACAACAACCCCAATACTCGCCTCCTCTACCCCCAATAACCCCCCTCAACATATACAGTACAATAATGAGCAAAATTACTATTATCCAGATCTGGATAATAGCTATTGTCCATGATAAATAAAACATTAACCTGCAAGGATGAAGGCCGTCCTCATCACCGTCCTCCACGTCCATGTCCTCCGTGGGTAGAAACAGTACAATCAAAATACAAACTAATGGCCATTAACCCTTTAGTCACCTCAGCGGTTAGTAGCCACTAGTAACTGCTATTGTAATTAAGGGGTTAACCCCCCTCCCCCGCTACCCATCTGGGATGCCTAACCACCCACGATGGGGCAACTATCCCACCCTCTACCCATTGATTGGCACAGTGGTACACCATGCCCATATAATATGGGCATGATTTGCCACTATGGCAGTCAATGGGCAACCTAAAAAAAACAAGCACCAAAAAGACACAACAATGATATCAAACCAAGCACCAAAATACAAAATGTAATCAAACCAAGCACCAAAAATACAAAATTAAATAAACCAAGCACCAAAACTACACAACAATTAAATAAAAACAAGCCCTAAAAATACAAAACAATATCTCCCTTATTATTATTTATTTATGACAAACAATATATTGATAATTTGATTTTCAGTTGGGATGGGGATGATGTTGTTTTACTCACTTTTATCCAAACATTGAACACTAATAATTTTAATTTGCATTTCGCATCTGAGCACAATATGCACCACATCATCTATTTAGATGTGACCCTGTATATTGACATGGAGAGACAAATTCAAACCGATATATTCAGAAAAACCCATTTAAGGAACTCGCTCCTTTGTGCCCAGAGCTGTCATCCAAGGTCACTGATCAAGGGCATCCCCAAGGGACAATTTATCAGACTGAAAATAATATGTTCAGATAGGGAGACCTTTTTAATTCAATCACAGGATCTCATGCATAGATTTAGTGCTAGAGGATGCAAATTTGGGGATATTTATCAGGCAGTTGCCTACGCAGATTCTCTTGATAGAACAGAGTTAATACAATATACGACAAAAAATGCTAAACAAAAGAAAGGTGTATATAAATATTGAAAGGATGATATGATGTGCCCAATGTTTATTACTACATATAATAGACAAGCACAACAGATTTGATCCATTGTGCAGAAACACTGGTGTACTTTGTCTTTAGATAAAGACACTGGTCCAGCTATAGCGGATGGGTCTAAATGTGTCTTTAGAAGATCTAGGACCTTAGCATCTCATCTGTCTCCAAGTCTATTCAGTTCTAAGAGTTCAACAGCTACCATACAGGGGATACCTACAGGTATCTTCAAATGTGGTCGGTGCTCTATGTGCCAATATGCTTACCCTAATAAGAAAGTGGCTTTAACCAATTATGAATATCGTATCAGTACATTTATAAATTGCCACACGAGTTTTGTTGTGTATCTACAGTATTACAGTTTGGGTGTCATAAAAATTATATTGGTCGCACTATTAGATCTTTTAAGGTCTCGCATTATCGAACATGTTCGTTTAAATAAGAAAAAATATATGCTACACCTTGTGGCCCGTCATTTCTCTACTTGCCCCCTGGGGGGTATAGTAAACTTTTCATTCAAGGTCATTGAACATGTTCCACTACATGCCCGAGGTCGTGAGAGATTTAAGAAATTAAATCAAATAGAGATGTATTGGATCTACATCTTGAATACTCTGAGTCCTATAGGAATTAATATTGATTGGGAGATTAAACATTTTTTAATCAATTAAATGATTAAGTTCTATTTTTCGAATGTTTCAGGCTGATATTTTTCCAATACATCTCTCTCTGTCATCTATCCTCATTTTTGGCATGCGCCATTGGTTCTTTCTGTTTACCGTTATTGTTAGAGATAATAACATTAGTTTGCATTTAGCGTAGGGACCTGCTATAGAGACTTACCTTGACGTGGTTAGCAGGCTTGGCATTATTTGATGAAAGGATGTAACCAAAAGTCTCCTTTATCTCATAGATTTTCACATTATATATATATATATATTTATTTATTTATCCCCATTTATTGCTATCCCAAAGGGAGAAGCGCAGGGATTCACTGTCTTGTTTTTCACATTTGTATGGCCAATCTCTTTGCCAGCTGCATGCTCCTTACATGGAGAAGCGCAGCGATTATATATTTGTTTTAGAGATAATAATGCTGTTATCATATAAACATTACTCTAATTATGGCTTAACAATTTTTTGGGTGTGTATATATGTTTATGATACATCTGAAGTGGAGCATAGTTTACTGCTTTATTATTATTATTTGTACTTTGTAGTATTTCAAATGGTTATTCTTAATGAGATACAGAGGTTAGGATGTTAGATTTCTTCATCCTTCATATCTCCAAACTTGGTCATGATAGTGTGTGTGTGTTCATGCAGTTTTCTATTTTGATATTGCTTCCTCATTCTATTTGATACATAGAGAGCATTATACATATACTTATTCATCCAGTTTCAGCTTCTCAGGTTCAATTTATAGATACATAATTTTATTTTTTTATATTAGTGTTTTTTTACAATTTTCATTTATTATTCATATATAATTATACTTTATAAGTTCTTAATTATTGTTATGCTTATCTACACATTTTTCCATTCATAGGTTTTATTCATATGTATATATTTCATGATTTACATATCATTCAGCTAATTGTTGTCACATTATATGTTTTATTTATTGTTATTTTCCATTTTGTTGTGTCTTTTTTTTATTCAGTCCCTGTTTGATCCTATTTAGGTCCTTCCATGTATATGTTAAATGATACATTTAAGGATATAGCTATTCTGCAGGAGTGCTGTTTGTGCCTCACCTGGATTGATTCAATCCAATCAGCTACCGGAAGCTCATACATAAGGATCATGAGGGAGTACAGCCTATTACTCTTTGATAAAATGCCCTGCGTGGTACAAAATGCGTCAGAGTTGGTTTATGGATCCATGCAGGTTTTTAATTTAATCTTGATTGAATTCAATTTTTTTCTAGATTGTGTTCAGCTATTCATTCACAGGTTTGCAGTGCACCGCCCTCTCTCCCCTTTTACCTATTCAATTTTTCTCGGCTGGAGCACACTCCTGGTATATTGGCGATCAGCTGTTGGCTTCTAACTGTGAAAATCTCTCATCATTAGCCTTATTGGATCCAGTGAGTGACATCAGGCATATTTGGGGGTTGTTGGCTCAGTGGATCAGCTCCTTACCGGGCATCTCTCTTATCCGTTAGTGCTCCGGTTCAGAAGGTCCCCCCCCGTCTATATTCATCCCCTACCCTGTTACATGGTCCACATACTGTATGAAATGTTTAATGCAAAGAGGAGGGGGACAACAAACTCACAACAGGGAGTGGCTCATAATGCCTGCTCCCACCCTGCATTTGTAAGGAATCGGGGAACACGTCCTTTACGACGTGTACCCTCCTTACCTGTCTTATCTCAGACCTCCGCTCTGGCACCAGCGCGTGCGCGCAACCCCGCTCTGCTTACAGAGCACATGCGCAGCTCTTATAGTGTGCCACAGAGCTTAGCTCCGCCCCCTCGGACACGCCGCACTTCTTTCAAGCGCGGTGCGCACAAGTGACGATGTGCACCGCTCCTAGCTGTGTGGCAAGTACTCGTTTAGCCCACTTGTCATCTGCAGCCAATCGTTGCCTCCGCGGAGGCTGTGCCTCCGCTCCGCCTCCTTTGCTACTGGTTCCTGTTCCTGTTAAATACCCTGCAGTTCCTTTCACACCTCGCTGAGCATAACTTGTTGTAGCCTTGAGCTCCCGCGTCCGTTGTGCCTTGCTCCCTATCCTGTGTTCTCTTACCTTTCGTATACCGACCCGGCTTGTCTTTGGAATCTCTCTGGCTTTTGACCCCGGCTTACCTTGCTGATTTCTCCAACCCAGACCACGGCTATACGGACTTCAACGATTCTGATCTCTCCAACCCCAGACCACGGCTAACAGACTTTGACTATTCTGAACTCTATACTCCAAGACCTCGGCAAGTATTGACTAACCCACTCTCTCCAACCCAGACCCGGCTACGTTTGACAATCCGCCTGCCAGGCACGCGTCCGCTGCTGTGGGTGTGTGGTTTGCTACTTCCCCACCTCAGTACCTGGGTCCTGTGCTGCTCGTGGGCAGTGCAAGCGTTACAGCAATAAAATAAACTCTCCCACATCTCCCCAGAGCCTTCGTCTCAGCACCCAGCAAACTGTACCCTTTTAAATGAAGCTCCCGACTGCCAAGACAACCTGATGAGGAGAGAGGGGGAGCATCATGTCTACTTTTGCTGCAGTAGAAAAATTCTAACTGGATGTGGTCTTTAATTTATCTGGAAAAAATTCTAATGCATAATGATTTCCAAATATTTGGGTGAATCTTTGGAAAGCTGATGACTTTGCGAGTAGCGAAAGTCCAACATTTGTCAGTTTTGTAAACTTCTGGCAAAGCTACCAATGCAAGCTTCATACAGACACTGGCTATTCTGGGCATTGGTTGGTATGCACGAGCGAATACCATTTACGTTTCTATTTTCATTCCCAGTTTGTTTGGTTTTCGATTTTTACCCCATTATGGATACAAATTAAAAATAATCAGCTAAATGCTGAAATCACATAAAACAGGAAAAATTCGTAACATACTGTAAGTATAAAATTGTTAAAAAAAAACTAATAAAAAAAATAAAATATAGCTGAAAAACTTAAAATAATTAAAAAAAGATATATCGAGAAAAACCTCAAAATGGGCATTTGGCCTGGTGTTCTGGTTTTGACTTTGGAATGTAGGCTTTAATTTTATATCCATCTCTATTCAGAGCTTCTTCCCGCTCCCTCCAGTCACCTGTTTAATGACAGCACGATCATTAGTAGCATCCTGCTCCTCTGCTGTTCTCAACACTATTTCTGAGTGTAAGAAAAAGGGCAGAACAGTATTAATGAGTGAATTGGCATTAGGAAGCTGACCAGAGTAGGTAGGCACACCTACCAGTGGCTGCAACGTCCCCTCTCCCTTTGCACCATGAAGAGGGAGAGAGGGCGAAGGGTACAGCCCAGCATGCTACCTTCCCGTCCCTGTGTCTCCCCCTCGCCCCTATGTTACCCACTACCCCTCCATACAACCCAATTCCTGAAAGATGCAAATTCAGCACTCATGATAATATCTAAATAATGTGGGATGTGAAGCAAAGATGACTCAATTGGGGAGATTCTCTATCCTCCGATATGGGTTATCGCACATTGATCTCACATTAGCTACCATTCGTCAATTGCAATTAGCTGTGTGATAACCCGTATTGGAGGTTAGAGAATCTCAGTGTTTGTGCTCCATAACACAGAGGAAATATTTTGCTCTGTAAGAAATGTATGGTACTTATTCATTTTATTTGTAACATTGAAGACCGCTCACTTCATCTCGCACTAACTCCTCGCTTAAATGTTCATAGGTCCACTTCCAAAATGACTCTAAAGCTGATGCAAAGCACATTGATACATTGACACAGTGGTATTGTGTGACACCAGTGAGTATACTTTATATAGTGTGCTTGTAATAGAAACAAAAGAGAAAGTACATTTAATTGCATGCTCTATATAAAAAAACATATAATTCTCATAATAATCCAGCTGTTATGATGCCACTGTGTTGTTTTTTCAAGGGGAAAAGGGATCTTCTAACTTCCAAGCAAGAAAGGTGCAATATTAAGTTCAGATGTTTTGGCCTGTGATATTTTTTCTTCTCAGTTTCTCAAGATATATATTTTTTCAAGACAAACATGTCTTGCTGTGCTGCATTTTATTCAGATAAAGCTTTTCTTTCTGCTGTAGCTCATCTGTTTATTCTATCAGCAATCACTTTCACATGTCAAACCTGACATATTTACTCAGTCTAAGAAGAATACATCACCTTCTTGTAGAACAAAATTGATCTATCAGTTAAAAACAACTAACATTTCCTTCATGCTCTGAAAATGATGGTACTTGTCTTCTTTATTTTCTCTCCCAAGTGACATATGTTTTGAATTACGCAAACATTGCACATTAACTATTTTTAAGTAACATTCCTGTTTAATTGGACCATTTGTTAACTTTTTGAATTGCATTCACTTATTTCTGTTTGATTCAAATCTAATACTCTATTGTGAAATTTCCTAGATAATACTTTTGTTACAGAGAATGGATGCTCAGTAAATTATAGGCTAATAACAAAGTAAAGAATGAAATCCTACTCTTTGATTGATATTCTGGGCAGTAATCCCCCAGGAATGCATAGAATGTTATACACCACATGACAGTGTAATTAGATAGCAGTGCTTTATAAAAAACTGGCAGAGAAAGGCAGTGAGAGACAGGGTCAGAGAGAGATAAGGGTGGCCTTAGGGGATAGAGGGAGAGGGGTAGGAAGAAAAGAGGAATGAGAGAAGGCAGAGGAATGGATGAGGGGGGGAGGGAAGAAAAAGAGATGGAGAAGGTAGGGGAAAGAAATATGGTCAGAACGAGTGAAGAAGGAGGATGAAACAGAGCTGTTCAAGCTAACATAGAACCACAAACAGTGAATGCAGAACAATCACATATAAGACACATGTTTTCAAATTAAAATTTGTACTGGACGTGTATAATTCAATTTTAATAAACAGTAAAAAAAAAAGTGAAAAAATGATACATTTGATAAAAATATTTTTATATAAATAAATTAAATATATTTAATGTAACATTTGCTGTATCATAGTTAAACTTACATAGGGGCTACTTTATTTTATTTACTATATAGTCCATTTACAGGCACCGTTTTATTAAATATTGGCGGAAGGACACTGTAACAATCCTCAACCAACATAGATCATTTCTCATCCAGCATTAAAAATGGCCTGGCCATTCATCACTTGAAAAAGACCATCTCAGGTCGAAACGTCGTCTTCATGGTTCATTAAAATTCAGTATTAGAAAATTCGAAGTGCCTTGTGTCATTCCTTTTCCTGAATACTATTTGCATCTCCAGCAGGCTACCCTTCAGTGCAAGAGCACCATACAAGGTTTTGTTTGATTATATGGTGTACAGCAGTTAACTTTCTTAGCATTTGCCATTTGGAGACATACCTTGAATATCGAAAACCAATACTAGCGTCTTACAAATGTTACACAGTATATGGCGAGAAAATATTTCTTGGGAATGAAGTCTCTCTGCAGTAATTGCAAAGTGGAACTGATGCTTCAGAAATAGGCATCAGGAGCCAGAGGAGGAAAGGGGTGTCAATGGGTTGTTAGTCACATAGGATGTGAGGGGTGGGAGCTATTAAGGGAGAGAAAAAACTGGGAGTAAAGTGCAAAATAACAAAAAAATGGAAAAGTTGGTCTGCTGGGACAATAGATGACATAAAGGTAGAGAGCAGAGAAATGTGACCTGCAAAGGAAGAAAATTATAAGGAAGGGCAAAGGGCATTTTCTGGAAGGTGAATTTAAAAGTGAGCAGGATGCCTCCACCATGTTGGTTCTCTTGTCTTTGAGTGTGAGTAAAGGAGAGGTCACAATGAAATAGTAGTTACCCTATAAGCAGGCTAAGCGGTTTCTTAGGGCCTCCCACGCCATCTTCGATTGATGCAGGTAGCCGCGTTTAGGCTCTCCTATCATGCAAGCCTGTGCTTTCCACCATTGGATGCTGCGGCCACCACTGGTGGATTGAGACCCTCGGGGGCCCCTTAGGCACCAAGACCTTGGGGGCCCTTTCTCGTAGTTTGTTTAAAAAAATTATTTTAAAGTCCAAAAATATCCTAGTAAATCTAAATAAAGTGTTCCAAAGAAATACATCTTCTTTAGATTTACTAGAGCTAAGGGACCTTCATTACCAAACCCTTAACATGTCTGCGTTTCACCTTTTCTCACCAACATTGCTCCCATCACCCTAACATCCCGGTCATCTATCCACCCCTCATCCCATCACTCACCCAGAATGCTCCAATCCCCTAATATCCCCCTCATATCATCTATCACCTAGACTTCTCCCATCAGCCTAATATCCCCCTCATCCCATCACTCACCGTCACTGCTCCCATCAGCCTAATATCACCCTCATCCTATCACTCACCTAGACTGATGTGATAACCCTAAAATCCACTTCATCCCATCACTCACTTACTCTGCTCCCATCAGTCTAATATCCCCTCATCCCATCACTCACCTAGACTGATCCCATAACCCACGGAGAGGTAGACCCAGAGATCGAAGGTAAAACCACTGAGCTAACCTCTACAAAAGCAGGTCTAAACCCTGTCAGTAACATCAGAGATACTGTTATTCATGTACATCCTATCTCGGGCAGCCGATTGGGATAGGGGTGTTACAGTATGTATGTATATGCTGTATGTATATATAATTTTACTTATATAGCAGCAACATTGTACGCATTGATTTACAAAATTACAATACAAGGTAAATAAAGTATCAACAATGGGGATAAGCTCACAAGGTAAATGACAATGTACGGCAAAGGGTGACCCGGCCCCGAAGAGGTTAAAAGGTGCCCTTTCTTAAGCTTTCATACAGATGACAATGATTTAATTATTGTTAAAGTTTACATTCGTTTACTGCCTTAAGACACACTCGCTTTATTTTTGGGGGTTTCCAGCCCTGGGCTATGACACAGTTTCACATCTAATATGGCAGGAGCTCAATAGTTTTGTGACGAGGATCAGGTGTAGTCAAATGCTTTGTAAATCAACACGTTGAATCATGCTGATCCGCTCCTGCTACTGTCTTAAGCTTCAGAATTCTAAGTGATAACCGATGAGATCATACAGAGCCCTTCAAAGTAATCCCTTTGGTTAAAGTAAAGTTTCAAGATGACAACTTGGTGCATTGCTCTGTCTGCCTGCACAATGTGGATTGACATTTATTCCAGAATACAAGATGAATCTTTTAAATGTATACGGATCCTTAATAAAAGTACACACAGTATGTCAGGGAGCAATTGTTTCCCCTGCAGGTGCCCCTGTGGCTGATGCTTCTTTGTCAATGTGCAGTTATATTGTACAGATATTCTAACAAAATACAGCTGTCTTTATTTGCTATAGGGCTCCAAAAGTCCTTATAACTCAAACTGTTACTTAAAGGGACTAGTGGAGTGAATGGCAGTGATATGTTTAATGGAAGAAATGTAGTTGATAGAAGTATAGAGTATAATGAACACAGGCGAGTATGTTCCCAGCAATCATTTTCAGGCATAATACTAATGAATTGAAGAATTTAACACATTCTGATTTCACATTTTCCTATAATTTTTTTCCTGGCTGAAAAGTCAGGTACAATAAAGATCCTTTGAGAAATGTATTTGTTAGAACTGAGTAAAGGAGACTAATGTGAAAAATGTTCCCGTTGAAGTTACAATCGATTTTTTTGGTGCCTGATTTACAGTGGAGAAATGAAACAGATTGTAGATAGAGTTTAGAGTAGGGAATAGAAAACAGAAAATGAGTGTCGCAGCTTAGAGTTGTGGGAGTTTATTAGCATAGAAAAGAAGTCCTGTTTGAACTGAAAGAGAGGGAGGAGAAATCTGAGAGGGTGTAAGATATTTTCTTCAGAAAATTGATTTTCTCCAGTGGAAGAGCATAGCCAAGGTTCAGAGTTACATGGGCAAGTGTGTCATAGTAGGAGTGCATCATGATGGCCTAGATCAGGGGTTCGCAAAGTTTCTCCGCAGCACCACCCTGCCTGTCAGCCCCAGTGCTCGCCCCCCCCCCCCCATGTCGGTGAGCCAGTGTCAAATGACGCTGCGGGTTACGTGACGTCACGTGACCCCGTAGCATAATTTGACGCGCGTTACCATGGTGACGCGTCACATGACTCTGCGGCTTCATTTGATGCCACGTTGCCATGGTGACGCATCCAGAAGCCAGCTAAATCCTAATAAATTGAGGTTGCAGAGGCCTCACGAGGTCCACGGCATTTCATTTAAATGCCTCAGGGAAGAGCGCGGGGCCTCTGCAACTACCGTGCCCCGCTCCCCCAACTTTGCGCACCCCTGGCCAAGATAGGCAGAAAGTATATAGTTATAGACATTAAGGAACAACAGATAGAAGAACAGTTACAATACAACATGGAATCTGGAGCCAACGGAACGATGAAAAAAGTATATCACGGTATCAAGTGTAACGAGGCAGAAAACAGAGGCTCAGGTGCAGGTAAGACATATAAAATGCAGGTAAGACATATAAAATGAAATGAGATGATGACGAGAGAACAATTCAGAAGAGAGCAGTCAAGATATAGGCTGTGACCATATTTTGCGGTTTTGAACGTTGTCCATTGCTGGAGGCCAAAGGGGGCTTTTAATGAGAGACATTAAGAGGAAGTGATGTAAGAGGTCAAGAACATGGCCATCTCCTCTGCTTTGGAGAAACATGAAAAACATATACATAATAATATTATTAGTTTTGTTTATTTGTAAAGCGCAATATATTCGGCAGGGCAGTACAGTGGGGGTATAGAAGGACATCAATGACATAAACAGAATGACATACAAATACAAATAAGGGCAAATGCGCAGACAGATACAGAAGGGAATATGGGGCAATGTTGAAACAAAATTAAAGTTGCTGCATAGTTTGTGGGATGGAGTATGCCTCAGGATGGGGTATGGTCCAGCAGTGTGCTGAATATTTGCACAGGCAATCAACCAGACTCCACCTGACTGATTAGGACTGTTAGAAAAAGCCTGGTCTAGGAAACAGGAATTAGATTTGTTCCTTAGCCCACAACTGGACTGGCCAGAGGAAAAGATGTCTTGATGCACACAGAAGGACTGTATGCTGACAGCAAGACAAGTTTACAAGGACATGGACATTTCCATAGCACACAAGAGTGTGGGCTCAGGAGAGCAGAGAGGCCTTCCCCTACAGCTACAAGAACAGATAAGAGACTTTCTTGTTGGACTGTTGTATATCTATGTAGCCCCTTTACCCCCACCTTAAGTGAGATTTGGTCTGCTACTAGTGTTTTGGTGTAGAATGGTGCTTACCTGTGAGGTAACAGGAAGGCTGAGCACTTCCGAGGTGGTGTACGGAATCATCAGGACAGGATTTACAGGGTACCTTTGTTTATTGGTTGCAGCGCCTCCAGTCAGCGTGGATCCTGTGGATAGTGGGATAGTACAGACTGACACCTTTCTTTAGCCCAAGACAGTGAATCACACTGGTATATGGTTCCATGGAATTTATTGCAGTGTTTACACAGCAGGCACATCACTTTCCTTGCTCCCCTAAGAAGGCCACTTCAAAGCTTGAGGCCCATCCAAACTTCCTCCTGCATGGTGCTCCTCCTGATGCCCCCTTATGGGACACAGGGAAGTTGTGGCTCACTCCACAGAGGGAGGAAAGAGACACACCCACTTTTGGGAGAGAGCCAGTATTTATACCCTCGGGTTGCAACCCTGCCCCATAACCAAGCAGGTCTGATACTGACAGGTCATCACAATCCAGCATGACACACAGCCAGTACCTCCCCAGGCAGACACTCACTGGCTGTCGATAGGCCCACCGTTAGATACAGCTACTGCATATGTCAAGGGGAGACTTCTGGAGCGGGTAGCATCTCGGTGGCCGGAACAGCGGGAGCAGGCAAAGATTGTTGGGGTCACGGGCTGGGGTCGGTGGCAGGCAGCAAACAGGAATGTCGGGGTCACGCGCAGGGGTCAGAGGCAGCGAGAGGCGTAGTCGGGGTCACAGGCAAAGGTCGGAGGCAGGCGGCAAGGGGGAATGTCGGGATCACACACGGGGTTCAGCAACAGGAAGGCAACAGGAAGGACAGGGGAGCAGGAACTGAGACTTGGGACTTATACTAGGGCATAGGGAACAAACAGGGACAAGCCAGATACACTAGCAAGGGCCTTTAATTGCAAGGACAAGAACAGGAAAAATATTGAGGAATAGGCTGAGGCAGAGAAGTCCAGGGACACAACACAAAGCAAAGGCAAGGGGAAACAGGAAACTATAAGGACAGAGGACAGAGCAACAAGGAGACAGACAGACAGAGGAACCCCAGAGCACACAGAAAACAGCAGCACCCCCGGTGTACAGAAAGGAGCTGGGAGGAGAGGGAGAACTAGGAAAATATATGTCAGGGCTATTTCCTGACAGCATCTAGGGCTGAAATAGCAAGCAAGGCGTTATGGAGGAATTAACCCATCCACTGTCTGTACCTAACAGGGCTTACACTGGTAGGGCCGAGGGAAATAAGTAGCGGCTGGAGGCTAGGCTACATCTATCAATCTATCTATATATATATATGTATGTATATACAGCTGAACCCCGTTATAACGCGGTCCTTGGGGACCCCGAGACCGCGTTATAACCGGGATCGCGTTAAAATTTCACCGGCATCTAGATCTCTCTTCTCTTTGCACATATCAGCTCTCTCCTCTCTCTCCTCTCTTCATAGGGCTGTGTCCACATGCTCTCCTCTCTGCAGCTCGTGTGCAGCATAATTTTTTTTATTAAACATTCAATTCAATGCTTTTTTGACTACCAGACCATACATACACCATGTGGGAATTGAACATTAGTACATTTTGAATAATACACATGCAGGGATAGGACTCAGGACCTTCCATATACTGAAACCAATTATTCATTACTTAATAATAATAATGATAATAATTATTATTATTATTCATTTATATTCATTTATTATTCTTTATTATTTATTATTTATTTATAAATTATACAATATAATTCAAATAAAATAATAATTTATAAATTATTATTTACATTTTTAATTATACCATATCATACAGGAATGGAACCCAGGACCTTTCATATGGTAGTTAAGGTTTGTACCTTGCAATGTGCTGTAGAGGATAAATATATTTATAGGGTATGTCTTGTCACACCCAGCCTATGGTGTAGAGGTACTGTAAGGCATTGGTATCAATATATGGAAAGTCCTGAGTTCGATCCCTGCATGTGTATTATACAAAATGTACTAATGTTCAATTCCCACATGGTGTGTGTATGTGTCTGTTAGTCAAGAAAGCCTTGAATTGAATGTTTAAAGAAAAAATGATGCTGCAGAGAGGAGAGCACGTGGGCTCCTATGAAGTGAGGAGAGTGATCTACTAGATTCCGGGAAGTCCTCGCGTGGCAAAATGGAGGTTTTAAAATCGTGAGCCATGCTCAGACTGTGTTATAAGCAGATTGACGTTGTAGCGGATCGCACTATAACAGGGTTGAGCTGTATATGTTTGGGGAGCTAATTAGCTTAGCTACAGAGGGCTGGGGGTAAAGGTGTAGATATTCTCCAAAGTGGAGTAGGCCTTTATTTTGAATGTTTTGCCATGTTAAAGGAACAGGTGCAATAAAGCCTTATTTTAGTTTCACCTTAAAAACGATCTCCCTTGCATACCTCTGCACACATCTCCTACAGTCTGATGAGGCATGTTTGAAGGAATGTGCAAGAGATGAGAGAGAGGTTAAAAAGGTGAGTTACGGTGGGGCTTAGTGTGCCAGAGACTGATTGGAGGAGATGTGAGGGAATAGGATCAAGGGAAAGGTTGTAGGGTGAGCAGATGAGGAGCATAGAGACCTCCTCTACAGTCACAGGAGAAAATGAGCAGAGGGTGGATTTTGGTTTGCGAAGGGAGGCAAGTGTTGCGTGTGGAGCATGACATGAAGAGATGTCACGTCTGATGGACTCAATCTTATCTGTGAAGTAGGTGACAAGGTCTTGGACTTGGACCGAGAAGAGAGTTAAAGGTGACAAACAGGTATTGAGGGTTAGAGGACAGAGTTGGTGTGAGAGAAGAAAAGTAGGTTTGCTTGGCAAGGGAAAGGGCAGTATTATAGGAGGAAAGAAGGCATTTATAGTGGAGGAAATTGGCTTTAGAGTGTCCAGTAAAATACTGCAGTGTGTGAGCACTCTTGGTGGTAGTGGGTAGACCTTGTGTGCCACAGTTGTGACTTAAATTGCTGAGGTCAGGTATGGTGGCAGGTACTGTCTTGTCTAAGGTTGATGAAAGTGTACTGTTGTTTATTGAGGTTGCCAGGTTTGGGCAGGAAAGGTTACAGATGGTAGAGAGGAGCAGTTTTAAAGATGTTGAAAATATGTTGAAAATTGGTGTGGGGCTAGAGCATGTAAGTTTCTGTATGTGCATGTGGAAGTATGTGTTCTGGAGATATCGAGGGTGCAGAGGGTGGGGTGAGGCTAAATGTTAGTAGGTGATTGACACAGGAGACCAGGATTTTTTTTTTTTTAATAATTTTGTTTTTATTAGGTGTTTTGGTGCACACATTATAACACAATCCATTAGCATTCGTAACTTCACCATTTCTTTGTTTCCAAACACTAAACGTGACTCACATGACAGACTTAACAAACCAACAAACATGACGGCAGGGTAACAGGATGAGGGGGGGGGGGCGGGAGGGGCGGGGGTGGGTTTCCAGAACGCGACCTTGATCACTGCTGGGCGGATACAGCTCTTTTCACTTTCCTCTCTATCGGTATCTTGTTGGTATCAGCGTGCCAGGTCAACGGCCGGTCCATCGGAGTGGCCCTACTTCCTTGAGCTCCCCTATACCTCGGGTTTTCCTAGTCACTGTGTGGTCGAGAATCCATTTGGTTAGAGGAGAACGCATTTATTGGGTATCATTGCAAGATTGTGGTGGCATCCACTCCCGGGATGTCTGTTTGGGCCAGCCAGGGCGACCACACTTTTAGAAAATTTGAGCCGGAGTCATTGACCAAACTCGTCAATTGTTCCATCCGGCACACAAACCAAATTCTGTTCCTAATTTTGGGTAAAATTGGTACTTCCGGTTGCTTCCATAATGCTGCGATCTCGCATCTGGTGGCTGTTGCTAAGTGTGCTATCAATTTATGAGTGGCATTCGATAGCCCCTGGATCCGCCTGCCCACCAGGAACAGCCATGGGTCCAGGGGGATCTCCACTCCGATCAATCTTTGAAGCCAATCTCTAATTTCCGCCCAAATCGGAGCCACCTTCGTGCAAGACCACAGCATATGGCGTAAGTCAGCTCGTTCTCCGCATCGCTTCGGACAAAGCGGGGAGTAACCTCTAACAAATTTGGCTAGTTTTGTTGGGGTGTAATACCACCGCATTAGGACTTTGTATGCGTTCTCCTTTAACGTGGTACAGATAGAGCTTTTGGCTGCTGCCTGTAGGATCCTGTCCCGGTCCTCATCCTCTAATGTCTCCCCTAAGTCGGCTTCCCATTGTCTCATATAACTAAGTCGGGGTTCGTCTTTTGTCTCTGGACAGATTACTTCCCTGTACATTCTAGAGGTCAGTCCCCTCGTGTCCGTGCCTCTAGAACACAGCTGCTCGAAGTTTGTTCTCCTAGGCCGAATTGGGGTTTTGTTGTAAAATGCCCTGATCTGGAGGTATCTAAAAAATTCTGTATTGTGTATGTTTTTTTCTTCTTTGATATGATCAAAAGTTTTGATATGCTGTCTTCCCTCCAGATCATTTAGTCTAATATACCCAAATTGAAACCATTTTGCGAAATGTGAACGATCCATCCCTGGAGCAAAATCCGGATTACCCCAAATGGGAGTCATCAAGGAGTTTAGTGTTGTGAGAGAACATTTAAATTTGGTAGCCTCCCAAACCTTAGGGGAGTTTGATATAGCCTGTAGAGGTGTCTGAATTCCCGACCAACACTTTTTAGGTAACCATATAAGGTTCTGCAGCTCAATGGGCTCACAACAATCTTTCTCTAGGGCCACCCATCTCCGGAGATCCGGGTCTGAGTGCCACTGTATGATTTGGCTCAGTTGGGCTGCCTCGTAGTAGGCAAACAGGCAAGGCACCCCCAACCCCCCTCTCGAGGTCGGCCTCCTCAAGATATCTTTTTTTATCCGTGGGCTTTTTTTATTCCAGATAAACTTCATTATTCTAGACTGCAGCGAGAGGATGTCATCTTTCAGCAGGGGGCAGGGAGGGCCTGAAAGAGGTATAGCACCTTCGGTAGAAGATTCATTTTAACACTGTGAATTCTTCCAATCCAAGAGATACCATACTCCTCCCATCTTCTGAGATCCTCCCTCAGTGTCTTGAACAACCTGGGATAATTTGCCTTGTATAACGCTTTGACATCGCGTGTTATATATACCCCTAGATATTTGATCATGGAGGGTTGCCAGTTAAATTTAAAGTTTAATCCAATTAGTTTTTTCATTGGTTTGGGTAGATTTATATTGAGGGCTTCTGATTTGGCCTGATTAATTTTGAACCCCGATATTCGTTTAAACTGCCCCAATATTGCGAACACATTGGGCAGGGAGGTGAGAGGTCTGGATAATGTCAGTATCACATCATCCGCGTACAGCGCCACTTTGTGTGTCTGCTCTTTTACTGTTATTCCTGACACATCTGGGCATAATCTCAGGTGAGCCGCCAAGGGTTCGATACAGATGGCAAACAGCAAGGGGGACAGCGGGCAACCCTGCCTCGTGCCACTACGGATTTGAAATTGTCCTGAAGGGAACCCCTGATGTCTCACCCTTGCTGCCGGCCCTTCATATAGGGCCATAATGGCTCCCAAGAGGCGTCCCTCGAAGCCAAATGCCTCCAGTGTCCCCCTTAGATAGGGCCAATCAATCCTATTGAAGGCTTTTTCTGCATCCAGACTAAGTACCATAGACGGGATATTATGTTTTTGGGCCAAATCAATAAGATCTATTACTCGTCTGGTATTATCTGCCGCTTGCCTTCCTCGTATGAACCCCACCTGATCTTGGTGAATCAATCTAGGAAGGACGGTACCCACTCTGTTAGCTATAAGTTTTGAGAATATTTTTATGTCCGTATTGATCAAAGTGGAAAATAGCTGAAGCGCTCAATGCAGGTAAAGATAAATATGAGCCAAGCCACTAAACCAGGGTACTGAAATATATATAGTACCTGATGTGCATTATATGGGTACTATCCTCCTGGAGACAGGTGTTATATGGTGCAAGCCCACTACCATCAGTCTCATTGGCAGGTTCCCCTAAAACATGAAGAATACTCACATCCTGGTGGGGTAGGTTGGCAGGCTGTGCAGCTGCATATTGCAATACAGGGAAAAGGAGACCAAAAGCGCACCAGCATAAAACGGAGCAGGAAGGACCCAAACCAAAACGAAAATAGATTAAAAGGGCACTTTAATGTGACAGGAGACCCATCCAAAGCGTTTCGAACGTTACACGTTCTTTTTCAAGGATAAAACACAATGTAAAAACATCCATTATATACCCTCTTACCTGTGAGCCGTTTCGCGCCAAAAATCGCTACTTGATGACGTCATCACGCAGCGCGCGTCGTCGCGCATGCGCGGGACGGATCAGAGCCGATCTAAGGGCAAAGTGAGGTCTCACGAGCAGTGTGGCCATCTTGGATAATGGCAACACATTGAAAACAATACAAAACCTTGCAAAACATATCAAAACCTCCCTGCTATGCAGAGAGTTATGACAAATAACTGGGTATACATTGAAGGCAGATTGAAGAGCTAAATTGATACTTAGAGCATGGTTAAATTATAAAAAGAAAATACATAACTAATTTAGGTGATGATTATAAAAAACTCAATCTTACCACTAAACCATTATCTAAACAGTGAGAAAACTACAGAACCTATAAATGCAATTGAAAAAAGTGAAATACAAAAAACATAAGTATCGAACTTATGCAAAGGAAATAAAATAAAAACATATTAAAAACATGATTACTGCTTGATACAGTTAGTGAACCAAATCCTAGAAACCAGGGGAATGCCACTATATTTGTATGAAACACATGGATTATAGTATTAAATACAATACATCACGAAACAATTCTGATACTTTATAAGATTTTAAACCTTGTTATAACATTTTTGTGCCAAAGCTTTTGTGCTAAAGTTTTTATGTAAAAATTGATTACGAACGAATTTTGAAATAATCTAATTGCTCTTGAACAGCAATATAGTACACCTTAATAAACAAAAATAAAAGATAATTACAATTGGATATGAAAGGATATTAATTATAATTTTTTTTTTTATATTATTGCAAAAAATGTGTTAGTTGCCAGTCAATGTTCAGGCCCATAGGGAAGCGCGTTTGGAGTGTGAAGATCCAATACGCCTCCCTATGGTCCAGAAGGTTGATGTGATCACCTCCTCTAGATTTGGAATTTACTAATTCAATCCCTAGGAAAGAAAAATTGTTGGTTCCTCCCTGGCCACATTCTGTGAAGTGTTTAGAGACCGGATAATTGGTATCTTTTAATTTTATGAGCCTCAAGTGCTCTAAGATCCTGACCTTAAGGGCCCTAATCGTTCTCCCCACATATCTCTTGCCACAACCACATGTTATGAGATACACTACAAACTGACTATTGCAATTTATGAAACCATTAATTCTAAATTCCCTATTGTTTGCTCTATTCACACCATGTGGCAGTGGCAAGGCAACCTGATGAAAACTTTTTGCTGGCTTCATGTACTTGCATACACTACAAGAGCCACATTTAAAGGAACCCCTAGTGTAAAAAGGTTTGTTGAAACCAGAAGTTTTAAGTTCACTAGGTGAAATGTGAGATCCAATTGTTCTCGTTCTACGGTATACAAAGGTGGGACCAGATTCCACATATTTTTCAAGTACAGGGTCCATGGATAAGATATTCCAATGTTTTCAAATTATGGAGTTAATTTTACCACTTTGTTTATTAAATTGTGAAATAAAAAGAGGACATTTATTTTTTGATTTTGTCAATCCATGTTTGTGCTGCTTTATATCCGTCGTATTGACAAAGCGAGATTCTCCAGTTGGATATAGGGGTAACAATGAGGCCCTCTCTGTACGTACTGCATTATCAAAAGCAATTGCTATATGAGATTTGGGGTATCCCCTTTCTAAAAATCTTTTTGTTAGTTCCTCAGAGTGAGCAAGGAACCCATTTAAGGTGGAACAATTCCTTCTCAGTCTGAGGAACTGCCCCCTTGGTATGGCCTTTATAACATGAAATGGATGGCAGCTGTCCGCCCTAAGAAAGGTATTCCTGGCGTTTTGCTTCCAATAAACATCTGTTTGGATTTTTTTTATTTATGTCCACAAATAATTGTAGATCCAGAAACTGAAAATTTAAAGTAAATTTTAAATTGTAAATATTGTTGTTAAGATAAGAGACAAAAGCGTGAAGTGCAGTGACATCACCTCTCCAAATGATAATTAAGTCGTCCACAAATCTTTTATAAAAAACGATATTATTTTTTTTACGGTGGTTTGTTTAGGGCTTGTGGGTGGGTAGCGGGAGGGTTTAACCCCTTCATATACCTTAGTCTCTGTGAGGCAGACTTTCCAAGCTTCAAATATAAGCTCCAAGCCGGTTGCTCTGCTATTTGTGACAGAGCAACTTTGAAAAGCCTGCCCTAGCTTTATTGACACAAGTCACTGGATGGCCTTGGCCATCTCCTTACATACACTCCGCTAAGCTATCCCTAGCATGGAGGTAGGAGGAGTGACCAATTAGAATGTGGGAACCCTATCCCACTAGCCAATAGAAACAGGGGCTCATCTCTTGGCTGACGTCAGAGGATGGGTGTGCCATGCCGGCTCAGGATGTTCCATGGGCGGGACATATGAATTGACCAATGGGAAACGTGCCGACATTCTGCTGACATTCTGCCGCTTCCCCCAGTCAACCCAGTCAACCCATTGCCACCTACTGGGCAGGCTCCATTAAGTCTGGCAGACCAGATTATGCTCGCTGCAGGGGGTCTCTGTTGTCTGGACTCAGTACTCCACCCTGCCCCGTTCATTTAGCACCCCGACACATCTCAACATTCCGTCTTCTCTTTGTACTACGGACTCTATGCAGACATGCTGGCACCTTAAGCAGATGCCCTGGCTGACTGCATAGCTCATGGTGTGCGAGTGAGCTCGGGCACACACGCTCACCCGATAAACAAAAAAATTATACTTTCCCGCGCGCTCAACTACCTGTAATTTCCCCTCCCCCCCACGCAGGACACCCGGCGCTCATGCTTGGAGTGCTCTCCAATGTTGTTAACTAACATATCCGTTCTTGCCACATGACACTTGTTCTCTGTTCACTGCACTGGATGCCTGAAAAATAGCAACAAGATTGGCTTGTTGACATTCAAAGCACTCCCATTCGCACACTTAAATCTATAGATAAAGGACTCCTAACAGTTCACAGAATATCCTTGACTTCCTTTGGTACCCAAACTTTTAGCCACACTGCTCCCACTATCTGGAACAGTCTGCCTCATACAGTTCAAGAGGCCCCCTCTCTGGAAATCTATAAAACAACCTGTTTTGCATTTAATAGCTACTGTACCGTCACATCCTGTATTGTGATGTAGCCTAGCCTCCGGCCGCTACTTCTTTTCCTGGGCCCTAGCAGTGTCCTGATAGGTGCAGGCAGTGGATGGGCTAATTCCTTCAAATAGGCCTTGTGTGCTTTTGCAGCTTTGGATATATTAGATGTATCCAGGGGTGGGCCTAGTAACAACCAGAAAGTGTCAGCTTGAGGCAAGGATACTGATTGGGTCACACATAGGATGTGATAACCCAGGGGGGCGCAAACTTTTTTCCCTGCGCCCCCCTGCCGGCTGTCCCCTCACTCCCGCGCCCCCCTCCCAACCCCAACTTACCCGCGCTCCGGCGTAATGACGTCACGTTGCCATAGCAACGTGACGTCACATGACCTCACAGCGTCATTTTGACGCCGCGTTGCCATGGCAACACAGGGAGGAAGCCGCCGGAGCCACGGTAAGTTAGGTTTACAGAGGCCCTGCAGCTCCCCGGCATTTAATTTAAGTGCCTTCGGGAAGCGCGCTGGGCCTCTGTAAACCCCGCGCCCCCCGTCGGCAGTGTCGCGCCCCCCCTGGGGGTCGCGCCCCACAGTTTGCGCACAGTTTGCGCACCGCTGTGATAACCGCTGTGATAACCAATCAGTATTCAACCTGCACTGTTAAGGGGCATGGTTACAAATACAAACTCAAGGCTATATATACTGGCACTTTCCTAAAGTGGGTGTCTCTCTTTCCTCCACCTGTGGAGTGAGCACCATCTACCCTCCAACTCACTAGGGGATGTGAGGAGGAGTCCAGAAGGCCTGGTTTGGGCCTCATGCCTTAACCAGTGTACTTTCAATAGGGAGGCTGGGAGAAGAATGCACCTGTTTTGTACATCTGTTCTGATTGCAATAAATACCATGGAACCATCACCAGTGTGTTTCAATGTCTTGCTGCTGAAAAAAAGGTGTCAGTATGGGCCATCCTGCTGCTATCCAGAGGATCCATGCTGACTGGAGGCGCTGCACTGATGAACTAAGTGTCAGGACTCGCGGACCATCGCGCATCCCCGCGCGGACCCCGCGCGCTCGCACTTACCTCTGTTCCATCTCGATGCCTGTTGGCGGCTCTCCGCGCTGTCCTCCTTCCTCACACGCCTCTCCCCGCATGCGCGGGGTGCTCCCCATGGTCCTGCGTGGGCGCAGATCCCACGTTGCGGGATTGGAGGGCGGGGGCGGGATGCGTCACCGGCGTGTGACGCGCGAGGAACTCATTAGTTCCAGTACTGCCAGCTGTCTCTTCCCTTCCAGCCTATCCCTGGTCTCCGCGAGGGTTACGCCTCCGCTCCAACCCCTGGGGTGATTGGTCACTGCCTGCTACTTATGCTCAGCTGTGCCACTGGCACTTCGGCTGAGCATAGACTCACATTACCTTGTTTTTGCCTCTGCCTCTCTTGCCGTGTTGCCTTGTTCTAGTTCTGCTTACCCATGTACCGACTCTGCCCGCCTTTGGAACCCTCGCTCTCTGGAACCTCGACCTTGGCTTGAAATTTGACGATCCGTATCTCTCCTGCCCTGACCCCTGGCTCTGGACTCCGACCATCCGCTCTTCTCCAGTTCTGACCTTGGCATTAGTACCTCACACGCTCTGGACCTCCCCCTCATTGGACCCGGCAAGTATACGTTTACTCTGATTTCTCCTGTCCCAGACTCGGCCAGCAAGACTACTCTACATTCCGGACGGGGTCCCCGTGTCTGTGGCTGGTGGCTATCTATCCCCATCTCAGCACAGGGGTCTTGTCTAGTTTGTGGCGAGCACAGCGTAACATTATGCTCAGCCACACAAATATAGACCACGCTGTGGTGGGTGATATGGTGGCATCTCATGCCGCTATGTTCTCCAAGCTCGAGAAGTATTTAGAACAGTCTGACCTACGTATGGACGCACTACAGAAAGACCTCCAGACCCTCTCTGTCCAAGTACAGTAGGCTAATCCTCCCACCTTTCCTCCACCTCCGCTTACTCCTCCGGTTAACTTCTGCTCTTCTGACCCGCGACTTCCTGCTCCCAATCAGTACTTCGGAGACCCCTTAGAATGTCGTGGGTGCCTCATGCGCCAGGTTTTATTTCTATATTTGTATTTTCATAGTGTTTCATACAGTTTGAGTTGACTCCCTCCCAGTTCCCTTCATCCAGAACCAAGGTAGCCTACATTGTCTCGCTGCTTACAGGTGACATGTTGGCCTGGGCCTCTCCCATCTGGGAGCAGAGAAGTGACCTCACACAGGACATTGGGCGATTCACAAAGGAGTTCTGGCGCATCTTCGATAACCCGGGTCGGAAGATCACCACAGCTTCGTCTCTTCTCCACATCTCACAAGGAGATCGTCCAGTGGCTAGGTACTGTATGCCCTGGAGTTTCAGACAGTTGCTGCTGAGACGGGGTGGAACGACGAGGCCCTCTCTTCTGTTTTCTGGCATGGTCTTTCCGAACAGCTGAAGGCCGAACTCGCCGCCCATGAACGTCCAAGTGACCTAGAGGGACTTATTCCAATCTGCATTAGAGTGGACCAACGACTACAATTGAGGAGGTCCGAGCGTTCTCATCACCATCAGGTAAAGCCCAGGACTTCTCTTATTCATTCCTCCTTTCCAGAAGTTCCCGCGACTGATGCTCCGGAGCCCATGCAACTTGGGGGTAAAAGGCTGTCCCCTTCCGAAAAACAGTGTCGCCGATCTTCTGGACTCTGCTTATACTGTGTTAATCCCGGTCATTTCATTCCAAAATGCACCCTCAAGCCTGCACCCAAGTCTGGAAATGCCAGCTCCCATTGAGATCCAGAGGAGTCTCCGTGGGAACACTCGCTAAATCCTCTAACATCAAGGAACACCTACCTAGCAGAATTTTGATCCCAGTCTCACTTTCGGCCCATGGCCTCTCGGTTGCTGCATCTGCCTTCATCAATTCCGGTTCCGGAGGGAACTTTATTAATCACGAGTTCGCTAGGAAGTATAATATTCCGCTTGAGAGGAAAAGGATTCCGATAGGACATGATGGACATCCCTTGCAGCCGGCATTTATCATCCTACAGACCGTCGAACTGTCCCTCCTGGTCGAGCAGAACCACAGAGAGAAGATATCCCTAGATGTCATCCACTCTCCGTCGGCCGAGATCATTTTGGGTCTTCCATGACTTCAACGCCATAATCCACACATCGACTGGGTCAAACCTAAACCCATATCCTGGGATCAGCAGTGCTCCACGACCTGCGGCACCCCATGGCAGACTATTTGTATTGTGAAGAATTCCGAGGAGGTACAGTGTTCCTTACCCGACTGTTATTCGTCCTTCAGAGACGTCTTTGACAAAGTCAAATCCGAGGTCCTTCCCCCCCACCGACCCTTTGATTGTCCTATAGACCTCTTGCCTGGGTCCGTCCTTCCTAGAGGGCGATCATACCCCCTCTCCCTCCCAGATACTAAAGCTATGTCGGATTACATCTGAGAGAATCTCCAGAAGGGGTTTATCAGAAAATCTTCCTCCCCCGCTGGGGTGGGCTTCTTCTTTGTCAAGAAAAAGGACGGTACCCTTCGTCCATGTATTGATTACCGTGGGTTAAACAAGATTACCATCAAAAACCGTTATCCCCTGCCTTTGATTTCCGAATTGTTCGATCATCTCCAAGGGGCAACTATCTTCTCCAAATTGGATCTACGCGGCGCATACAACCTGGTAAGGATTCGACAAGGCGACGAATGGAAGATGGCCTTTAATATCAGAGACGGGCACTACGAATACCTAGTTTTGCCGTTCGGCTTATGCAATGCTCCTGCGGTCTTCCAAGATTTCGTAAATGAAATATTCAGGGATATTCTCAATGTTTTTCTCATAGTGTATCTCGATGATATTCTGATCTTCTCAAAGAGTCTTCCCGAACACATTGTACAAGTCAACAGGTACTACTACGCCTTCGTCAGAACCACCTCTATGCCAAGTTGGAGAAGTGTCACTTTCACCAATCCTCTACAACTTTCCTGGGGTACATCATCTCGGATTCCAGGTTCGCGATGGATCCTTCCAAGCTGAGATCCGTCTTGGACTGGCCGCTTCCCACCTCTTTCAAAGGCATTCAAAGGTTTCTCGGTTTTGCTAACTATTACAGAAGATTTATTCGTAATTTCTTGTCCATTGTCGCGCCCATCTCTGCCCTCACTTGGAAAGGAGCGATGTCTCATCTTGGCCCCCTGCAGCTGTTCAAGCCTTTGACTTTCTGAAGAAATCTTTCGTCTCAGCACCGATCCTGATCCATCCCAATCCCAAGCTTCCATTTATGCTGGAAATGGACGCATCGGATGTTGGAGCTGGCGCCATCCTTTCTCAAAGAAAGTCACCTTCTTCTAATTTGCATCCCTGTGCATTTTTTTCAAAAAAAAATTCTCCAGCACAACAGAATTACGACGTGGGCAACATGGAGTTATTAGCCATTAAACTCGCATTGGAGAAATGGAGGCATCTTTTGGAGGGCACGGAGAGTCCAATAACCATTCTAACGGACCACAAAAACCTTATGTATTTGGAGAGCGCTCGCCGGCTGGGAGCTCGTCAGGCCCGTTGGTCTCTTTTCTTTTCCCGTTTTAATTATATCATTTCTTTCATTCCTGGGTCCAAGAATTTAAAGGCATACACACTCTCTCGTCAATTCCTAAGTGAGGACAAAGCCGAGGCCAGGGCAGAGACCATACTTCCGTCCAAGTACATCATATCTGCCAACACTTTTGCCGTATTGGATAAAATTCTCTTGGCTCAATCCAAGGTTCCGGAGGGTCTGGAGGTCCCGGACGGTTGTCTCTTCGCTTCTCCCAAATAACACAGGAAGATTCTGGAATGGGGCCACTCGTCTAAAACTGCGGGACATCCTGGCACCAAAAGAACTACGGACCTCATAGAATGGACTTTTTGGTGGCCCAACATGCGAAGGGATATCAGCGAGTTCGTCAAGGCTTGCATCATTTGCGCCCGGAACAAGGTTCCCCGCTGTAGACCTCAAGGACACTTACATCCACTACCCATCCCTGACCGCCCCTGGAACCATTTATCGATGGACTTTATTGTAGAGCTTCCTGTTTCCAAGGGCATGAATACTATAATGATCATTATTGACCGCTTCTCCAAACAGGCACATTTTATTCCGCTCAGTGGTCTCCCCGATTCTCCTACCCTCGTGGACATCTTCACCAGGGAGATCTTCCGTCTTCACGGAGTTCCATTGACCATCATCTCCGACAGAGGTTCCCAGTTTGTCTCCAGATTCTGGCAGGCCTTCTCAAGGAGACTGGTCATATCCTTGCACTTCTCTTCTGGATATCACCCCCGACGAATGGGCAAATGGAGAGGACCAACCAGTCCCTTGAGCAGTATCTGCACTGCTTTGTTTTGGAGACACAAGACAATTGGGCGGATCTTCTCCCCTGGGCAGAATTCGCCCACAATTCCCTGTGGAATGAGTCTACGCAACTCTCTCCTTTCTTCGCAAACTACGGGTTCCATCCGGCACGTCTGCCCATCGCTTGCTCTTCTTCGGGGGTTCCGGCAGCAGATAACCGGGTCCAGACGTTGCAGTCCTCTCGGACCAAAATTCAGGACAATTTAAGGAGAGCTACGCCCAGGCAGAAGACTCAAGCTGATCGCCACCGCCGGGAGAGTTCAATCTAAGAGACAAGGTGTGACTCTCCTCCAAAAATATACGCCTGAAAACTCCTACTCCCAAGCTTGCACCAAGATTTTTGGGTCCCTTCCAAATACTGGAGAGGATAAACCCAGTGGCATATCGTCTAAAACTCCCAGCATCTATGAGAATACCATCTGTATTTCACGTTTCCTTGTTGAAACCTGCCTATCACAGCTCCTGGTTTCCGGATCGTGTTCCCACACCACCTCCTCCTCGTCTTGTACAGGAACAACAGGAGTACGAGATCCAGGCCATAATTGACTCCCAAATTTCCAGAAGGACCACTCAGTACCTCATCAATTGGAAGGGATATGGCCCAGAGGAGCGTTGTTGGGTCTCGCACCACCAGATCCATGCTCCTGAACTCATCAAGAAGTTCCACCAGAGATATCCTCTGAAACCCCACTGGAATCGCCCGGAGGTCTCTCTTGAAGAGGGGGGTACTGTCAGGACTCGCGGACCCTCGCGCGTCCCCACGCAGAGCCTGCGCGCCCGCACTTACCTCCGTTCCGTCCCGACGCCTGCTGGCGGCTCTCCGCGCTGTCCTCCTCCCTCACGCGCTTCTCCCCGCACGCGCGGGGTGCTGTTCATGGGAGCGTCAGTCCCCGCTGACGGGCTGCCTGGGCGCAGACCCCGCGTCGCGGGATTGGAGGGTGCGGGCGGGATGCGTCACCAGCGTGGGACGCGCGCGTGGGACGCGCGCGTGGGACGCGCGCGTGCAACGCACGCGCAACGCCCCCGAGTGATGAGTCAAGAGGAACTCATTAGTTACAGTACTGCCAGCTGTCTCTTCCCTTCCAGCCTATCCCTGGTCTCCGCGAGGGCTACGCCTCCTCTCCACCCCTTGGGGTGATTGGTCAATGCCTGCTACTTATGCTCAGCTGTGCCACTGGCACTTCGGCTGAGCCTAGACTCACGTTACCTTGTGTTTGCCTCTGCCTCTCTTGCCGTGTTGCCTTGTTCTAGTTCTGCTTACCCGTGTACCGACTCTGCCTGCCTTTGGAACCCTCGCTCTCTGGAACCCCGACCTTGGCTTGAACTTTGACGATCCGTATCTCTTCTGCCCTGACCCTTGGCTCTGGACTCCGACCATCTGCTCTTCTCCAATTCTGACCTTGGCATTAGTACCTCACACGCTCTGGACCTCCCCCGCATCGGACCCAGCAAGTATACATTTACTCTGATTTCTCCTGTCCCAGACTCGGCCAGCAAGACTACTCTACATTCCGGACGGGGTGGTGGCTATCTATCCCCATCTCAGCACAGGGGTCTCGTCTAGTTTGTGGCGAGCACAGCGTAACACTAAGGTACCCTGTAAACCTGTCCTCTTCTCCCCACAAGACTGCGGAGCACTCTGCCCTCCTGTTGCCAAACAGGTACAGCACAACAACTAAATGGAGTAGCCAAAGAAGCAGATGGCCCCAATCTCACTCACGGTGGGGGTACAAGGGCTACAGTATCTTTCCTTGTTTTTGGTCTCATCTATAACCTTAAATCGCTGCATCTTTTTCCCTTTTTGCAGCAGTGAAGTGCTTTGAGTCCCATTGGGAGAAAAGCACTATATAAATAAAGTTATTCTTATTATTGTCTGTTCTAGAACAAAAATTGAGCCTGTTTCTATCGAGGAAAATGCTTTTATTTGTATGAACAAAAGAAAGTTGAAAGGTCCCTTTCTAATTGGACAGTTTATGGAATTCTACTAGTGGGAACTGGCAGGTAATTATTTTTACAGTAAAACATCATACACAACACAAACAAGGAAACAGCCCATCGAGCTGTGTGAAAGAGAATGATAAAACAGTACAAGAAAAATAAATTTTAAAGGATGAACGCAGCTTGAAAGGAGTATAATCTATTTTTGTAAGTGTGGGTTTAGAGAAAGAAAATGGAGATATTTTATGTCAAGACTAAGCAAGGACGAATACAATACCTAGTAACTTAAGAGTTCATTTATTTCCAGGTCTGGACAGAGTAACTCCAGTTTGACACTGGTGATTTAATGCTATGAAAGCTGAGCTCTAGCTAAAGCTACAGTACCTTATATCTTGCTGAGTGCTATAGCCATATTTCAGCATAGTATACCTAGTTTTTTTTTTGTTGTCATCTGAGTAATATTGCACAATTCCTAAATAATACATGAAACTGTGCAGCTGTAGTAGCGTTTAAAATCTGTTACTCGCTCACATTAATCTACTCGTGCAATGCACTATTGTTAAGTTTATGAATAGTATTATTAAATTCATAACAAGATCAATTCAAATGTTACAATTCGCACAGATATTATGGACAAAATGCGCCATATTCCTTAGACTCTAAGGTCTGGACATGGATTTAAAAAAACAAACAAACATTTTACATGTACAGTACATTTGCTGCTCCTATTTCTGCGTTAAGTTCTCTTGCATTTCAAACGATTGTTTGTTTTCTTAAGCTACAAAGAATGATGTACCTGATTGGTGCTATATAAAAAGGAAATAATAATACTAAAATACATGTCATGCTTACATGCCTCTTGCTCATTCTATAAACCCCAGAGCTGTACTCCCATTGACATGAATGGGGGTTTCAGTGGATTGCAGTGATTTTGGATACTTTGCTTTTTAGAATAAACCCCTTTAACTCCAAACTGTCAAAGATAGTAAATTAACATGTCCAGATACAATGGACCGGATACATCAAAGTCTGTTAAAGTGGAGCTAAAAGTGCACCCAGTAAAAAAAATATTACAAGCATTTTTACCGCAATTTTAAGTTGGTATTCATCAACAATGAGGTAATAATTTACCGAGTGCGATACTTGGCCCAAAGTTACGCTGTGGGAATTAATGCGGCTGTTAATAATGTGTTAATACTGCATCGCCATAATATTTCTGTCATAGACTTCTGTAATATGTATTTTCCAAGGTCTCTCCCAGATCTCTTTCCCATTGGGTCCTGTATGATGGAGGCTGCTGTCTTGAGCCTACAGAATCGATCACCTCTCTGTACAGCTGGGATGTGAGTCCCCTAGTGTCGGTCTCTGCCAGACAGAGCTTGGTCCAGTGTTTTTTAACTACACGCCACAGAAAAAAATAAATCTCAGTTTGATTTCAGGAATTGTAAGAACGTTGTACATATCTTTACAAGCTGCATGCCACTGCCCACAATCCGTGTCTGCATCTTAACCACTGTGTGATGTGATAATAGGTTGAATGAAGCACGTGTTGGCTTGTTTTTTGTGTGTTTTTTTTATTAATCTTTGCTGTACAGTGGATGTCTTCTGTCATTTTACCTGACTTAAAACCAGAGACATAACATAAAACACAGACAAAGCTCAGTTTTTAGCACATCTAGTGAGACTCATACACGGTACAGTGCCTAAATATATATGGATAAATATCTAAATATCCTCTGACACTCATATGCTTATATATATGTTGTGGGTATTTTGGGGGTTTAATAGGAGCTTGTTAGGTGTCCAGTATGTTTTTACAATTCTTGTCCAGCTAGTCATGGCTGATTGGAGGTTGGCAACCTCCTACTTAATTTAAGCTCACCCCCTCCCACATTTAAATGGTTATGGGCTCACTCCATAGCATCTTCCACTCAGGGGAACTTGCCTGCTTGCAGTTTGGCTGTGACATCTCTAATACAGAGTGCTTTTCCTGGTAATGTATAGGTTAATAAAAGCTTCAGTCAGACAGAACTTTGCAGCTAATATTGACAGATTTACTATAAATCATTCTTCCTGTTATTAAACAGGTTATTAAGAATTTATATTAGCGTTAGGGACCCCTGATATGTGGTCTGCCTTGGCGTTGGCTCAGGGGCTTACAACAATTTTGGCCAAAAATGTCAAACTAAAAGACCAATTACTTATTAGATATTTATCCATATATATTTAGGCACTGTACCGTGTATGAGTCTCACTAGATGTGCTAAAAACTGAGCTTTGTCTGTGTTTTATGTTATGTCTCTGGTTTTAATGCATATTGCCATGCTCAGTAGCACTCCTCTGACACTCATATGCTTATATATATGTTGTGGGTATTTTGGGGGTTTAATAGGAGCTTGTTAGGTGTCCAGTATGTTTTTACAATTCTTGTCCAGCTAGTCATGGCTGATTGGAGGTTGGCAACCTCCTACTTAATTTAAGCTCACCCCCTCCCACATTTAAATGGTTATGGGCTCACTCCATAGCATCTTCCACTCAGGGGAACTTGCCTGCTTGCAGTTTGGCTGTGACATCTCTAATACAGAGTGCCTTTCCTGGTAATGTACAGGTTAATAAAAGCTTCAGTCAGACAGAACTTTGCAGCTAATATTGACAGATTTACTATAAATCATTCTTCCTGTTATTAAACAGGTTATTAAGAATTTATATTAGCGTTAAGGACCCCTGATATGTTGTCTGCCTTGGCGTTGGCTCAGGGGCTTACAACAATTTTGGCCAAAAATGTCAAACTAAAAGACCAATTACTTATTAGATATTTATCCATATATATTTAGGCACTGTACCGTGTATGAGTCTCACTAGATGTGCTAAAAACTGAGCTTTGTCTGTGTTTTATGTTATGTCTCTGGTTTTAATGCATATTGCCATGCTCAGTAGCACTCCTCTGACACTCATATGCTTATATATATGTTGTGGGTATTTTGGGGGTTTAATAGGAGCTTGTTAGGTGTCCAGTATGATTTTACCTGACTGCCAGAATACCCTCAAATTCCAGAAATAAAATAACCCATGGGTAGATATTCTCTGTAAGATCATTTTTGCCACCGGTGCCCTGCATTCTGGCAACAGTGCTGGTGATGCTGATTATTACAGAAATGTATTGAAGGCATCTTCCCCAATTTGATTCCAGTAGTGGAACCAAATTGAAGAATGGAACCCATGGAAGAATATTAAGATATTTTGTGGACTAAACTAGGTCCTTAGCAGGAGTAGATACCTCTTCTTGGACATTACAAATGATACAATATGCCACATTCCCTCTACCTGTGCACAATGAAGAATTCAGACTGCACAAGTAACTTACATTAGTGTTTTCAACGTATCTAATTCAATAATGTTACAGAGTTAGGTGTGATGCTATTACATACTGCAATGTTATTAATCAGATGGGATGCCTTTATATCAGGCCCAGGAGCCATATACAGTAGCTTAAAGGTGTGGTTCTGCCTGGGTTTGTTTTTTTCCTTGTAGGTGTGAAGCAGTGTTGTCTCTGGAGCAAAACTGAGTTCATTTCAACCCGGGGGACCCCCTGCTTCCAGATATACATACCTTTTTTAGCTGCTGCCAGTAGCATCCCTGACTGGGTGAACAATATGGAGGCTTAAATCTCCCGTGGCACGGGAGCCAATAGGAAGTCGCAATGTCATCCGTCGCGACTTCCTATTGGCCCATGTGACATTGGGCAATTTAAACCTCCATGAAGAACCGACAGCACCTATGGGGGTAAGTATTTCGGGAAGCCCCTGGAACCGAAATGAACATGGTTATTTTTGAACAGGGAATACTGCTTCAAGGCAGCTATGTCTCTAAACCTCAGTACTTACCCCAATTCCAATTGCCATGCAACGACAAATTGGAAGAATATTGTTTACATAAATGTGCACTATTTTGCCTGTAGCAAGTAATGTCATATTTTTAATACCACAAAACAAAAAGATAATTTTATCAAAACAGAGCATGCAGGAAAAGATACTTAGCATAATCATAAGAAATCTTGTGACATGTAAAGCCTATAGAATGAAAGCACTGATAGCTACTGTAAGTGGGAGATGTAAATGACATCTGATATTTTCAATAATATACTGGATGAAGCAAACTTGCTTACACATTAATATCTGAATGCAGTAAGTATTCAACATGATGTTTAAGAATTAAATTAATATCATGTTTGAGCTGTCTCATTAGCAAGTGGAATAAATCTGCATTCTTTATTCAAGCATTATTCTCAGACGTCTGTGATAGTGAGAATGTGGGAAAGATAATGAAAAACATTGAGCCCTAAGTCATTAAACTTTGTAAAATCAGGGCAAAAAATACAGAGCCATTACCTAAATCAGAATACCCAATATTTACCCTGAGCGTAATGGCATGCTCACAAAAAAATGAGTTGCAAAAAGAACATCCGTACTATAGCTCATTTGTATAGGGATAATGTCATGTTATTTATTGGTGTTAATCTCATCCAGACACTGGAAGAGGGCTTTTGAAATGGAGAAGACAGGGAAATAAGACTACTGTATGTTATTGAAGTCATACCTTAACCCAGAGGTGCACAATCTTTTTCCCCTACGCCCCCCTGCCGGCTCTCCCTCCTCGCGCTCCCCTACTTACCTTGGCTCTGGCGTTATGACATCATGACGTTAAGTTGCCATGGCAACGTGGCCTCATGTGACCCCGCAGCATCATTAGACGCCACGTTGCCAGAAGCCGTCTGAGCCAATGTAAGTTACAGAGACCTTCGACGCTCCCCTGGCATTTAATTTAAATGCCTTCTGGAAGAGCGCAGGGCCTCTGTAACTACCGTGCCTTGACAGAGAATCTCGCGCCCCCCTGGGCGTGCACTCCCCCCAGTTTGTGCACCCCTGCCTTAACCTATTGTTGCTCTCCTCCAGGCACTGAAATACTGTAGGGCTTTCCCTATTGGTTTTGCCCTCTTTCAGTGGGAGTAATGCAATACTTTGGTTTGGGGTTGACTTAAATAACATAGCATTAACTGAGCTTTGTAAGTACAGATTCTTATGCTAAACATTATGGGCCATATTTACTAAGCTGTGCTACAAATGTAGCAGCCATTGATGAACAGTAACCATAACTCAAGACTTAACGTTGTTCTATGCAAACAAATGGAGTTGCCATTCAAACAATCTTAACGTGTGCAATATTAATGTGTTATTTCTGAACTTTTATTGCATTAACAGATACAATAACAACTGCTACTGTATATACTGTATCTCTAATCAACAGGCCACCTTCAAGTGCCAGAAGACACCCCATTTACTTGGGCTATAAGGTGTCTTACGGCGCTGGGGGGTATCTTACGGGATAGCACCACTTAATAAATATGGGCCTGCATTTATTGTTCCAATTGAATGCTTAATCTTAAAATGTGTTAAAAAAAAGTAATGTAAATCTGTCCTTCAGTGTCTTAGCTAAAATACTACATCGTTTTTTTATCTTCTTTATGCTGACCTGAGCTGTGGGTCATTTCTACATTTTGGTTATAGTATGACTCAGTCGCAGGCTTGGTTTTAGTCTACAGTAAATCTATGCCAATGTCAGTTCCAGTGCCGATTCTAGGCCTGAAGTACAGTAAGCAGTGAGAGACTACGTGGGAGAAAAACGGGGAAAATCTCCTCACAGAGGTCCCTGCACCTAGGCCTGTAGGGTCTTCCCCAGTTAGCCATTTGGGAGTTTGTGTTTTCTGTATGGAACAGTTGTGGATATTAATTTCCTATAAATTCACTTTGATTAACTCTGTAGTTCTGTCTGGCGAATTGATTCCTGGTGTTTTTCTCCTGTTCTCCTGTGACAAATACCAACACTGACAATAGAACATCCCCAGATGTAAAAGTTGAATATGGAGGATAACAAAGACAGCTGAATGGACAAGGGTTTGGTAGCGGTGGAAGAAGTCCATGGTCAAGGATAGAATCATGTCCTTATTTACAGAATGAGGATACAGAGGATACAGAATGAGGATACAGAATGAGGATGATGAAGATACAACACATACTCATGCTCCAGGGGTTGGAAGCCAGTGGAATAGGAGGGAAACAAGCCATATCTGTCCTTACAGGCAGACATTGGCTCCATTATACTTTCATCCAGGCACAAATATGTCCCCCACATTTGAGCAATGAATATATGAGACTATATGATACAAGTTACACTCATGTGATTTATCTTCTGTCTTCAAAAATACCAACTTTATTAATATATACTATTTCGCTCATTACTCTGAAGCACTGGTTTTTTTTGGACTTTGTTCTTTATACCCTAGCAATATTTTGGAGGTGGAGGCAGACTTCGTAAGGGCTTGAATATAAGGATGGGGTAGAGGGCAGAGTCACAGATGAGCCCTATGTAGCAGGTGTGGTGTGTGGATGAGATTGTGGAATTATTTAATGTGAGCGAGGTTTTGGGTATAGGGGTGACAGTGGAGAGGGGAAAAGATTATTAATTATGTTTGGACATGTTAAGCTTCAGGTAACTTCAGCACATCCAGGAGGTGATTTCAGAGAGATAGTTGGTGATCTGGGACAGGAGATAGGTGTTGAGGTCAGGGGGGAGGAGAGATAGATTCGATTGTTGTATGGGGATGCGTGTTGAGGGATTTTCAGACCAGGAGACGTTTTAAGAGAAAAAATAGGGGTTTTATTCATCACAACTTTCAAAACAAACCGCTTATTACCAGCAAAAAACAGGGCTAACAGGAAAACAAACAGCTTAACTCCTGTTAGGAGCACGCACTGTAGTTCCCCACACACCCTATCTATGGGTTGGGAGGCAAGGCCCCTTCCAACCACAAAATTAGGCAGCATAGTGGAGTTCAGTTACCTTCTGCTGGGTTAGAATTCTGCGAATCACATGTACTAGTTACGGGCTCACCTGTGTGCGATTCACAAAAATGGTGGGATATCAATTTGTATTTGTGTTACTATTAGAGCTTTATAGTCGTATGTGTTTATGCCTGTGGGACAAACTAAACACTAATAAGTAACTGACCTGTGTGAGTCTTGCAAGGGCGGGCATGGGGGAGATACGCCCAGAAGGTGGGTTTATGCTGTGTGTCATTTAATGGGATTTAGGGTTTAAACCCTGATTTATGTTATCAAATCATACATTTAACATAGATGGGTGTGTGTATCTATTGCACATGTGGATTTCCATATTTCTAACTTCAAGCCCTCTCTGAAATAGTCTGATGATGTTATGCGGTAACGTAATTAGATAAATCTATTTTACTCCTGTTTTTTTAATGAATGTCTGCATTAATTGTATTGTATGTTTTTGCAATAATATTTTTCTGTAACCTAAGAACGGTACTATTTTGTATATTAAATCTAAAATTTAAAAAGCAATACTGTCGGGCTCTGGTTGAACTTTCCACGTTTTGAAGAGAGTGTTTACGTTTTAGGACACATTTTGCTACAATAAATTTTGTGCAAGTGCATATTTTTCTCTGTAAACAGGGACCAAAAACCCTGCAAGTACATTGACATAAATAATATAATGAAGTAATTATATAATATAAATAAACAATATTATTGTGTCTATATGAATATTATTTAATTTATGGATTGTATATTTGTTTCTCTTATTTTATTTTTATTTATTTTTATTGATAAGTTTTATTATCATATGCACAATTAATAAGTATGTACTGTTTATTCTTTGTATATTCTCTTTGTATATAGTTCAATTACTAACTATTGTTGATTATATTAACTAAATCATCCCCCTGTCTCACTCCATATTCATGTTATATGTGCCAATCTGTTTTATGTAATGTATTGATGTCGTCATCCTTGTTTCCCAGCCGATTTATTTCAAAGTCACTCTCATTCATTTCCTTGGGTGGAGTTAAGATTGGCAATGAAACAATTAATTAGGACTATTTAAGTCATGAGAACTCTTCCATTTCCTAACCTCTGATGAAGTCGTCATTTACCCTAGCGACGAAATGCGTAAGGGTGTAAAAACGCTGTCTTGGATGATCCTGGATACTGTCCCTATTATTTACCTGCCATTGCGCAAGTGAGCTGAAGCAAGTGGAACCAGGAAGTGCAGATATGAATGTGCCAGGGGACCATTGTTTGGACGCACACTAAAGGGAACCACCCAACTGTGCATGCGGAAGACCAGTGCACACCTTCAACCGCAAGCTTCAAGCCCTGAACCGGCAGAAGTACCAGAGGATTCCAGAGTTTCTATCCAAGGCGCTTTTTCTACTGAATTGTTGTGAGTGCATTGATTTTAGCATTGTGGTAATAAATCTTTTACAATTTAAACTATGGAGCCCGCGCTGTCCCTTTTTGTTTTATATATTTATATATATTTTTATATAAAGCAGCAGCCAGCACTCCAAGCAACAAATGTAAAGTCAAGGTGCATGCTCCATAGAAATCAATATAGAAACCCTCTCTTCCCATAAGAGAAGGCACAAAAGCAGCAACACTCAGATATAGCAAAAAGACATGTATTAGCAGTGACAAAACAGCACACTATAAACCCAACGTTTCGGTCCTGGCAGCACCCCCCTGAGGAAGGTCCTGCCAGGACCGAAACGTTGGGTTTATAGTGTGCTGTTTTGTCACTGCTAATACATGTCTTTTTGATACATCTGAGTGTTGCTGCTTTTGTGCCTTCTCTTATGGGAAGACAGGGTTCATATATATATATATATATATATATATATATATATATAAGAATTTTATTAAGAATTTATATTAGTGTTAGGGACCCTTGAGATGTGGTCTGCCGTGTAGTGGCTCAGGGGCTTACAACACTTTGGCCAAAATGTTAAACTAAAAGACCGTTTTATTTAATAGCTATCTATACAAATATATTTAGGCACTGTACCGTGTATAAGGTTCACTGGATGGGCACTGAGCTATGTCTGTGTTTCGTGTTCTGTCTCTGGTTTTAAATATATATTGCCATGCTCAGTAGCACTCCTCTGTGACACTTATATGCTTATATATATGTTGTGGTTATTTTGGGGGTCAATATTTGCTTGCAGGTGTCCTGTATATATATGTATATATATATATGTGTATATATATATATATATATATATATATATATATATATATATATATTTATATATATATAAAAACAAAAATAGAAACAAAGTATCCCACGTGAAGTACTCTGGTGTAAACAAGTTATACTATGTTTACACTATACAAGTTACTATTTTTACACCAGAGTGCTTTACGTGGGATACTTTGTTTCTATTTTTGTTTTCATATATGCTTTATCCCCAGCAGTCAGTATCCTATTGTTATTATTTTTTTATAGGCGATTCTACTGCTTTTGGTTTCTTTATATTTAGTCTGTTGCAGGCTTGTTTTTGTGTTATATATAGTGACGGATTGATGGTAGATATTATTCTTTTGCGGGACCTTGCATAGGTGAAAAATGTGTCAGCTAGATAGCTGTGTGTATTAACCCATATACTAGTCACAGGCACACAGGTGCCATTCATTACATAAACTGTACCAATATACAGTAAATGTTTACTTAAATGAAAATGCTATTAGAGCACAAGCAGAAAAGCTCAAATTTTGCAATGCAGATAAATACTGTATCTTATTTTCAAATTGACCTTTAGGTAAGCACTATGAATGTAACAAAATAGGAATAGGAATATAATCTAAATGTCGGTACATTAGGTACATGTGAATTTTAAATGGTTTTCTGTTTATCATGTGTAATCAGTCTTTTTAACAAACTGCATACTTTCAGGTTATTAGCAAGATACAGACTTTTGATTTCTGAAGCTGAATCGGATACAGTTTAAATAATTAATATGGAGACAGCCGTTGAAGCAGTGATTGCTTATTGGACACATTGAGGCTGATAATGAGAACTTAATCAGGTTTGGTCAGAATATGTTGGATGTTTCACACCTTGGGAATATTATGCTGCATTACTTCAACAAGCCTACTGCAATTGCAATTGATTTGTCCAGAAAACTCAAAAGGTATTAATTACTTTTGGCATCCAGTACTGTATCTGTATCGTCTCTGTGCAGTAGATAGGCATTTTCTTACCCTGGATGCACAAGTCTCCAGGTACTTTATATTATAGATATATGTAATCAACTAGATGTTTAAGCATTGCTAGGAACCTAGCTCATAAAGCAATAAGCAAATTGCAATTGCAGGCATATGGACGATTTGTTTCTTCGTTTGTATTGTCTATAACCTCCTCAATAACATGGTTATCATTCAGCCATTGAGTAGCTGACCAACAGAATTTGGACATCAGATATTGACAGAGGTGAAGAGTGATAAAAAAAGGCCAGCAGTCATCATTACAAGTAATAAATGTTGTTAGTTGCCCATGTCTAAACTGGGAGCAGGCTAAGCAACCGTTGTTTACGTTTTCTCTTTTTTTCCCTCAATATCTGTAAAATGGGCAGCCATTGTACAATTGTAATCATTATAATGGCATCAATTTAAAATAAAGACATAGATACTTAAAAAACAAATATATTGTATCCAGATAATATGTATTATTATACCCACTGTCCAATTCTGCTTTGCTGAGACATTTTCTTATTTTGTACATTTGTTACACACGGCATACCTTGCATGGTATTTGCTTTGTAAAAAGACTTTCCCGTATGCAAACTCATGTAGAAAAACAGCTTTTTACCATGGTAACCTACCCTAAGTTTATAGAAAAAGTTCAACTTATGTTTTAAAGCAAACCTAAAAACACACACACACACGGCAATATTTATCAAGGACATTGTATTAATGCTATATAGTATGTCTGTTGTTTATCGTTGGAAGGAACAGAGGGCCCAACGGGTTTTAGCAAATGAAAACTCATTTATTGAGCCAACACTACAATACAATAAATGAGTTTTCATTTGCTAAAACCCGTTGTGCCCTCTGTTCCTTCTTCCATGTACCCAGGACTGACTGCAGGCTGTCGTTCTAAACGTTGGAGCACCGGTAATTGTATCATTTTTTCTTTTGAGGTGTGCAGCACTCCTCTCTATTATCTGGACTGTTATTTATCGTTCACATTTGATGCAAGGTTGTTATTCAAAATTGAACAATTGTCGGAATATTATCGCGGCTAAGAAATCAGTAAACTACCTATGATGATTGACTCAGCAGGGGTCACTGCTTCTGGACGGGACCACTGCAGCGTCTGTAAAAGCTGCACAGAGGAGTCCCAGAGTCACTCTGGGTTTCCCTGAGCAGCTCTTACAGCGATCCAATGTTTTATTATTTTTCTTTTTCTATACTCTATAGAGGCAGGCGGTTTCCTGGTCTCCAGTGACGTCACCTTAAAGAGAGGGAAGCACAACCAATCAGATACCATATGCTTCTCTCCATTTAAGGTGAGGTCACATCATCCAAACAAAAAGGGAAGGCATCACATGGTACATCCCCTAATCGGATTGGGGATGTACCGCGTGTCTGTCAAATGTAATGTCACAGGCCTTATAAAAGGTCTGTCACGTCTCATTTGACAGGAAGGAGACGATTAAGCAACAACTGCTGGAAAGAAGATGAAAAGAAAGAAGAAAAGATCTACTCACCTGTGGTTTCTCTTCAAGCAACCGAGGATCCTTCACTTCATCAACCTGGATTTATTTTTGTGCCATCGAGTAAGGATTATTTTTTTATGGTTTTTGGATTTTTATTTCCCTGATTTTGGTATTTTTTTTGTGTCATCAGGCATAGATTGTTTTTTATGGTTTTTGTATTCAAGTTTGGGTCAAGTTGACGATCATTGCTTTGTGGGTCAAGCTGAGGATCATTGCTTTGTGGGTCAAGCTGAGGAACATTGCTTTGTCAAGCTTAGGAGATTGGTGCTGGTGTTGATGAGGCGGATCAAAACATTCATCCCGGCAAGGGTTAGTAACACATTTATTTATTAAAGGTTGTCCATTGATTGCCAATGCGGGTATCTGTGCCCCCATTGCTGGCATAGGTAACCACAGTGACAATAAATGGATTAAATGTTTGATGTTTGTTTTTATCATAATGTTATTTGTATTTTATTATGTATTGTATTGGGTATTTTTTTTATTGTGTATTTTTTTTCTTTTGAATGGGCAAAAGCGCAATTAGCCATATTTGGCATATAAGGCCCATTACTGTGTGTGGTGGAGGTGGTGGGGGTTTGTTGGGGGTAGAGGGCGTGGGTGAAGGGGGTTGTTGCTCCGGGGTGGGGGTAAGTTAATGAAGGGGCATAATGTACAGTATGTTTATGTATGTTTAATGTTTTACTGTGTTTTATTATTTTTATATACTGTACTGAAGCAGGGGGTCTCTGGAGGTAAACCCCATTATTTTCAACTCAGGGGATACTCTGCATCCAGAGATATAGACCTCGATAGGGGGTGCTGGTAGCCGCTCTGGCCGGGCCCATGTGGAGTGGCACAGGAGCTTTATATCCCAGCCGGAGTGGCTACCGGCATCCCCTACGGAGGTCTATATCTCCGGATGCAGGGGGACCTGGAGTTGAAATTAATGGGGTCTCCCTCAAAGACCATCTGCTTCAGGACAGTATCAATTTTTTTTAATATATGTAACGGGTATTCCACCCCACCCAATCGCAGATCTGGTGTGGGTGCGGAGAACATACAGTGTTACCAGGTGTGGTGATTTACCTGTTGGCTCACAGGAGGGCTGAGCATCCGCCACAGGGAACCTGGGGCAATTATATTAGGAGTAACCTTGTTCTCGGTGCAGCGCCTCCACCTGTGATGGTTCCTAGCAGAGCAGGAATTGTTCCTCGCAGGACACATACAATAACTCGCACACCTTAAGTATGATAACCAATAACGTTTACTTAGGAAACAGCATACCACACATGCAACTGTCAACATAAAATAACAGGTGTCCCTCTCTAGAGGCGCACTGACTACGGCGTCACGCAGGACGCTTCCCCAACACAGGATGATCCCACCCCGTGTCCATAGGATCCCCACCCAATGTCCCACACTCTTGCAGAGAGAGAGAATATGGGTGACTGCGCAGTCACTATTAAAGCTAATGGCCAGTTGGTGCACTTGTGGCTTTAAAGTACCGGCCGTGCTCGGATCCACTACACTTCGCAAAGGATCTGTCGCTCGGAGATTCCGTCTGATCCCAAGCTGGAGATAGTCTCTTTGGGCCCCGACTTGAGCCCAAGGGAAACGCAGCGTCCGCTGTGTCCCTATCTAACTCTAGCGCTACTGTGACAGGATCCCTAACCTAGGCCTGTCCCTGTAGCACCACAAACTGAGGAGTGAGGACCTATCTGGGACCTAAGGGGTTAATGACCTGCTACGTTCCCCTAGCTCTTCCCAGTCCTGACTAACTGATAACTAGCAGTACCTGCAGCAACGCACTGCAACTTAACACTAAGCCCGCTTGTCCGCCCTCTCAGCATTGACCGCTGTGACCGGACAATAAGGCACCTCACGACACTTCGGGCAGCGTCCCTAACCTAGGGCCGTCCCTGGTCAATTACCCACTAGCCTAAGAGTGAGTTGGGGCCTACCTGGGATAGAGGGGACCTTACACGGTGCGGGAGCTTCACTCACTCCCGACACCCTTCCTTCCCCCACAGCTCCCCAGCTCCAACTAACGTAAGTGACAGGGTCCCTAACCTGAGGGCTGTCCCTGGCAACACTCACTCTACTGGGTGAGTCAGGGCTATCTCAGGCGTTGGGGGTTGCTGGCCTAGTACAGGGAGTCACTGACTCCTGTACCCTACCTCCTTCCCTTGGCTGCTCCTGGCTCTGACTGACCTGCGTGCTCCAAGCCAGCGAAATGTATCTATCTCCTCTTGCAGAGTCATCCTCTAGCCCTATTGGCTCCCTGGTGTCATGTGGCTCTACCCCTGGGCATCCTGGGGGCTGACAGTCCCGCACTGCGCATGCGCGAGCTATCTGGGGGCCTCCCGCGCTATTGGGATCCTGCGCATGCGCAACACACTTCTCAATGGCGGCGCCCTGCTTCCCGAGCCGCCGGGACCCTAGCGACATGACCGCGGCCTTAGCAACGGCCCGATCGCATCCCCGGCAACCGGCCGCATATCGGATGTAGCGCGCGGCTCCCTGCTCTGGCCACCACCCTTGGAAGCAGCCGTCGGGCCCGGCGCTGGCTCCGGCGGCACCCGCGGCCGCACTGCTCCAAGGGAGGGGGGTCTCTAGGAGCTGCTGGAGACCAGGGCTACACTCTCCCCCTGGTGAAAAATCCAACGTCCCCGCTTGGGGAACGACATCACACGGCATAAGGTTACACAAATAAACATTGGCATTGCATAACAGTACACTCAGCAGATTGACTTTAACATCACTATTACCTGGCAGGTCATATAGGATAACTGAGGTGAGCTGAGACCATTAGTGGGGTGCCCCTAACTGATCAGGTGGGGGTACCTCTCTTTGGCGTCCGTGAGCCTCCCCTGGTGAATATCTTGGATAGCATGCTCTGGAGTGACAGTCACCGGTTCTGTACTACTTCCTTCCCCTGGTGGAAGGAATAGTACAATGTCTCTTAACCAGGCCTTTACCCGACCATCCGCGGCATGGATGCGGTAGGCCAGGAGGCCAGGACCTTTCCCGCGGTCCACTACATGGTGAATGGAGCACTCCTTGTTGGGCTTAAAGGAGGCAACTTTCCCTGAATCCCTCTTTACACAGTCCTTGTCCCTACATACTTGCGAGGCTTCCACTGGGAAGCAAGCAATGGACAATGTATCTTTCCTCAAAGTCTCTGTTTCTGCTGGCAGGGAGTAAAGGGTAGATACCTTACCACTGCAGTGATTCACGGTGGCCAACAGGTCCTCGGGGACGCTGTCAGTTCCCACCTCGGCTGTCTTGGGACCTGCCCCCGGCACTTCTGGGGCAGTCCACTTACTCGCTGGAAGCATGGGAGCGTGGGATCCCAGCCCTGGGATCATTTGGGTCGGAGCGCCCGGGCTCACACTTGGTTCAGTTGTGATGACACACGGATGTCCAGCTACGTTCTTCTTCTCAGCATGAACTTTAGTTGGAGCATTTTTCACGGCCACCTCCACCTCCACCGGAGCCTGTAGGGAGTACCACTCCGCTGGCTTGCGATGGATTCCTCTTCCTCTGGAACACTGTCAGGTACCATCGCAGGTACCATCGGTGCTTCACTGGACACCACGATGGGACTGACTGTTCTCTTCATCTGGACGATAGGCGATAGGTACTGGTCCACTCGCACCACTGGACAGCAATCTTCTAAGGGAGACACCTCCGTCAGGACGCGATGCCGAGTGGAGCCCTTCACCCTGGTGACCATACTTAAGGAGCAATCGTGCTCCGAGGTCACCTGGAGGCTCTCACCCAACACCCCTGGGGCAGTCAACTCACCCTTGACTTCGTTAGGTACTGGTCCCCATTCTAGGACCGATGGTACCATTAGAGTAGGCCGGACTGGACATGGTAGGGCACACGGACCCTCCACCACCTCTTCTTCGGAGGTAGGTGAGTAAGCAGCGGCGTTGACTGGGGTGGAGGCATCAGGCGCCTCTTTCTCCACAGGTTCCACCTTCAGAGGTTCCTGCTCTACCGCTAGGATGTCCCCTTTGAGAGGGTCTGGAACTGTGGGTAGAATGCTCAATTCCTCCGAAATTTCTATGAGAGGGGTAGATTGGTTAGCTATACGGACCGTCTCCGTATTAAAGTCGACCGCTTCTTCCCCGGCTGCTCCTGCAGGCTGCAACAGCACAGGCTTCATGTACTGCGCCCCGCAGTCAGCACATCTCTCTCCCCAGTCCAATGTACAAAGGGGACAGTCATATCTGTTACAGACACACCGTATGCACCCGTCCTCTCTCACCCTTTCCACCTTGTGTGCTATCAGTCGCTTGAATACATCATACTCCATACCCCCAGACGTAATAAGGTCTTCTTGTAAGCACTGACACAAAAGAACGGACACATCCCGGCCTTTGCCCGCCAGACTCCAATCGGCAGAGGGGGTATTTCACTGTGCGTGCTCCCCCTGGTGGAATGTAAAGGAGGGGCGGTACACTTTGTCAAGGATTGTTTCTGGTTCTGCAATAAGTCACCCAATTGGCGGGGGAGGGGCTTAGGTTTTCCCACCAATCCCGGACGGTTTTCTGCAAAGTCATTCTGCGCCGCCTTGAGCGCAGCACCACGTGCATGTTGCCATGGGGCTAGGTCAGAGTAGACTAAAGGATAACCCTCAGGGGGGCACCCAGGCATAAACAACGTGGATGGTGTCTCTGACAGGCATATATCCTCCAGGGAGATCACCTCAAAAAGTATTGACATCCACCGAGCTGTGGGGTCTTGCTCTTCATCTAATATACAAGCATACGACCACCCGGGAATTTTACACATATGCTCACAGACTTCCATAGCTGATATAAGTGTGGGAAGGCCTCCTACGGCCACCACACGCGGGGCTACAATGTTGCACCCACGCCCAGGCAAAGACCTCACATCCGGACTTTACAAACATGGTGAAAAATATGAAGTGGACAATTTGGAAAAAAATGGAACAGGGCACCCCAGGTCGCTCTCAGCAGCGCCTCCAAATGTAACGGGTATTCCACCCCACCCAATCGCATATATAGTGTGGGTGCGGAGAACATACAATGTTACCAGGTGTGGTGCGTTACCTGTTGGCTCACAGGAGGGCTGAGCTTCCACCACGGGGAACCTGGGGCAGTCACAGTAATAATAAGAGTAACCTTGTACTCGGTGCAGCGCCTCCATCTGCGATGGTTCCTAGCAGAGCAGGAATTGTTCCTCGCAGGACACATACAATAACCACATACACTGTATGTATAATAACCAACGACTTTTACTGATGAGCATATGAACTAATAACAATACACATAATATTGGGTGTCCCTCTCTAGAGGAGACACTGAGTAACCTGACACATATAACTCTCCCACCTTCACCGGGTGATCCCACCCCGTGTCCAGTAATCCCCCACACAATGTCCAGCACTCTATAGAGAGCGGATATGTGTGACTGCGCAGTCACTAAGGAAACTACTAGGCCTGTTGGTGCACGTGTAGATCAGAGTTACCTGCCGAGCACTCCAGTGCTCGGGCCTGCAACGGACTTCACAAAGGATCTGCCGCTTGGTGATCTCCGTCTGATCCTGTGGTCCGTTGTCCGAGATCCGCCAGGGGCGATCCCACCCTGGATATAGTCTCTGTCTCTGGGCACAGACTTGAGCCCAAGTCTTCTCTCGGGAAGCACAGCGTCCGCTATGTCCCTATCTAACTCTAGCGCTACTGTGACAGGATCCCTAACCTAGGGCCTGTCCCTGTAGCACCACAAACTGGGAGTGAGGACCTATCTGGGACCTAAGGGGTTAATAGCCGGACCCGCTCCCCTAACTGACTCTACCTGATAACTCCCAGCGCCTGCAGCAACGCGCTGCAACCTACTGGGTGCGTACAGCAACTTGCTGCACAAACCTTGTGCCTTCTTGCCAGACCTCACAGCACTGACAGCCATGACCCTGACAAGACAGTACACACACGCTCACTAAGGGCAGGGTCCCTACCTTGGGCCGTCCCTTAGTAATTACCCACTAACCTGGTGGGGAGTTGGGGCCTACCTGGGATGTGGGGGATCTTACGCGGTGCAGGAGCTTCACTCGCTCCCTGCACCCTTCCTTCGCCTTCTGCTCCCCAGCTCCAACTGCCGTTCTGCAGCGCGCAAAATGTATCTATCTGCTGCTGCAGGGTCATCCTCTAGCCCTATTGGCTCCCTGGTGTCAGGTGGCTCTACCCCTGTGCCCCCTAGGGGCTGACAGTCCTGTACTGCGCATGCGCGAGCTCTCTGGGGGCCTCCCGTGCTATTGGGCTCCTGCGCATGCGCAACAACAATGACAATGGCGGCGCCCTGCTCCCCGAGCCGCCGGGACTCTAGTGACGCGACCGCAGCCTTAGCAACGGCCCGATCGCGTCTCCAGCAACCTGCCGCATCTCGGAGGTAGCGCGCGGCTGCCTGCTCCGGCCCCCACCCTTGGAAGCAGCCGTCGGGCCCGGCGCTGGCTCCGGCGGCACCCACGAACGCACTGCTCCAGAAGCTGCTGGAGACCAGGGCTACATATAAAACACAGATAAACATTTAACATACTGTATATTATGCCCTTCATTACATTAGTGTATATAAAAATAATAAAACATTGCATCACTGTAAGAGTGACTGCTTCTCTCTCTGGGACTCCTCTGCGCATCTAGTACTAACCATCTGGCCCGGGATGAGCAACATCGATTTAATCCTCCGTGGCCACAAAATGTACTGCTTTCTGAGGCTTATCTTATTAAATCTGTATACCTCAATTACGCTTCCACCACCAAGATTAAATTAAACATCTTACCCTTAGGAATTCTTGGTTTCCTGTTTACTAGAAAAAAAAATGTCATTAACACAAAAACCCAATATAGCAAAACTGTCCAAAAATGTGGTTAATCTCTTCACAAAGATACTAGGTTAAATTAGAACCCAAAGTCAGTACTAATTTTAGATTTAATATACGAAATGTGGTACAGTGCTTGTTTACAGAAAAGGATTGTTACAAAGAAAAATATAATATATTAATGATAGTTTAATATAATAACATACCACCTATTAGACTCCTCAAGAGGTCGTGAGACTTCCCGTATTATTTGGTATGACACTCCTCTGCTAAATTCTAGTTTTGACACCCAAATGTATTCTATATGCTCAAAATGTTGCCAATGTGACTAGGCAGGCCAATTATTTGTGGGTGAGTCTTATCTCCCACTGATCAAACTTTTGTGAAATTTATGGGTGGGAGAGAGAATGATTTTAAACTCAAATGAATATTAAGAGTATAAAATACCCTATAACTCTCTCCCTATAACCCCTGGAATAATGCCACCATCACCGTTGCATTTGTATGATTTTAATGAACTCCAGGACATCTGTCTTTGCAGGGATAATTTTAATCTGTGAGAAGGAAACAAATATCTGACAAATGCAACATAGACAACCTGTCTCATTTGATATTGTTGCATCTGCCTAATTTTGCCAGCCCCAATACGGTATTTATTATCCTTGTGAATTACATCAGATTTTAATTATCATACATTTTTAAATCTGTAAGGAAATTGAAAGTTCCCTTTCTGTCACCTTTTGTTTGCTAACCAGACCAGTCTCAGGAGTGTACACAATGCCCTTGCAGATGACCTAGAAATCGTGTAAAATATCTGGAACATCTGTACACTTTCACCAGTCACTACGATTATAAGCATATTGTTTTTTCATTTTTTTATTGGCCCATTAATGCCAAGACCAGTTTAACCCAGGTGACCTCACAGGAGAGAGAAAAATAGATTTTTTAAAAATGAAATGTAACCCCTTGGTTGCTGTGTTGTTATTACAACTGAATAGGTTAAAGGAATTAACATACTGTATTTATTTACATAGTGAACAGAAAAAGAAGAACTGGATTCAGCTCTTTAGCAGCACCTCTGCAACTTTACGAACTTAACTTTTAAAATTCTCTGACAATTTATGCATAGCTGAAAGGTTATAATTTTAAAAGTTACTGTCTAGCCTTCAGTGATACACTGTGCTCTCAGGCCTGATTTATTCATCTACTCTTTCAAATCTTACACCTCATATCCTGCAATACCAGGGAACTCTCTCCTATCTTTTTCACCCTTCTACATGCTCTGCATCCCTATTATCTTTTCTGTTTGCAGTTTTCTCACTACTTTTTAAACTTTTCTATTCTCTCCACCTTCCCTACTCTCCTCCATTTACCACATTTCTTCATCTCTCATTCCTCCACCTTTGCCAAATTTCAGACAGTGCCCCACTATTTACGTACCTCTATCCCATCTACTGGACAACGCAATAAAAAGCACCCCAACCAATCCTCTTCTCACCTCCTTTCTCTGTCTCTACTTGTCATGTTCTAAGCCTGGAGTACCCATACTTGTCCACCAGGATTGCTGTTGCTCTGCTAGCTCTTTCAAGGAACATTCCAGACCCTGTAACCTGACACCTCTGCACCTGTGCTCTACCTCTCAGCCTGCCTATATAAACTTCTTCTTCCTGTCTGTCAGTGCCTGTTTATACTGGTTCCTCAGCTCAACTATAATAGGATAGACGCCGAACAGAAGATCTCTGTTTGTATTGCAGAAATGGAGGACACTATCTCACTGATTGCCCAAATAAGTCCAGGCGGTCTTCTTTCCAGAGCCCTAGGAGAAATCAGCTGCACGCCATTTAAAGACTGTTTTCTCTGCTTCTCAAAATAAAGGTAACCCTCCTTCTTTACATCCACACCTTCTGGTCCCTGTTATAATCGAGGAGGGAACACATCATTTTTCAACCACAGTAAAGGTCGACTCAGTGGCAGCAGGGAATTTTATGGACATAGAATTCGCCAAGAGCCATTCAGTACCTTTTATAGCCAAGGAATCGCCAGAGAGAATGGAAGTCGTTGACGGTTCTTCTTTGAGCTCTGGACCTGTTACCCATGAAACAAGTAATTTAACACTAATCATTGAGCCCAATCATCAGGAGACGATCTCCATTTAGTCTCATTCCTACACCTTTGTTTCCAGTGATTCTGGGAATACCATGGCTCATGGTCACAACCCACTAATTCACTGGAAGACCAAGACACTCACGTTTCCCTCAAAGCACTGCCAGAAAGCCTGCGTACCTAAAACTCCTATACCAAAGTGTGTGGGAATACATAAGATTTCCTTGTCCCAAGAAAATCTACTGCCGACTCCAAACTCTGAGTTTTTTTCGATATGTGACAAGAAGAATGCGGATACGCTTCCCCCACATCGTTCTTATGAGTGTCCCATTTAATTATTACCTGGTGCTGCCATTCCATTCCCTCTCAGAGCCAGAATTGAAGGTCCTCAATGACTACCTACAGGAGAACCTGTCGAAGGGTTTCATCCGACCTTCCACTTCCACAGCAGGTGCTGCTCTCTTCTTCGTGGGAAAGAAAGACGGTTCGCTACGTCCCTGCATTGACTATCAGGAATTAAATAAAATCACAGTTAAGAATAGGTTTCCGTTACCTCTGATCCCGAACTATTGGAAAGAATTCGGTCAGCCAAGCTCTTGACCAAATTAGATCTCCGAGGAGTGTACAGTTTGGTCCGTATCCAACCCATTGACGAGTGGAAGACAGCCTTCTGAAACCGTTATGGGCACTATGAATACCTGGTGATGCCATTGGGACTCTGTAATGCTCCTGCTACTTTCCAGCATTTAATCAATGATGTTCTCCGAGTGCTACTGTACTGAACCAATTCGTTGTGGCATACCTGGATGATATCTTAGTCTTCTCAGATAACATCATGGACCATCAGAAACATGTCCGGATTGTGCTAGAGCGTCTCAGAAAATACAAATTGTACATCAATTTAGAGAAATGTGAATTTGAAAAGGCCAGCATGCAATTTCTTGGTTATGTCATCTCCCATGAGGGTTTGAGTATGGACCCAGGCAAGATTCAAGCCGTGGTGGAATGGCCAATTCCTCGAAATGAGAAAGACATTCAGCGATTTGTGGGCTTTGCTAATTTCTATAGACGGTTTATTAAAAATGTCTCTGGCATTATTGCCCTAATCACCCGACTAACACGGAAAGAATTCCCCTTCAAATGGTCTCCTGAAGCAGATGCAGCATTTGAACAGTTGAAGTCACTTTTCACATCTGCCCTATCCTCATTCATCCAAATCCAGAACTACCATTTGTCATGGAAGTGGACACATCCGACTCTGCTGTTGATGCCATCCTTTCACAAAGAATCGAACCCAAGATGCTCCTTCATCCATGCGCTTTCTATTCATACCAAATGTCAACAGCTGAAAGAAATTCTAACATTGGAAATAAGGAACTTTTGGCAATAAAAGCCACATTCTCAGAGTGGAGGCATTTACTTGAGGGGGCCAATCACCCGATTACCATCTTTACGGATCACAGGAAATTGGAATGAATTTGATCCACAAAGAGACTGTCTGCGCAACAAGTAAGGTGGGCTCTCTTCTTGGCAAGATTTCAGTTCCACATCTCATTCCGCTCCAGCTCAAAGAATGGGAAAGCTGACGCCTTGTCACGGTTATTGCCAAATCCTAGTTCTGATAAAGAGCAAGAAGGAACTATTCTTCCAAAGAAAAATTTTCTGGGCGTTACGTCTTCCGCCGATCTCCTCACATGAATTAAAGGAGCCTACTCAAACTACTTTTTTCTTAATAAACCTCTAACGGAAGCTGAACTATTTCTATGTGACGGCCTGTGGAACTATAAGGATCGTCTGCTCGTCCCTAAGGAGGTAAGGTTAGAGGTACTCCAATTAATGAGCATTTCCCGACCCGCTGGTCACCCTGGTGTCCTCAACACACAGGAACTGTTGTCCCACTCTTTTTGGTGGCCCAAATTAGCACAAGATGTTAAAGACTATGTCTTCTCCTGTGAGATCTGTGCAAGGACCAAGACTCCCCGAGTATCCCCGGTGGGTTTGCTGCAGCCTCTTCCAATACCTACTCATCCTTGGGGTCCATATCAATGGATTTTATTGTTGACCTACCAAGATCAAGTGGGCATAATACCATGCTGGAAGTAGTGGATCGACTTACAAAAATGGCACACTTCATTGCTGCACAGATTCTCCCTTCTGCAGACCAGACAGCCAAGTTGATTGTGAAAGATATATTCTGGCTTCACAGGGATCCGGATGAGATCATATTTGCTAGAGGGGTGCAATTTACTTCAAAATTTTGGAGGACTTTCTGTTCCTCTCTAGGAATTCATTTAAATTTATCGTCTAGCTATCAGCCACAATCCATTGGCCAGACTGAGAGGACTAATAAGACATTGGAACAATACTTACAATGCTTTGTTTGCCATCTCCAGGATGACTGGATTAATTTTCTACCACTAGCCGAGTTTTCGTACAACAACTCACATCACTCATCAACACAGAAAAGTCCCTTCTTCTCAAATTTTGGATTTCATTCATCCTTTATTCCGCGTTTTCCATTATCAGGTCCCATTTCGGCAGTTACTGAGAAACTTGAGATTCTGCGAGACGTCCAGGAGACCCTCAAAGAGACACTTTGAGAAGCTCAAGTAAAGTACAAAAGAGCAGCAGACCAACACCGCAGACCCTCTCAAGAATTTCACGTTGGGGATAAAGTCTGGCTTTCTACGAGAAATCTAAGATTAAAGGTTCCAACCATTAAATTGGGACAAAAATACATTGGGCCATTTCGCATTTCAGCACTAATAAATCCAGTGTCCTTTAGATTAGAGCTTCCAGAGGCGATCACAATACTGTTTTTCATACTTCCCTGCTGAAGCCATTCCGGGAGAATCCGTTTCCTTCATGGAAACTTCCTCCCCCAACCCTGTCCTTGAGGATAATGAGGAGGAATTCATTGTGGAGAGAATTTTGGACCAGGTTACACCGAGGGAGACTACGGTACCTCGTCCACTGGGGGGGGCTATGGCCCAGAGGGGAGTTCCTGGGAACCCAAAGATTTTTTACATGCTCCACAACTAGTCAGAGCTTTCCACTGGAGATATCCAGACAAGCCTTGGAAGGATCGTCCGTAGAACGCTCTTGTGAGCGGGGAGTAATGTCATGTTCTAAGCCTGCAGTACCCATACTTGTCCACCAGGATTGCTGTTGCTCTGCTAGCTCTTTCATGGAACCTTCCAGACCCTGTAACCTGACACCTCTGCACCTGTCCTCTACCTCTCAGCCTGCCTATGTAAACTTCCTCTTCCTGTCGGTCAGTGCCTGTTTATACTGGTTCCTCAGCTCCTGCTAGGTTCTTGTGTTTACTACTGTTGGTATAGCTATTATTGTTCCAGTCTCCTCGTTGCCGACCTCTGCTTGTGACCCTGACCACGCTACCTGCCATCTGCTTCCAACCTTCGCTTGTGACCCTGACCACGCTATCTGGCGCCTGCCTCCAACCTCTGCTTGTGACCCCGACCACGCTCCCTGCTGTTCCTGCCACTGGGATCCACTCCAGCCGAAGATCAACCCTTGACACTACTTCTCCTTTTTGCTTGTTAGGATATCTTTCCTAATCCTGGATCTATATGCCCTTCTCAGCTCTGGCATACCGGTCCCTCTAACACACAGCCTTGTCAAAATTTACAAATATGTACTTGCTCCTCTGAACGCCTATGGAGGATATCTCACACCAATGCTGATTTTATGCGCTATAAATTTCTCCTCTCCTGTTTTAACTCTGCTCTCTCAAAGGCCAAGCAACACTACTTCTCCTCACTCATCAACACTCACAATCTAATTCACGCTGTCTTTTCTCTGTATTTGACTCCCTACTCTGACCTTTTCTTCCCACTTCCCACTTCCCATCCTTCCTTCACTTCTCCTCAAGCCTTTTCTGATCACTTTAAAGGCAAGGTGGTTCTATCCACAATGAGATTATTTCTGTCCCTCCCCCTCCTCTCTTCTTCTACCGAAACCTCCTTCTTCCACTCTTGACTCCCTTTTCTCCTGTTATAGAGTTGGAAGTTTTTAAGCTGATTTTATCTTCTCCCACTACCACATGCCCTCTCGATTCCATTCTCACACCTTATCAGAACTCTTGCTCCTTACTTATTCCCCACTCTTACCCATATCTTCAATTCCTCCCTGTCCTCTGGCACTTTCCCTTCCTCCTTTAAGCATGCAGTGGTCATGCCTATTCTCAAAAACACCACAGGCCCTATGTGCCTTACTTACTACCGCCATGTATCCCTCCTGCATTTTGTCTCTAAACTGCTAGAACATCTCATGTTCTCCCGTATGATTATCTTTCTTAATTTCCATGCCCTCACTCAATATAGACTGTGCTCACTAAAGTAGCCAATGATCTACCTGAAGCAAAATGCTATGGTCATATTTCCCTACTTATGCCTACTTATCCCTACTTTTTTTCCACACTGCCCCTTATACATAGAACTTCCTCGCACTGAGTATACTATTGTATATGCATATCGCCTTCTCTCCTCATCTTTAAATCAAACCTTAAAACTAACCTCTTAAATGAAGCTTTACAAAAGTCTAGACTCATCGCCACTGTCCAACACCCACAGTCGCTCCTACCAACCATTGTGGCCAAGTACTGCCATCTATTGCATTTATTTCCACACTTCTCTGTAAGTCTCCCTATATACCAATTTGATTGTAAACTTTCCGTGGCAGGGATTTCCTTTCATACTGTCTGATTTTCTTTGTTGCATTTACTGTATTAGAATTCCCTGTACTGTTTTGTCTCTCTTGTGAAGCGCCGAGTACATTGTGGTGGGTATATAAATCAAGATATACATACATAACTTTGATCTCTGCAAGTTAACATATTTGTTGAACATCACTGCAGTCTTTCTGCAATGCATTATGAGGCCCGCTTTCTTACTTGCTTTGGGGAGTTCTCTGATTTGTTGCTGGAGGACTTTTGGACTTATGGTAAAAATAACAATGTCATCTGCAAATCATAGGTGACTCAGGTATTCACCTTGATTTTGATTCCTTTTTTTCCCCAGTGCAAGGGAAGACACTTGGAGCAGGTAGGACCTCGGTAGCCAGAACAGCGGGGAGCAGGCAAGGATTGTTGGGGTCACAAGCAGCGTTCGGTGGCAGGCAATAAGCAGGATGTCGTGGTCACAAGCAGGGTTCGGTGGCAGGCTGCAAGCAGGATCATCGTGGTCACGGGCAGGGTCAGCAACAGGAAGGCAGGAACAGGGCAGGGAGAGCAGGAACTGAGACTAGGGAGCCGGGACTTAGACTAGGGAGCAGGAACAGGACTGGTACTTGCTAGCAGGAAACAGACTGGGGCAATCTAGTTCAATAGCGACCCTGACATCTTCAAGTGCTGCTGTGAAAAGCGTTGGAGACATGGTGTCTCCCTGTCGCACTCTTTTGCTATCCTTCTCTTGTTTGTATCTTCATGCAGTACAGTATAATAGTTGATGTGGTATCCTCGTAAATGTTCTTTATAATATCAATGTACATGTCTTCATAATGCATTTAGAATCACTGTGGTGCAGATAGAAGCAAATGATTTTTAACAATCTATTATTTTGTGTGTGTGTGTGTGTGTATGAGATGAGTTGGAGTGGTGCTTTTCAACCTTTTAATTGGACCCTTTTAAAATGTCTTCTATTTAAGTGTAATAACCCCAACCTAGGTAGACCTAGGTACTATGTATACAAAATATAGATCATAGGCAGCACACTAAAAAAAGTTTAATGTCATGTTATTTGCAGGGTGCAATAAGGAACAGCGAGAGGAACCCAGTTCCTCCCAATACAATATACACACTGAAATGTTCCAGCACTCACTGACTATTGGAAGTAAGGTCAAAACTGGAGTATGCCAAAAGGAACCAAACTTAATGAAGATAGCATGATAAACAAAAAACCTGGAATAAAGTCACATCGGCAAGAAATAGACAAAAATGGACGCATGGGGTAGTGAAGTGGGGTCAAATACACAAGAGACGGAATACCACAATGGGAGAGGAGGATGGGAACCAGAAAAAGGGGGTGTATATAGTGGGTAACCAGGGGGGCAATGTTTCAGGGTGTGAACCCCTTCCTTCAAGTCTAAAGGGACAACAGGTACTTCCCTAAACCCTTATAGCCCCACTGTAAAAAACAAACCCAAACACAAAATGCAGTAACTGTAATCAGAACGAGAGAGAGAGAGAGAGATTATTATAATTATGAAAGTATATATCGAGTGATATAAACCATACCCAATTGGTAAAACTCTCCTTAATTTCTCTGGAAGATTAGATACAAAGGAAAAGAGAGGAGTGATTAGAGCTGGACAATCAATTTAGTGAACAAACTAGAGACAGACAAGAATATAGATGGTTAGTGAAATCTATAATCAAGGATAGTATATGGATATACTTCATGATGATAGATAAGTATATAAATAATGCAACATGAGCAAGAAAGAAAGAAAGATAACAAATATTGAACCACAACTGTAAATTGTATATAAAGTGTATATAAAATGTATATATTAATACTTTGTATTATTTTATCACATGAGGATCGGGCGCTTTTTCCTTTTTCTCTGATATATATTTATATATATATATGTGTATATATATATATATATATATATATATATATATATATATAAAGGAGAAAAAAACAAAAAACAGGCACACTCATAGTGTAGTAAAGTTAACAAATTTATATATGGGACTGGGTAAAATATACAGTAAACTGCTCACTCACAAACGGAGAATATAAAATCACATGTATGAGATATAAACTCAATCGCCAACATGTAGAGCAGGAACTCGATGGATCCTCCGGACAGACCACCGCATGCGTCACTGTGCAGGGGGAACACCGAAATGGTAAATCTTCCGGAGACAATCAGCACCTCCTTGTGTTTCCGTGTGTATATATACACACACACATACTCTACTGCCATAGATGATCCTGCATAGTACCTAGGTCTACCTACAGTAGTTTGGGGTTGTTTCACTTAAAGAGAAGACATTTTAAAAGGGTTCAATTAAAAGGTTGAAATGCACCACTACAACTAATCTCCGCCACAATAAAAAGGAGAATTGGGGAAGGTGCATAAGGGTTCATATTTGCAAGGCCTGTTTTATTTTAAATGTATCTGCATTAGAAGAATCCTACTGTACCATCTGAGCTTGTAACACTGAATATTGAATGTCCCAGAAATACATATCCAATATAGTTATTTAAAACAGCCCTTTAATCCAGCTTACTCTATGTCATCCTGCTACATTACAAATATATCACTGAATAAATAAAATAAATGACTGGAGAATGTTGTCTTGATAATCCAGAACATCCTCTGGTTCAGAGTGTTTCAAAAGAAAAATCGCTGAAGGCAAATCCTGCTTCAAAAAAATCATGCCTGGTACCAATGTATCCTTATGAAATTAATAATACAAATGAATCATATATTATATATGACAATATTAGGGGGCCTATGCAGAGAGCAGCGAATTTTAAAATTGGCGAATTTATTAAAAAGTAGCTTTTTTGGAGAGTTTTATTCTCCATATGCAGAAAAGTGCGAATTCTGCTATGTTTAACATGGATGCGTGTGGCGAGTTTAAATTGGCGAGATGCGCGCTTCAGAAACGTGTAAAAAGAAATTCGCGCCTTTTTTTTCCCTTTGCAATGGCCGCGAGCGGCAGCTTCTTGCCAATTTTTTCTGGCGAGGCAAAACAGAGACAATCGCGCCATTTTATTGGCGCGAACAGCCGCTAGATGCCGTTCGCGCCTCTCTGCATACGGATATTTTTAAAACTGGCGAGATTGAGGTTCTCGCCAGCCGCGAGGCGAGTTTTACAAATAGAAAAGAAAAATTGGCGCGTTTTTCGGAACTCGCCATTTTCTGCTGCTTTCTGCGCGATTTTCTCCAAAAAATGTCGAATTTCGAAATAGCGCTGCTCTCTGCATAGGCCCCTTTGTCTGTAAATAATTTCCTTTACCCACAGGTAGTATAATTGATTCTTTATGGATACTTATTTACATAACTAGTGACTCCCTCTTCTAAAGCAAAAGGAAATGGTTGTGCACTATATAAAAGACTATTGAGTTTACAAAACGTTTGTCAGTACATCCTGATTCCTGACACAGGAAAGTCATCATGATGCTAAAACTGTAAAGCATGAAACCTCAAGTATTTGTTAAAACAGTAATACTCTTCACTCCCCATTTTCCCTGGTGCCATAATCTAAGATATCATTTTATATTCTACCTCAGTGCAGTTTACTATATCCATAAATATAGATGTATATTTAAAACCCTTTTCTTTTTCATCCTGAACACAATAATATAATGATTTAAACCAATATTTTGTCGGACAAAACACCAGAAAAAGGTTGAGTATACGGTATTGCACCAATGACTAAATATGACGTAAAATTGTAGATAATCCAAGTGGTAACCATTTGTTATTTTCTGACTGTGTATTTAATGTTTTCCTAATGGGAAAGGGAATAGAGATGGTGGTGAATTCAGACACAATGGTGTCTGCTCCTGCTGGCTCGTTGTCTGTGTCCCGCTGCAACATGCGAGAGGGAGCATTAAATGCCTGCTATATCTGTATTTCATACATTTTACAGGCATGAAAAATGGTCATAATTACAGCTGCGGCCGCCTTTATTCTAATGCAGCCGGATCCGCGGCACTCTGATAACCGTGGCAAGATGCGGTATATTTTCTTTTTTTCCGGAGCGCTTTCCGTTATGTTAGCGCTCGGATTTTTAGCGCTGTCTGCTATATTGCCATAACGTCTAAAAACACAGGTGGGCGTTCGCATTAGACTTAAAAGTCTAATAAGTCTAATGCATGTCTAATGCATTATGTCTGTGTGTGCGCGCGCAGTATTTGTAAAATGGAAGATTTACAGTATACAGTATTACAAAAATATAGCGTTGTGTCTTCTTCAAATATAAAATTATCACATTTCTATACAGTACTGTATGTACTGTATTACAGTATTTTGTAATGAGTACTTTTACTTGTTTTCATACTCTTTTTATATTATGCGTGTACCGTACAGTACTGTATGTCTCATTTGAACATTGTTGAAACGCATAGGCGTGTTACAGTATCACATTTCGGTGCATACAGCGCTCTCCCTCTCGCCCCCGCACACACACAAGGCTAAAGTACTATTTCAACTTCTTATCTACAGTACAGTACACCTCTCCCAGCCTGATGCCTTTCTGAAAGCCAGATGGCTTTCTGGCTTCAATCATCCCGAACCTGTCATCACATTCCTGCGTGTATAACGTACAGAGCCTGGTGTCACATTTCAGCGCCTGCGTGTAATCCTCTTTGGGAAGGGACCTAGTTGATGATTAATGCGCATGCGTGTATAACTTCACATTCATGTGGAAGTTCAAGCCTGGAAAAAATATATATATTTTTTTGTTGTTTTTGTTTTGTTTCCAGACATGTGTGTCTGCATAAAAATTCTTGTTAATCTGATATTCTATCGGTACTGTAGCTTTTTAATGCAACACTGATCATTCACATGCTTTATGTGATTTTTATTGATTTGGGGGTGTGGGGATCAAAACATTATGATGACATGTTGGAAATATGTCTTTGTACTACAGTACAGCTAATCCTTCATGCAGCTTTACCCGATCCCCCCCGCAGACACACACAAGGCTCAAGGATTTCAACTTCTTATCGACACCTCTCGCAAACCATTCATTTTCAAATGCTTGGCTAATCCATTATGCTAATCCATTATGATGACTCATCCATCCACCCTCCCCCCCAACCCTTTGAGGCTTTGTTTACGGTAACGCATGCGCACTTGTGATAAACCCTTCTCGAATTGAATATGTTAATCTGATTAGCCAATGAATAAAAATGTAACCAATGAATAAAAATGTAAGCCTTCTTGAAGAATCCCCCCCCCTCACACACACACACACACACACACACACATTCACAGTGAATTTAAAGTTCAAAGAAAAAAAATGAGATTTAAAAAATATTCTTACGGGGGCGGGGGTAGCGGTTTCAATGATTATGATTATCGTGAATGTAATGAAATATTTATTTTATTTTATCAGGAATAAAAAATACAAATAATCATTTTCAGTGTTTATCTTCTTTGTACACGTACAGTATTGTACAGTAGTGTACTGTAGTTCTTCTGTCAGTTGAAATTTGAGGGCTGGTGCATAATCATGGAAGAATGAAAAATACAAATAATCATGAATAATGCACATTTATAATAATAAAAACAGTAATACAAATTTTTAGTCTTTCTCTTGTTCGTCATGGCCACATTGCATTCTATAGTTCATTGAGAGAGGTTTTTTTTGTGTAAATCATGACTGTAGATACACTATACACACAGATCACACAACTTGCACATGATACCCCCCTCCCCCACCCGTCCTTTTGTAGTGCAGCCAGCTGCATTGAAAAGGAAAGAAAAAATTAGTGCAGTTAAGTGCATATAATTGCATTGTGTACAGTATAACTACTCCATATTGGACTACTGTATGCAGTTAATACTGTCAAACTACTGTATACTCTAACTACTGTACTGTAAAATACTTTGTAACAGGATTGGTAGTGCAGCTCTCTCTGAAAATTAAAAATTAATGCAGTAAAGCAGGGTTTCCCAAACTTTTTTTCCTGTGGCCCGGTTATTTTTATACTTCTACTTCGTGACCCACTAAAAATTTTATATCCTATACTGGCCTATAGGTAAAATAAAACAGATAAGAATGTCCATACAGAGAGACTGGGGGGGGGGGGGCAGAGAGAGACCAGGGAGAGGGCAGAGAGAGACCGGGGGGGGGGCAGAGAGAGACCAGGGAGAGAGCAGAGAGAGACCAGGGAGAGGGCAGAGAGAGACCAGCGAGGGGGCAGAGAGAGACCAGGGAGGGGGCAGAGAGAGACCAGGGAGGGGGCAGAGAGAGACCAGGGAGGGGGCAGAGAGAGAGAGACCAGGGAGGGGGCAGAGAGAGAGACCATGGAGGGGGCAGAGAGAGACCAGGGAGGGGGACAGAGAGAGACCAGGGAGGGGGCAGAGAGAGACCAGGGAGGGGGCAGAGAGAGACCAGGGAGGGGGACAGAGAGAGACCAGGGAGGGGGACAGAGAGAGACCAGCGAGGGGGACAGAGAGAGACCAGGGAGGGGGACAGAGAGAGACCAGGGAGGGGGACAGAGAGAGACCAGGGAGGGGGACAGAGAGAGACCAGGGAGGGGGACAGAGAGACCAGGGAGGGGGACAGAGAGAGACCAGGGAGGGGGACAGAGAGAGACCAGGGAGGGGGACAGAGAGAGACCAGGGAGGGGGACAAAGAGAGACCAGGGAGGGGGACAGAGAGAGACCAGGGAGGGGGACAGAGAGAGACCAGGGAGGGGGACAGAGAGAGACCAGGGAGGGGGACAGAGAGAGACCAGGGAGGGGGACAGAGAGAGACCAGGGAAGGGGACAGAGAGAGACCAGGGAGGGGGAGAGAGAGAGACCAGGGGGGGGGGCAGAGAGAGACCAGGGAGGGGGCAGAGAGAGACCAGGGAGGGGGCAGAGAGAGACCAGGGAGGGGGACAGAGAGAGACCAGGGAGGGGGACAGAGAGAGACCAGGGGTGGGGGCAGAGAGAGACCAGGGGTGGGGGCAGAGAGAGACCAGGGGTGGGGGCAGAGAGAGACCAGGGAGGGGGCAGAGAGAGACCAGGGAGGGGGCAGAGAGAGACCAGGGAGGGGGACAGAGAGAGACCAGGGAGGGGGACAGAGAGAGAGACCAGGGAGGGGGACAGAGAGAGACCAGGGAGGGGGACAGAGAGAGACCAGGGAGGGGGACAGAGAGAAACCAGGGAGGGGGACAAAGAGAGACCAGGGAGGGGGACAGAGAGAGACCAGGGAGGGGGAGAGAGAGAGACCAGGGGGGGGGGCAGAGAGAGACCAGGGAGGGGGCAGAGAGAGACCAGGGAGGGGGCAGAGAGAGACCAGGGAGGGGGCAGAGAGAGACCAGGGAGGGGGCAGGAAGTGTGAGAGGTAGAGCTACTGCTGATTGCTTCTCTGCATGGGGTCCTGCACAAGTGCACAGCTAAGCAGCAGCAGATTTTTAGTTTTGTTTTTTCACGGAGCCTAGCAGGAGTGCGACCGCTCTGCCCTGTGTCCTAGCCATGCCCCCCGACAAGAGTTTTTTTTTAGGCGACCCGGCATTTTGCTTTCGTGGCCCGGTGCCGGGTCGCGACCCACCATTTGGGAAACGCTGCAGTAAAGTACATGCTGTATACTGTAAAACAATCTGTGCCATACTTACCTGTATCATACTGTACTTGGTGTGCCTGTACTTACCATACTACATTACAGTACTGTACCATACTACCTTCCTGATGCTTGCCCATTATGCTCTATCACAATGGGCAACACAGTCGCAATATGGTCGATATATTTATTACATCGTTCCACGGTGAGCAATGGCCCAGTCAACGTCCAGACCTCAACCTGATTGAAATGCTGTGGCTGGACCTTAAGAGAGCTGTGCATAAACAAATGCCCACAAACCTCAATGAACTGAAGCAACGTTGTAAAGAAGAGTGGGCCAAAATTCCTCCACACCTATGTGAGAGACTGATAAAGTCATACAGAAAACGATTACTTCAAGTTATTGCTGCTAAAGGTGGTTCTTCAAGCTATTGAATCATACGGTACAGTATACTTAGTATTTCACACATGGCTTCTCCATTTTGGCTTTATTTTTGTTAAATAAATCATGACGGTCATGTGTCATGTGTTGTTGTTAATCTGAGGTTGTATTTACCTAATTTTAAGACCTGCTAAGGATTGGTATTACGTCCTGATATGTAAAACCATCGAATTCAAAGATTGTGTACTTTCTTTTTCACACCCCTGTAAATATTTCCAGTATCGACAGTAACCATCCTTTGATTTTTGGTACCTGTATTGCTATTACTTGGATTACAATGGAACGTTAATAAGTAACAGATCTCATGAGATACTGTAAGTCATCTGCTTTCTATCTATAAGCACCAAGAGCGGACATGAAAGGCTGGCATCTGGGTGCTGAGCTGCATCGTGGTCCCAGCTGTCCACTTGTGCCAACCAAGTAAGCAAGACACATATTATAAATACAAAATTATAATATTAAAGTTTTATTCAAAATATAACCCTTTGGGGGGTGTTTGAACTTTATGATCTTAACATTATTCCATATAAAATTAACTAAGGTGTGAGAGTTTGTATTTTTAATCATATTAATATCCGATAACTGACATACATACTGTATAGTGAAAGGAGAGACCACATGAGCTTGAGAATGTCAAGTTTGGTTTCAATTAACTAATGCTGTGATGTACTGTAACTTTTTGCCATTCACTTCACCAGTTTCATTACACAATTAGTTTTGACTAATGTTGTGATACATTGTAACCTTTAACAGGAACACCTCCAGGTCCACAGCCGGCTTAATTTTTCCCAGGAAAACCAGAGAGTTATCCGAAAGTTCTGGTCTGCTGGGCATGGAGCTGGGCTTGCTGCTGCTGCAAAAGGCTCAGGGCATATTAGAGCCTCAACATCCATGGTGCGGGATTCACCACGCTGTCAATGGGGTAATCCTCGTTGCTGAGGCCCCACAGCTTCATTTTGGCGGCCGACTGCAAGGGCAGATGCTTAAGATGCTGATCATAGAACGGCCAGTATACAATGGTCACCTGGGACCCAGTGTCCAGCAAAGCCGATGCGTACTGTATATGCCGTCCACGAGGACACAGATGATGGCAGCCGGTCCTACGGGACGATAGGTGTGGGATGATGAGGTGTTTTCGGGTTCTGCCGCTGGTGCACTCTCTGAGGTCGGGAGTTTGTTTCTGCAGTCTGAACCTTGCATAGCATGGACATGGGATGGAACGTTCTAGTTGGAGGTTTTTTTGGTTCAGACAGTCCCGAGAGAAGTGACCCTTCTTGCCACAGCTGTAGCAGATGATGCCACTTGGGTTCACGTGGGCCCTGTAGGTAGGGGATGTTCTCCCATACTTTTGGGGCGTGACGGTAGACTGTTTGGGAGGAGGGGCATCCTCAGTGTTGTATACTTCGTTTGCCTTCGGGGCCGACGTCCCTTGGATTCACCCTTGAGGGGCTCTTTGGTCTTTTAAGGAGCATGGAAGTGTAGCTGGGCTTCAAGCTTTCTGATATGCTGCATCGTCATGTAGCTAGGGGGTATGGCGGTGGCAGGAGTGCCTCGCATCAAAAGGGCTACTGGGTGTGATGGTAGTGATCCCTTCAGCACTTGTTTGAATGGGTACTGGTCCACCACTGTGGCCAAAATGATTTTCTTAGAGAGCAGTGTCCACAGGAATAGTTGGAGCCTACGGACAAATATGGACAATTCTTCTCCCTCATTTTGACAGAGAGCCTTGAACGGAGCCAGGAGCTCATCCTCATCTTCTTCAATGGTATAAGATTGGGTTAAGAGTTCCACTAACTCATGAGCGGTAACGTCTCCTTCTGTGTCCCGGCGCATCTGTACCAGTTGTGCGACCAGGGATCGGAGGCATTAGGCCAGCCTCTGACTCTTGATGGCCTTTGAGCAAGACCACTCATCTATCACGTGGAGAGCAGGCTCCCTGCAGGTCTTGAACCCTTCTTCTCCTAAAGGCGTGGGCAATATCCTGGAGAAGGCCTTTAGCTTTCTGTAATTCTGCAACTGTGAAGACATAGTTAGGGCCACCACTTTTTGCGGTAGGGTCACTCCCAGTGTAGAGCCGCCACTTTATAAGCGATAATAATTTCCAGCCCCTGGACTAGGGATGGGTGACTGTGGTGGACTCCTGACCCCGCTGAGGGCCCCTTGCGTGGCACCTGGGGAGAAGGTTACCCGGGGTAGGTGTATGTTTATCCTATTGGGGGTACTGGAGACTGGTGCAGTAGTCGGCCATCCGCCAGGGAGATGGGGGAAGGGGGACCTGGCGGCTTGAGAGGGGACCTCTAAGGAGAGTCCAGAGGTGAACATTTCCCAGATCTCTAGTAACTCAGGATATAGGAGCTGGTAGCCTTCAGGCAGGGCCACTGGAGCATATTTCTTGACCCGCCATTAGTAATATGATGCTCCACTGATATGTGGTATCAAATTCGTGCCCTCTAATACACGCTTTGCATAGACCGGGGAGTTGTTTTAGGTGCTCCTGGATCTCTTTTTGGGACATGAGAGCGGGGACATTCCCCACTGCAACTATGTGGCTGGGTGGTTCTTTGACCTTGAAGGCCCATGCATGGACCTCCTGTCTTGAGGGCACCAGTATGGTGGAGAATTAGATTTACTTAATTTTAACTGCTGAGTCGGGAACCCCAGGTCTGAGATCTCAGCAGTGCCTCCAATTGTAGCACACTTTCCCCCAACCCCTGGGAGATATGGAAGCTACCGTGTGTGTGGTGCATTATCTGTGGCTCACAGGAGGGCTGAGTCTCTGCTTCTGGGAGCCTGGGGTGTGGAGCTTCTGCTTCTGGGAGCCTGGGGTGTGTTTGAACCGTCTGGTGACAGTGCCTCCACCTGTATGGGATCCTACTATGTGGGATACTGTAACCCCGTTACAGGACTCCATGCAATAAAACAGACACTGCTAAGAGTAACAGTTTTACTGTATGCAATAGAACAATTACACTGCAGAATCCCACCAACTAGGCCACGCACGGCCGTACCCTCCAGTACCTTCCCATAACCTTGTCCACACCTGGATAGATAGTTCCCCAAAGTCACGAGGGGACTTTGGGCACCCAACCACCCTGGTGTCCACAAGTAGCAATTCCCAACCAAGTGTGTGAGACAGCGCTGCCCCACTAGTGTGTGTACAGTTGGTGCACTTGTATTACATGTCGGGTGCTCCGGCACCCGGTAAAGCAGACTGCAGATGAAGGCCATACAGTCCCACGCCGTCGGCGATGAGTCCGCCTCTGCGATGGGTGGTGTCAGGCAGGAGTGTCCCACCATTACAGTCTCTCTCAAGAGGGTGGTCCGGTCTCAGACCACCAAAGCACCAGTCTACAGCCACATCCTGGCTGTATACCTGAACATATGGTGCTAAGCAGGGCAATGTCCCTGTCTAAGGGGGCAAGTCCCAATCACAACCATAAGCTATGTGGGAGTCGGGGCCTAACTGGGGCCTAACGGGGGATCTCTAGCCTAGTGCAAGGGCCACTTACACCTGCACATACACACCCTACCCCTCTGATGTCCCAGCTCTGACTGGCGTGGTCCAAGCGCGCAAATTGTATCTATATCTGTGGTGCAGGGAATCTCAGAGCCCTATTTGCTGCAGTGGCCCACGTGATGCTCAACCCTATGGCCTTCTGGGAGCTGTAGTCCCACAGAGCCCTCTCTCTCTACTGGCGCCTGACTATGGAAAGACACTGCGCTTGTGCCGTATGTCGCGCATGCGTGATTGGATGCAAGATGGCGGAACCCTGTGGAATCAGGTCACCGCGGAGCCTCTGGTGCACCCCCTATTTGCCCGCACTGTCTCCACAACCTCCTTGCACTCGCCGGATGCGTGCGCACTCTGTTGCTGGCACCCGCGCATCCCCGCACACTCCCGGAGGTAAGGGGACCCAGGGGGGAACCCTGATATATATATATATAATCAAAAAATAAATAGATGATACCGTTCTGTGGCTAACGAAATGCTTTTATTTGTGCAAGCTTTCGAGATACACTGATCTCTTCTTCCGGCGATGTTACAATGAATGAAGCAAGCAAAAGCTATACTATAAACAGTGTCTATTGGAATGTTATCTGTGCTGGTCCTTCCCCCGGTGTGGATGTGTTTCAAAAAACACATCCACACCGGGGGAAGGACCAGCACAGATAACATTCCAATAGACACTGTTTATAGTATAGCTTTTGCTTGCTTCATTCATTTTAACATCGCCGGAAGAAGAGATCAATGTATCTCGAAAGCTCGCACAAATAAAAGCATTTCGTTAGCCACAGAACGGTATCATCTATTTATTTTTTGATTATTGAAGCTCGGCTAACACGGTACTGATACCTCTACATGAATATATATATATATATATATATATATATATATATATATATATATATATATATATATATATATATATATATATATATATATATTATATTAGTAAGCCAACATGAAGTGGAAGGCATTTTGGTTTTAAATAAGCAGTAACTGCTGGCTCATAAAATGTATTATAATACATGTTTAATGACTGAGATTTTGTGTTTAGTGTTTTGTTTTCAAGTGAATGTGCTAAAAAGGAATATGTGTTAAAATGTGGTTTAGAAATGCAACCCTAGTGGGGATCCAGTCAGAGTTTACAGCAGAAGAATTCTGTATTATGGGATGAATAAAGTATGCCTGTAGGCACTAACAAATAGCACAATGACATGCTGAAAAATGCTCGTCATCGAGGGACCATTTATTCTTTATAAGGTACAGGCAATCTCTTGTATTTATTTCAGAATAAATTGAAGTTGCAAAGTAGTGAGATGGCCAAATGACATAATGAAAGATGCAAAAACTATTTCACCAACTGTATAGGGTAGAAACTAACTGCGAGGTAAGGCACAAACATTTTTTTATGCACAGAATTGTTTACATTTTATAGTAATGTAGTAGATAGAAAAAAGGGGGGGGTCTGAGCCCCTAAGATTGATGCTACAACGTTGCAGTATGTGGATATATATTAGACAGTGGAGTAATACACCGCAGCAACTAGATATACATAAAATCCAATGGAATCAATAACCTTCAATGATAAACCCATAAACCTAGACGGGGGGCTTTTTAAAGCAAGGCTGGTAGAAGTACAGCGGAGCCCTGTCAGAACAGAGCCCCAAAGTAAATCAGATATCCAGCTACTGCTTGCCTCACCTGCGTCCGGTAGTAGAAGGGTTAAATCAGCTGGCCCGCATGTCCGATGAAGCTGTAAGGCTGCCAGGTGCTGTTTGAGGAAATTTGCTGCTGTTGCTGACCGCGGTGGCGTGCTCCTGCTCGTAAGTGGGTAAACAGGTTTGGTGAGAAGAAACGGCGGTCACTGCTGCTCCGCAAAAAATACTCTAACCAAGCGCGTAAAAACGAAATAATTTTAATGATCAAAAACAAAAAAAAGCTTCCACACTATCATGTGGAAGCTCTTTTTTGTTTTTGATCATTAAAATTATTTAGTTTTTACGCGCCTGGTTGGAGTATTTTTTGTGGAGCAGCAGTGACCGCCGTTTCTTCTCACCAAACCCATTTTATAGTAATGCTTCGGTTTTTTTTTAACTTTCTTTTTATTTCAGTATTTTATACATGGGGAACAAAAGGAAAAGAGGGGGAGGGAAGGTTAGCAAATAAACATTACACTTCACTTGTACCACTTGTGCTTATATTAAACAGAGCATACATAAAACATTTACATTCTCGTAATTATTTGTTTACGGTCATCATGTCTGGAAAAGAAAATATATTATCTGGACCATCATGGTTGACCCACTTACATATTTTATATTCTCATTTAAGGTGTCCAGGGTTGTCTGCTTTTCACTTCCGAACTGTTAATCAAAGTATTAACAATATCCATCTGTCATATCTTGTGAAAGAGTGTGTAATAGGGGGGATGTGGGACTTTAAGGCATGTTATTGTCTTCTCTCAAGCTCAAGATTATCTATCCTACAGAGTTCTCCCTGCTCAGATCTCAAATCTCTTCCTCCAGTGTCCCTATCTGCCAATCCTAGGTTCCCAAATCTTGTAGAAAGCTTTGATTTTCTGATTCAACAGTTTATCCATTGTCATAACTTTTTTGACTCGTCTGATCACCATGTTCTTTGAGGGGGAATTGGGATGTTTCCATTTTACTGATATCAGACAGCGAGCAGCTGTGAGGATATGTGAGTTTAATTTGCTGGTTTGGCTAGTATAAGAATCACTGGATTCATCGGGAGAAGGTTCCCCACTATTTACTCTGTTTCCCCATCATTTCCCAGTATTTCTGGATCTTGGGGCAAGACTCCCAAATGTGAGATATGTCTACCCCCTGGCCACATCCTCTCTAGCAAAGGTTTGTGGAATCCGGGAAAATCTTATGTAACCTGGTGGGTGTTAGGCTGCGCTTATAGTGCTGCTGCTAGCGACAGCGAGGCAACGGTGACGTCACGCTGCGGTTGCTGAAAAATCAAATTGACTTTACTTGACTTCAAGCGATCGTGACCAAGCCTTCGCTCCGTCGCACCAATGTCACATAGCTGTCACCGGCACAATAAGCGTAGCCTAAAGTGGCCACCTAAAGAGGATTTTATAGATATTTTCTCTGGTGGCTGTACATATCGAGGTTTATGAGGCTGCCACCCAGATCTCGTCCCAGTCGTCCTGGTCTATTTTTACTTGGAGATCCCTGTGATGGTGAGGGGGTAACCAGGCCATCAATAAAGGTATTATGCCCGGCTGGTTACCTCTGAGACATGTTTGGGGTTTTAGAGTGTCAGCTCTTGAACCTGTTTGTTGTACTTGAAATGCATATGATTGTATGTCAATAAAGAATTTATGTGTGTTTTACCTTTCCAGGAATGATAACCAGTGGAGATTGAGAGGCTATGAGTTTCGAAGGGGGTTTTGCGGTAAAAGTGTAGTCAGATTGTGTCACGGTAATCGGGGTGAAGAGTTGCTGGCCACCCCAAAAATGTATCCGGGAATCAGGTCAGATACCCATGGACATGTTGACACACCACCCCAGTCAAAATCCTCCCTTAGAAACAGTCACTGCCAGGTTTCCCTGCTTCAGCACAGACCACAAAGGTAAATGAGGGCATAGGGATGTGTGTATCCCGGGTACAGTCAAGGGTCCCTAGGTTACTGGGTTTCCCCCAGTATATATATATGCCCAGATCACCCAGACCCGGTATAGGGGTTCTGGGGTGCTCCAACCATCAATAAGTTTGCAAGGTTGTTTTTAGTCTAAGTCCACATTTCAATGTATAGCTGAACCCCGTTATTACGCGGTGCTCGGGGTCCACATAATGAGATGCGTTATAACCGGGATCACGAAATGGCCACCGTGCGAGGACTTACGCGGCATCTGCAGCTCTCTCCTGTCTGCAGCTTTCTCCTCTCTGCAACTGTTTGATTTCTGCATGGTATGATAAAATTAGTGTAGGGTGGAAGTGTGTGTGTGTGTGTGTGTGTGTGTGTGTGTGTGTGTGTGTGTGTGTGTGTGTGTGTGTGTGTGTGTGTGTGTGTGTGTGTGTGTGTGTGTGTGTGTGTGTGTGTGTCCATTAGCAATAAAGCATTGAATGTTATTAAAAAATAAATAAAATAAAATAAAAAAACCTTGGCGATGTGTGCCGCACAGGTGGGCAGCCTGATGAAGCAGGGAAGAGAGAGCTGCAGAGAGCTGCAGAGAGGAGAGAGCTGCAGGTGCCGGGTAAGTCCTCGTGCGGCAGCCGTTTTGCAAAAAAAAAGGAGATGTTTTTAAATCAGGAGCCACACGCAGACCGCGCTATAAGCGGACCCGCGTTGTAGCAGATTGCGCTATAAAGGGGTTGAGCTGTACAGTATTTTGAATGCAGCCCTGAAAATAAACCTAAAGCTTTTTTTCATTCTACTTAGTAACACTTTTTGTTATAGGAAGGGCTAGGAGGGCTGAAAATGAATGTGCGCATCTTTTCAGTCAATCCCTGTAACTAAAGGACTTAGAAGAAAAATGTGAAAATATTTTTATTAACATTGTGTATAAGGGGAAATTGCTTATGCACAGTATATGAGCTGGGGACTTCCAGGTACATGGTTCCGAGAGACCATGTGGCTACCAAGCTTGGTGTCACCAAGTCTGCTCGGGTCCCGGACATGAAAGCCTCAGAGGTTGCCAAGGTGTGAAAGCCATTTGGGCACAGGAGTGATGCTCAAGTACCCATGTCCTTGGATGAATTGAGGTCCTGGACCACCATTTGCCCCAAGCCAGACTGTGAGGAGCCTAACTCAGCGTGCGGCTTCTGACTGACAAGTGGCAGAGGTGCCAAGTTGGCGCATGCTCTTGTCAGAATCTGAATCCGTGCATGTCCGGATAAGATAGACTGGCAACGCTCCCATTGGCTGGTAAGGATTTCTCCCACACTTGGATTGTCTGGAATATTTCATGAATGAAGTTGAAATACTATAAGAAACCCAGCAGCCAATGCAGTGTTAATATTCTGTAAGATTTAGAGCTCCAAGACAGCAGCAGCAAATTTGATATCACCAAAAGATGCTCTTGGAGAAATAGATGTGAGCCGGCTTCTGAAATTTCAAGGCGAGAAATTTTATAAGTCCCACTTTTCGGGGCCAAGTTCTCAGAATAGAACATGGCGGTCGCGGCTGGGATTGCAAGACGAAAAGGGTATTGGATAGAGGGTTGTCATAAATGGGACTTTTTCAGGTTGGGCCAAGGTCGTGAGTGGTGTACCTCAGGGATCGGTACTGGGACCATTGCTTTTTAACTTGTTTATTAATGACCTTGAGATTGGCATCGAGAGCAAAGTCTCCATCTCTGCTGATGATACAAAATTGTGTAAGGTAGTAGAATCAGAGCAGGGTGTAATTTCTTTCCAGAAGGACTTGGAGAGACTGGAAACTTGGGCAGGTAAATGAGTGATGTTTAATACAGATACATGTAAGGTTATGAATTTGGGAAGCAAGAATAAACAGGCAACTTACAAATTAAATGGGAATACATTGGGGAATCGTTGATGGGAAGGATTTAGGAGTGCTTGTAGACAGCAGGCTTAGCAATAGTGCCCAAAGTCATGCAGTAGCTGCAAAGGCAAACAAGATCGTATCTTGCATTAAACGGGCAATGGATGGAAGGAAAGTAAACACAATTATGCCCCTTCAGAAAGCATTAGTAAAATCACAGAAGGAGTGTACCTGTTCCGGTGAGGAGAGGCAGTTCAGCGGGCACCACGAGGCAGGAGAAAAAAGTTGCTGAAGCTGGACTGTGCTGTATAACGATTCCTTTATTGTAGCATGGTTAAAAAGAGGGGGGAAAACATACCCCTGCGCCTCTAACGCGTTTCACCCAGAGATTGGGCTTTTTCAAAGAGCTCTTTTAAATGCAGTCAGACATAATCATTGTGGGTTAATACAAAGCTCTGTAGCACTGGGAGATTGGGGTCCTCTACCCCATATTTTTGTTTTAGTAAAATCACACCTTGAATATAAAGTACAATTTTGGGCACCACTCCTTAGAAAAGACATTATGGAACTGGAGAGAGTGCAGAGAAGAGCCACCAAATTAATACAGGGGATGTACAATCTAACTTATGAAGAGAGGCTAGCTAAATTAGATTTATTAACATTAGAAAAGAGGCGTCTACAGTAAGTGGGGATATACAGATGCAGCGATGAGTATCCGTACACTTGCCTTTGAAAATCTGGGGCAATCTCCCTGTAATTCTGCAACATCTCTGTGACTTTTCTGCAGACAGACTAATGGCCCATCAGATTAACACAGCGGGGTCCCTGGCAGTTTCATTCAGTTTGAGCTTTAACATCACCAAACATCAGCAAACGGCTCACACCCTTTGGCTGCCCTTCGGCTGCACCAAAGCCTGTCTGCCTTTGGGGCAACGCAGATGTACACTGGGGTGGTTGAGATTGTATCAGCTGCAGCTGTGAACAAAAAGATCTTTGTGTCCTCTTGGCTCATTAATATTCCAGTGGCTAGGGTTGATGTTCCACAAAGTACAAGAAGATGTTAACCCTTAGCACACAGGTCCTGTGCAGAGAGGAGCAGCTCTTGGGGTGCCCCATCAGGCTGTCCACCTTTGGGGCAACGCAGATGTACACTGAGCAGATGTACATTGTACAAACATAATACATGTTAAAGGGTATTTAACAGTTGTATAGACGTAATAACATAACGCCCTGGAATACAAGTTAAAGTTTTCTGGCTAAACTTACTTGCACACCTCTTTTTTTTATGGCATGTACATTGCTGAGCACTGGTTCTTTACTTTTCTGTTAATGGCCTTTTGGGTGTCTTTGTCTTCTATTGTGCTGTAATATACAAACATTAAAGACTAAGATTAAGGAATGATTTCATTTATTTGCACAAAGTAAATGTAAATGTAAAAAAGTTAATAAATATGGTTTAGAAATTGTTTAGATCTGCGAAAATATTGTGAAATCAGCACTACCAATGTCAATAAATATGATAAATGCGCCACATACAAACTGTCCACATCTGTTGTATTTGCTGTGCTCAGGTGTACAGTAAGTTAGTATAATAGGGTAGTTAGAGGAGAAATAGAGAGGTAGATTCAAAGTTGGAGAGAAAGGTAAAGAACTTCCAACTAGATTGCTATACAGGGAGTGAAAATAAAAAATGTGGACCGTGTGGAAGAGAAAATGAGAAAATAGCTGAAATCAGCTAAAACTCACCAGCAATCAACAGTGGGAGGAAAGGATTATACTCTCCATAGCATTCAGGATAGGAGAGAAATCAGCAGAGAATTAAAAACAGGCACAGTACTGTAACTGGAACTGTGTCAGCCGAGGACAACTATGGGGTCTATTCACTAAACTTTGATAAGTGCCTTAACGCTTGTTAGGTGCAGTTTTCAAGTGATTTTGCACGTGTGTGTTTATTCACAAAGCTTTGATAACATGGCAAATTTGCTTGAAAATGGCCTTTTAATGAGCGTTAGCCCTCAATCTATTACGAGCCGTGTGGTAGCTCAAAAGAATGCCCAAACTTGCCAGTAACTGCTATTCACAAAGTTCTGATGCAAATTGCAGGTTAGACACTGCTACTTAACGTGTGTGAGACTGAAATCACGATTTGCATCAGACGGAGTTTATTTCCTTTTTTACTAAATAGGATTGAATCCAGTGGTCTTCTGAGCTTACCCGCATTTATTTCAGCTCTGGAGACCCCCTGCTTCAACAATATGTAATTTAAATTAAAATGAAAACTGCACGCTCGCCTGTAAGAGCTGTGAAGGGAGATGCAGCTTCTCTGTGCAGCTCTTCCAGACTGCCGGAGCGAAAAGGAACGTTAAGGTCATAGCTCGTTAAGCAAATACAAACTAGTGCGGTATGGCATTTTATTAGCAAACGCTAAAATAAATGCGATTTTTCTTCTGGAATACCGTTTTTGATAACCAAAAATGGGGGGGGGGGGGAATCCCCGCTCAAACCAAATATCTTGTGCGCATAACTGCACCAAACAGGGGTGCATATGGGAGGAACGATACTTAGATACTGTAACAGGGGAGTTATCCCTATTCAGGTAATGTGCCTCTAATCTAGCAGTGTGGTGGTTAACTGCTGGTAGTCAATTAACCAACACCACCTGCCTGATTAGCTTCTTAGAAAAGCCTGTCTTTTGAGACAGGAAGGGAGATTATCCCTGAATCTCACACAACTTGTGAGACTGAGCATGGGGACTTGTCTTGAGCCTGCCAGCAGAAACAGCAGTGCTGCTTTCAAGACACAGGGGAAACTTCTAAACCTGAATGCTGACAAACCCTGAGAAAAAGGTAGCAACCAGGAACAGAGAAGATTTTCCCTCCAACCACAAGGAACAGATAAGACTTTCATTTATAAGACTTTTTATATCTGCTTATTTCATGATATATGTTTGGGGCTGGGAGACATGCTTATCTAAAGGGAATTGTGGACTGTCTAGGTTTCACTAGAAATACTCCCAAGTGAATTGAAGCTTTGTTTACCCCTTGTTTGGATGGTTTCCTGATGTTAAGGAAACAGGCGCAATAAAAGCCTTATTTAATTTCACCATAACCAGTCTCCCTTGCATACCTCTGTGAGTGTCCGCCTACAGATACAATGTCTGATCGAAGAAGATCAGAATAGATCCCAGAAAATTGCACCCAACCTGATAAAATGTAATGTCAAAACCTATAATAGGTATGATATACACAATAGTTTGTAGACTACAGTAGGGTGAATAGGAAGTACACTGCTATATCATATAATAATGATATGTATATATATATCGGGTTATCTAGTTGCAATAGTTAGTAGTAATTAATGAGGAAATGTTTGACACAGATACCATGATCAGTGCTAAGTGATAACCACTTGCCCTTGTATTGTCATAGAGCAGTATGCCCAGTAGTCTTATAATATATATATATATATATATATATATATATATATATATAGGTTGCAGACCTGTCTAAGACATGCAAATGAACATACAGTAATATTTACAGTTGCTATATATATATATATATATATATATATATATATATATATATATATATATATATATATATATATATATAATATATATATATATATATATATATATAACAAAAACAAGGAATAAAAATTAGCGCTATAAGTGTGATAAGTGAGTTCTAATGTGATGGTGAATAGGGCTAAATTATGCTAAATTATTAAATAATCAAATAGTGCTTATATAATATTACTAAATAAAAATTAAAGCAATAAGAAAATTAGAATAATAAAACCATATAACGTGAATATCAGAGAACAAACCAGTCCAAATGATGGAAACAGATGAGAAAAAAAGTCCAGATACAGAGATTAATTGTCAGTCACAATGTGGAGTAGGCTGCTCCTTGGTTGATCTAGCCAGATCAGAAGAATCTAAAAAACAAAGACTATAATATGTTTGAAATAATTGTTTCAAACTTATCTTTATACAGATACAAGTGCAGTATGCAGTTCACATTGTGTAGCATCCAGCTATTTAATCGGGATGTACAAATTAAAGCAGTTTAAGCAGAGAATGATCAGTTAGCAAAATACAATCTTTGATTGCTAATCATTCGTGTATATGCTTTCTCGTAGGAGACACGGTGTGCTGGCAATAGATCAAGTTAGTTGTTAACAATAGAACAATCAACTTACACGGCGATCAGAAAGGGTAATCAGTTGTACACGAATGATTAGCAATCAAAGATTGTTTTTTGCTAACTGATCATTCTCTGCTTAAACTGCTTTAATTTGTACATACCGGATTAAATAGCTGGATGCTACACAATGTGAGCTGCATACTGCACTGGTGGCGCACATTTTCGCTACTTGTACTCAGTAACCAGTGAATTTTATATTGTAGACTGTGTCTCTAAAGTACTATAGCATAGCCTCCAGACGCTATTTCATCTTTTGGGGCCCTAACAGTATGTCCTGCTAAGGACAGGCGCTCGAAGGGTTAATTCCTCATGAAGGCCTAGTTTGCTATTGCAGCCTGGATATAATTACTCTATCCAGGAGCGGCCTAGCAACAACCAGAGTGTGTCATCCTGGGGAGGATACTGGTTGGGTCACATGCAGTTAATGTGATGCCTATCAGTATCAGACCTGCCCTGTTATGGGGCAGGGCTACAAGCCCATCCCCTGGGTATATACTGGCACTCTCCCAGAAGTCAGAGAGTCTGTCTTCCCTCCCTCTGAGGAGTGACAGTGTGTGATATCCTGAGCACCATAAAGGATAAGGAGCTGGATGGGGCCTGTTAGGCCCCATACCACCACAGTAAACCTCAGAGCCTCCTGGATTACCAACAGGTATGCACTGCACCAGGAATACACAGGTAGCGGCTCAAATCTCACATAGTGTGGGGGTAAAGGTGCTACAAATGGAGGCATTGCTGAGATCCATCTCATCAGGACAGGTTTTCACAGCAGGAAAGGATTTTGATCACATGAACTGTGCTTAAAGACTCTGTGTTTATGGACACTGTGCTGTTAGGACTCCAGGGAGTGAAGGAAACTGTGGTCTGTGCCTTGCAGACCTGAACTACCCTTATCAGTATAGATGGCAGGCATCTTGGGGGGGGGGGGGGTGATTGAGTCTCCCTGCTAGAAGAGCTGCACTGTACTCTGGGAGTCTCCTTATTGAGGGGCTGCCGCACGGAGTCATATACACTATGAAGTATGGTGGGGACAGCTCTCTGATGCGACGCCAGGGAGGTTGTTGCTCAATGGGTAACCAAGAAGAAAAGTGGGGGCAGTTCTCTGAGGCATCACCAGGGAGACTGTTGCCTGCTTGGGCTACCAGAACAAAGGTGGGGGCAGTTCCCTGAAGTGACACCAGGGAGCCTGCTGCCCATCCAACTAAGAAGATGGTGGGGGTAGTTCTGCGAGGCACCACCGCGGAGACTTTTGCCTACCCAACTTTACTCCTAGGTATGTAGATACTGGTGATGATGAAGATTATGAGCGTGGTGTAAGTGCACAAGCATGGGAGGGAAGCGATTCTGATGGTAGTAGTGGAGGTGATGAGGATGTGATCCATGGTGCTACAACCAGTGTTTGTGCTGATGTTGGTAGCAGAGCTGAAAGAGGTAATGACAATGATGATCATGATAGCCAATCACTCTGTGAGCAGACTGCAGCCATGAAAACCACAACCAGCAGCTCTAGTACTCTTATTATTAGATGAACACCTAAAAGCAGAAAAGACATGCCTACATATTCTACACTGGCGACACACTTTATTCGAGCACGGCTAGTCCCGCGAATTCGGGTATACTCGGGTGTATTCAGGTTTCTGATAGTTTTCTGCCAGAGTGCATTGCGTTATTTTCCGGCAGGAATTTAAGCTTTTTATTCCGGCTGGTTACAATACTGCAATGCCGTCAAAATACACATGGTGGCGCTTGCGAGCTGTTCTCTGTGAAGCCGTCCCCTATAATGAATTGTAATGCAGTATACTGTATACTGTATACAGTACAACAACAACCCCTGTAAGCCCTAACATACAGTACTGTACAGTACTGTACTGTACTGTATATGCACATACATAAATGATACTACTGTATGGTCAGCGGGGGCGAGATGTGTTTGCAGCAGAGAGAGATTCGCTGCTCTCTCTCTGCGCAAACATCCGCACATTAAAAATTATTTGAAATACATTTTTATTGATAGTGTAGATGTGCAGGGGGTCTCCGGAGCTGAAGCGCACAGGTTTCAGGTCTAGGGACCCCGTGCCCCCCGAGATACAGGCCCCTTTAGGGGGTGCCGGTATCCCTCTGCGTTTAAAGGTCCCGATCACGTGACCGCGGCCTGTAAACCAAGCAGAGCAGAGGGATACCGGCACCCCCTAAAGGGGCCTGTATCTCGGGGGGCACGGGGTCCCCAGACCTGAAACCTGTGCGCTTCTGCTCTGGAGACCCTCTGCACATGTACAGTATCAATAAAACACATACAATATACAGTATAAATAAACACTCGTTCTTTACCTTAGCGTCTATGCGCTATGGTAAAGAAGCATTATTTTAATAATATTGTACAGTGAGCAGGGGGTTCCCTGAGCCAGAAATTAATACTCAGGGAACCCCCCCCCCCCCTGCTCCTGATCAATATTATTAAAAATACGGAAAATGCTGCGTCATTACCATAGCGGATAGCCGCTAAGGCAATGAAGGGGTTAACCCACCGTGCCCGCTTTATTGTGTGTAGTGGGGATGGGTGAGGGGGGTATTTGGCCCTTGGTGTGAGTTTAGGACTTGCGGGAGGGGGGGGGGTTGCGGGTGCACTTAACCCCTTCACGACCGTAGCAGTTAATACCGCTACGGTCATGAAGGGGTTAAGCCCTCCCGCTACCCCCCCCCCCGCAAGCCCTCCCCAACCATTGTTGGGGCGAATACCCCATTCACCCACCCTCCCGCAACCCACAACAATAAAATGCACACAGCAGCCGCCAAAAAATAAATAAATAAATGACAATAAATACATTTCAAATACATTTTTATTGATAGTGTAGATGTGCAGGGGGTCTCCGGAGCTGAAGCGCACAGGTTTCAGGTCTGGGGACCCCGTGCCCCCCGAGATACAGGCCCCTTTAGGGGGTGCCGGTATCCCTCTGCGTTTAAAGGTCCCGATCACGTGACCGCGGCCTGTAAACCAAGCAGAGCAGAGGGATACCGGCACCCCCTAAAGGGGCCTGTATCTCGGGGGGCACGGGGTCCCCAGACCTGAAACCTGTGCGCTTCTGCTCTGGAGACCCTCTGCACATGTACAGTATCAATAAAACACATACAATATACAGTACAGTATAAATAAACACTCGTTCTTTACCTTAGCGTCTATGCGCTATGGTAAAGAAGCATTATTTTAATAATATTGTAAAGTGAGCAGGGGGTTCCCTGAGCCAGAAATTAATACTCAGGGAACCCCCCCCCCCCCCTGCTCCTGATCAATATTATTAAAAATACGGAAAGTGCTGTGTCATTACCATAGCGGATAGCCGCTAAGGCAATGAAGGGGTTAAGGCATAATAAACAATTAATACATTCAATACATATTTTTCACGTCTGTGTTAAAACTCCCTGCCTTCTCTCTAATCTATGTAAAACCCCCTCCCCCTATTCTCGCTTTTAAAACGCCCTGCCTTCTCTCTAATCTATGTAAAAACCCCTCCCCCTATCCCCCTATTGTGTGTGTGCGTTAAGCTTCCCTGCAAGCTATGTAAAAAAACCTCCCCCTATTGTGTGTGTGTGTTAAATCTGCCTGGCCTGTGTTTCTGAGTGCTGAGTGCTCAGCGTTAAAGGCCCCGATCACGTGATCGCGGCCTGTAAACCAAGCAGAGCAGAGGGATACCGGCACCCCCTAAAGGGGCCTGTATCTCGGGGGGCACGGGGGCCCCAGACCTGAAACCTGTGCGCTTCAGCTCCGGAGACCCCCTGCACATCTACACTATCAATTAAAATGTATTTCAAATGTATTTATTGTCATTTATTTATTTATTTATTTAGATTTATTTATTAATTGTGCTGCTGCTGCAAGTCGTAAACTCACACCAAGGGCCAAACACCCCCCTCACCCCCAATAAAAAAAATTCATGCACAGCAGCCCCACAATTAATAAATAAATCTAAATAAATAAATAAATAAATACATGAAGAGAAATAAATATATACTGTACAGTATATACTTTGTATATATATATACACTGTATATATATATATATATATATATATATATATATATATATATATATATATATATATATATATATATATATATATATATATATATACAGTATACATATATACACTGTGTATATATATATATATATATATATATATATATACAGTATATATATATATATATACATATATACATATATACAGTATATATATATATATATAATGCTAGGTGTCTTGGCTGCATACTGTCAGTGTACCCCGTTAAAAACTTCAATAATCAATAACCCCCCTCACCCATCCCCACTACACACAATAAAGCGGGCACGGTGGGTTAACCCCTTCATTGCCTTAGCGGCTATCCGCTATGGTAATGACGCAGCATTTTCCGTATTTTTAATAATATTGATCAGGAGCAGGGGGGGGAGGGTTCCCTGAGCATTAATTTCTGGCTCAGGGAACCCCCTGCTCACTGTACAATATTATTAAATCTCTCTCTGCTGCAAACACATCTCGCCCCCAGTATGTGCAGTAATTTACTGAACATGTACTGTAGAATAAATGCATAGTTTTATTTATTCGGGTTTATTACACAGTATACTGTTCGGCCGGAAAACATCAGCATACTGTACAGCACAATATTATCCATCGAAATCCCCCCATTAGCCGTTTTCTTTTCTGAGGAAAAACAAAATGAAAAGTTTTAATGTACAGTAATGGTCAGCCCCCTAAAGAAGTACCCAGCCAGCCCCACCAAAATAATTCGGCAAAAATACAGTACTCACCATACTGTATTACTAAATTTCCCATTCAGCTTGCGCCGGCGCCGGCCCACTTCCAGTCCAGCTTTCATCATCACCCACGTCGATAGTTTGCAGAGGGACTAGCCCACCTGTAGTCAGCGGGAAATCGCTTAGGTACATGCAAGCTTCATCAAAACTGGCTGCGAAATCCATCTCAGAGTTGTCACCGACGGCGGGGGCATCATGATAAGCTGGTGCTGCTGCTGGTTCTGGTTCTGGCGCATTGCTTGGCAGGGACTGTCGCTTCTTATTTCGTTTTAACACGACCCTTCGCCTTTTGCCGCCTCCATTATCATAGATACGGGAAAAACCCTGTGACACACACCAATACCCTCCAACAAATTGGGGCTCAATACGGTGAAAACAGGGGTCACTACATAACCTTTTCCTTATTGCCCGCTTCCACAAATGAGGAGTTGGCGAAAATCTGTAAAAGTCATAGTTTTCGATAAAATACTGATAAATTTGAACAACTGTTGCCATCTTATCCTCTGTTGCATTAATAGCGGCCCATATCAAATAAGCATAACTTCTGTCAGGTTTTTGGAAAGCGGGCTCCACTTGAACACTCATGTCTCTGTAGAATAGTGTAAGCGAAAATGATCTTTGTCTTTATTTAATACAGTACTGTATGTAAAGCCTAAATTGATACTTTTTTGCAACTCTTCCTTCAGTCTCAAGGACAAGTTACAATACTGTAGCATACTGTACTGGGATAAAGTATCTTTTTTTGTAAACGAAACAACTTGCAAAGCCCACACATTACTTAAGTCATGAGTTTATGCCATCTGGTGGACAAACGAAACATTGCAGCCTAGTAAATTCTTCTCGTTATCATTTAACAGATCAGTCCCCCGTCAGCCAGGCATGAACCGTGGCTGGGAAGGCAAACGCAACGCAGCATGCAAGAGGTGAGCAGCGGCGGATTCCAGGTATCTGCCAGGTACAAACCGGGCATTTGCTCGAATAAAGTGTGTCGGTGCAGTATATTTCAAAGTAAAAACAAAACACACAAGCCAACCAAAATTGTTGGGTTCAGAAAGAGCACATACTGCCAATGCTAAATTGTTTGTCAGCATCATCATCATCATCAACACCTGGGCAGATACTATTTAGCTGCCAATCTGTTAGACATCCGGTTGTGACATCCGGTAAGGACTATGCTCGGCAGGGAGCATTGTGGGAAAGCAGTACTTAAAGGCCAGCGGGCCAATCCCCGGCGGGGGTGTGAAGGTACTGCTCCAATGAGTGAATGCAATTCTAGTGATAAAGCTCTGTGAAATAACAACACAAGTCTGAGGTTATATTTTGCAGAATAGACAAATAAGTTTATTGCTTGTGCGGTGCACACGCAGAGGAGAGTTTCAAAATAAAACCCTCCCAAAGACATGGTAGCATACAGGCATTATTTATACACAAAATACTAAACCCACGCCCCCTCTACAAGGTTGCGTGTCGTCACTACGTAAGCGTAAAAGGTAAACAAATTATGCACACGAATACATTGAGTTGATGACATTATGGGATGTCTAAATGAGATGATTCAGCAATAATACTTTATTAAGCTGGTGACCTTTTCTCTACATACAGAAACCATCCCTATCAGTCTGGCCTTTTTCATAACATTGGCACTTTGCTCAAGGTTTTTCAGTTAGCTGCTTGGTTTATTCTCACTTGAAAGTTGAAAGCAAAAACCTCATTCAAAAACGTCCATCTCATAACCCGTTCACTCAGACAAAACCTAAGATGGATGCTGACTTAAAATGGTTGCATAGATCCCAGTGTTGTTATGTCAGACCCTCCTCTTACGTCAAATTCTCACTTTATCACTCCCTCCTTTTTATTCTTAAAACATAGCTTTTGAGAATTAAATTCATGATGATAGTCCAGGGATAACTCAGATTACAAGGGCGCGTGCCCTTCACTGTCATAGTCTCGTAAGGCGCTGCGGCCAATATGTCTTTTGATGAATTGAATAACTGTGGTCGGCATCTTCTTTCTTCACGGTACTGCTGTTTTCTGGCATCTGTAAAGAGTGGCCTCCGAATGGGGGAGGGGGTCGCACACCTGTGGATCATACCTTTGCAACACGTGACACACACATATAACAAGTAACACTCCCACACATCCAAGCATTCAAACGTTTTTGCTCCAAGTGATCTAAGCCATTCACCTAACCCCAAGGGTGATAATCTGTCACTTCCCTTTGTAACCCTCTTTTGAATCTCTTGTATTTCATCTAGTTCATGCTGCACATTGCTACACTGATCTGGAATAAAAACACAACATCGTTCTTCAATTAGGACACATACCCCTCCTTTTGAAGCTAAAACATAGTCTAAAGCAATTCTGTTTTGTAAGGCCATAAGCCTAATCTGAACCTGTTCTTGGTTTAATGATGAAATTAAAAACTGCAAAATTAAGGCCACATCCTTCCTGTAAATTGTTATCTGATTAAACATACATTTTTACACAGGTTTCATTAGTTGGTGGAGACATTTCACCCATAAATTGATTCTTGTTCCTAGTGTGTGATACACCCTTTAAAGAGGTTCCCTTAAAAAATTGGAAAAATACAGAAATTATACACATAATACTAAAAACCTTATTTTATGCAAGCAACCTTTCTTTGGATATGCAGTTGCTAGATAAAAGAAATTGCATCTATCTCTATCATCATATTTTCAGAATCATCACAACATTCTATTACTGAGAATTGAAGGGGTTTGGTATCTGTGGAAGCTAAATGCATGATCCTCACCCCTGCACGCATTGCATACATCATTCACTCAGAATATCATAACAGACGATGTCTGCGATGGTCAACATGGCTGACTTATGATCCTTTCCTTGTGGCTGACACATGCTCCTGGGTGACCCCCTCCTTTCGGTGGAGGTGCAACACACTTCTGGATCAAAGTTTTGCTGCACATGACACATACATAGAGAGTGAAGAGTACTGCCAAAACACATACAAGAGCTTTCACAAGCCACGCTTCCAGGAAACCAATCCTCCCATCAAGGCTCAATTCTACATACACCTTAAATTTCTAACTTAACACACTCTAAAGAATAAAAATATTGAGTCTCTGAAAAAATGAAATGTTCTGATAAAACCTGGCCTTAGCCTGGTGTCTTATTTTCCTCGTTGGTTAACGGTTAGAGTTTTGACTCGGCAAGACGTTAACTTGATGCGGCTGTGCTTTAGGTGACTTTGGTCTTTGGTGGCGCTGGAAAGTTTGGTGGAGCTGGAACGAGCTTTACGTGCTGTGGGTCCAGGAAAATGCCGCTTTAATTGCTGTATTGGTGATTACTTTAGGCTTTTTCACCTGGGATGAAGAGCATGCTTGCGCAGGAAATATGTGACTATTAACCCCATCTCGAGTAGGTGCACTTTCACCTTTGCCTAGAGAGACTCAAAAAATGTATTAGTTGCATACAACTTACTGTTTTATTACCACTAACATGGTCCTTAATTCTTTCCTTTGGACTGTTGATAGTCACAAGTCATCCCATATGTGTCTCATAGGGAGATAATTTATACCTAGGACTAAATTCTTATATCAATGTGTTTACTCCTGTCTTAGCATCCACATATAGACAGAGGTATTCCCTATTAATGTTCCTAATTCATTCCTCAAATTAAAACTAAGTAGCCACTGTGAACCTGACTTTGATACCATCTAAGTTCCTGAAACTTTAGGGCCTCATCCCTTGCTAACTCACTTGTTTCCATAATTAATTCTATCCTGTCTGCAGGCCATATCCTAAGACCTGGGAAACTACCAGAGTTTGTCCCAATCTTCAAAAGTGGGGACAAAAAACACTGTCTCAAACTACAGGCCAATATCCCTTTTCCCAATACTATCCACTGTTATGGAAAAATATTCCCTCCCAATTAAACAATTATTTTACCCATACAAATTTCCCTAGCCACTCCCTATCTGGCTTTTACCCCAAACACTCCACTGTAACTATTCTGCTAAGAAATTGAAATGCGTTGTATATAATGCATACCTTATTCACTTATGTAACTGCTTTTGCAACTATGTATCCCCTGTATTTAACCCTATACACAAGACACACCCACAAATGAGAGGTGACTCCCAAATTCATCCCTTCCTGGCAAACCCATTCTAGATTACACAGCAATTTTTACAATAACCACTGCTTACGGACACCTTTGGAAAAAATAAATGGTTAATTCGTTATAATATACATCACATTCAGTTAATAGACAAATGATTTTGTATAAGACTTCACACTAATGTCTTGCTTTATATAATCTCTTTGCACAGTGCTGAGCACATGGTCAGCTTTATAATTTTAAAGACACTCTGCATATTCATCTGACTAAAGAAAAAAAAATTATTCTATAAGACTTGTTTCCGGGCAAAGAGCCATTTTGTTTCTGGGCGTTTCGCCAATTGACCCTGAAAAGATAAAATAACGGTACACCACAGCTTCTTCCTGAAAATAATAATTATTGGATTGGAACTTTTGCTTAAAGTTTAAATACATGGAGCTTTATCCAGAGCCCTAAGAACTACATTTTTTTATGACCTTTCAAAAATTAACCAACAGGCTTTTATATAGCTGAGGTTCATATAACTTCTTAACACACAAATAACTCCACACGCTCATGCTATTTCCCTCCACTCAGTTCTTTTTAATGCTTTCTGTTTTGAACTTTTATAGTTTCACTGACTTCATTCACTACAAATTTATGCTATCCTGTTGCAATTCTGTCCTTTCTCAAGCTACACAAACCTATTTCTCTCCATTAGTCAACACTCACAAGTCTAACCCTCACTAACTCTTCTTTCATCTCACCTCAGGACTTTGCTGACTATTTTAAGAAAGAGGTTGAATCCATACACCAGAATATTCCCTCTTTTTCCTCCTATCCTACTCCGCTTCCTACTCTCTTCCTGCTTTCCTTGACTCTTTTTCCACTGTCTCAAAAGAGTGTCACCATCACTGTGGATCTCCTTTTCTCCCTCTACTCTGCTACATTTCCATTCTCCTTCCAACATGTAATAGTTATACCATGACTCAAAAATAGCAAGCTTGACCTGACCTGTCTTTCTAACTACTGAACTTGTCTTGTATTCTCTTGCTTGCTCCATTTTCTCAACACCCATTCTCTCCTTAACCCTCTACAATCTGACTTCTGCACTACTCCCTCCACGGAGACAATTCTAACTAAACTAACTGATGACCTATATGCTGCCCCAGACAGAGGTTATTACACTCTGCTCCTATTACTCTTTGCAGCATTTTGCCTCTGTGGACCACACTCTTCTCTTTTCTCTGTACACACTCTCTCTAGGTGACCTAATAACATCTCTTAGGTTTAAATATCACCACTATGCTGACAACACCCTCATTTACTTTTCAACCCTTGACCTTACACCTGCCATACAACCCTAAGTTTCTGAATGTCCCTCTGTTATCTCATCCTGGAAGACCCTCTTTTGCCTTAAACTTAACATGGGAAAAACAGAGTTCCTCATACTTCCTCCCAAACCTGACCCTATTATCTCCTTCCACATTATTCTTGAATCTTCCATCCCGTAGCTCAAGCACGCTGCTTAGGGATCACTCCCAACTTCTCTCTCATATTCTCCTCTTTCATTCACAACATTTCTATAACTGTCACTTTTTCCTCCACAATATCACAAAGATACACCTGTTCCTCTGTTGCTCAACTATTAAAACTCTGATTCAGACCCTCATTCTCTCCCCTCTTGCTTACTGTAATCCCCTGCTATCAAAGCTTCCTGACTTTCACCTGTCTTCACTACTATCTCTCCCAAACGCTGCTGCCAGAATCACTCTACTCTTTAAACTCTGATTCTGCATTTCCCCTCCTGAAATTCCTCTCCTGGCTTCTAATCAAAGCCTACTGCTTCTGTACGCTCTCCCTACCTACCAATTAGATTGTAAGTTCCTCAGAGCAGGGACTTCTCTTCCTTAATGTTACTTTTATGTCTGGATCACTTATTTCATGACCTCTTACCTTTACCCTTTGCTACCTATATGATTACGACCTGCACCACTCCTGTGAAGCGCTGTGCATATTAATGGCGTTATATACATGAAAACATACAATACAATATATACTTCAAACAATGCTTATGATCTTTTACCCACATTTTTAAACACAAAATATTCCCAAACATCTTAATCCTCTAGAAATAAAATTGAAATGTGTTTTTACTCGTTAAACACAATATAGAACACACACAATAAAAAAATCTTCTCTCATACACAGCCACACAACATCACAAAAATAACAAACAAATAAAAGAAAACCCTTTCTCCCCTATTACCCAACAATTTCACCCTGCAACTATTAATAAAAGTTCCCTTCTCTTTCTTTACTCTCATAAATAACCTGACTTTAAAACTACTCTGATGCTCTGGAGCTTTTGAGTTAAACTTCCTTATCTTGGCTAATTCTTCGTGCTGGAGAAAAAAGTGGGGGCACGCTCTGTGCTGCTGCGATTTTGAAACTCTTTCTTTCAGACCTTTGATTTCATTGTGAGCAAATAATATTCATGTTTTCGTACGTACTTGCAAGTTTTTGGATGGTGATTTGTGCACACATGTGATACTTAGCATGGTTTATCTTTCACACAGGTAATCATTCAGGAAAAATTCATTAGGGTATCAAATCCATCTAACCACCCTCCATTAAGGGCGCAACAATTTTACTTGCCGGCACCGAAACTTGAGTTTATATCAGGAAATGATTTATAACCACTTATTGCATGTGGGGAAATGGAAGGAAAAGCTTATACGTTCACAACTGATTTCTGCGGTGTCCGCCAGCCGGTCATGCCATGCATGACTTTTGCCACAAAAACCTCATAAAATCCAAAGATTTATACTACTACAGACACACAGGGATTACTGAAAGTTAGAAGGTTCCACTATGAGCCCTTGCATTCGCATTCTTACGGATAAGAAAACCGGTGCGGCTACTCATAGTTTCACTCTTCCTTCAATAGTAATTTATTGCAAACAAACTTTTTTCATTGGGGTGGCATGTTTTTCACTGGGACTTGCATGTGTATTTTCATTTGAACTTGCATGTATTTTTCATTTGAACTTGCATGTATTTTTCATTGGCCAACAAAACATATTTATATTGTCTCTTCTTGTTCTCTGTATCCATTCTTTATTATTTTTGTCTGCAGACACACAACCTCTAACGGCAAATTTTGAGAACTTTGGTTTCCCATTATTCTCCTCTTACAGTAATCAAATTTAATTGACCTGTACAATACTCCTGATACAATAATCAGCGCAAGCTGATTACGTACAACTCTTTTGGCATGTTATAGTTCTGATTTTTTCACCATAACTATACCCAAGAAAACACTTGAATTACTTCAGCGGGTCCAACCCAGCCCTGATAAACCTTATACTTTTATAACATGGATACAGATAAGACCTTCTAAACAGATATCCATAAATAAACTCACATGGTATGTTAATGACAAGACAGAGCAAATGTACAATCAGGGACCCTTCCTGCTCAGACAACAAAAATATTTATCACAAAACAGGACAGTCTGAAAAACAATCCCTTACGCATACAAACACTCACCTTTATCACCAAAACTCCAATAATTTTAATGGGACTCTCACCTTAATCCCAATAAAACTTAAAACTTAACACTTTAAAATGGATACAGGAACAGACAAAATAAACTTATTTGACACTGCTAGGTTAACCCGTCAACACAGATTGAGACACCCTTCAAAACACATCTCTCTACACATCACTCAAAACAACTTTTTAAACTCAGGCTTTCCTCAAAAGGTGCCTTTTACCTTGATTCTTACGAGCGCTCAGATTTGAGTGACCGAGGAGTGGTTTTTCCAGGTGCTCAGCTTCCGGTGTTTTTTGGGTTTCTATTCGGTGCGCCATCTGATAAAGCTCTGTGAAATAACAACACAAGTCTGAGGTTATATTTTGCAGAATAGACAAATAAGTTTATTGCTTGTGCGGTGCACACGCAGAGGAGAGTTTCAAAATAAAACCCTCCCAAAGACATGGTAGCATACAGGCATTATTTATACACAAAATACTAAACCCACGCCCCCTCTACAAGGTTGCGTGTCATCACTACGTAAGCGTAAAAGGTAAACAAATTATGCACACGAATACATTGAGTTGATGACATTATGGGATGTCTAAATGAGATGATTCAGCAATAATACTTTATTAAGCTGGTGACCTTTTCTCTACATACAGAAACCATCCCTATCAGTCTGGCCTTTTTCATAACATTGGCACTTTGCTCAAGGTTTTTCAGTTAGCTGCTTGGTTTATTCTCACTTGAAAGTTGAAAGCAAAAACCTCATTCAAAAATGTCCATCTCATAACCCGTTCACTCAGACAAAACCTAAGATGGATGCTGACTTAAAATGGTTGCATAGATCCCAGTGCTGTTATGTCAGACCCTCCCCTTACGTCAAATTCTCACTTTGTCACTAGGTTGCAGTGATAGGCTGCACAGCTGCAGTAGATACCAGAGGGAGTGTGTATTGCTTTGGTGAGTGAATCCAGGCTGCAGCAAACATCAGGAGAGTTGTTCCAGAACTGCACCGGTCTGCAAGGTAAGGAAACCAGTAAACCGCGGAGCGGATTCCTTACACTTCCAAGGCGAGAACCACTGCATTAGAGTTAGTAGCTTTAGATCACGTGATATTAGAGCCAAGTTATAATGGATACACCTACAGTATGTATTGCTGTTGGTGGATAATTATAGAAAATTGTCAGTCACATTACTAGTATGTGACATGATTGGAAAAAACTAACTTTTAAACATTATTGTATACACCCTTATTGATTTTGTCATTGCATTTTAACTGACCAAAGTCTCAGTTGTTAAGAATAATGTACTGTATTCGGATGTAAGAAGCTATGAACTACTGCCTATCTCACTCAGACCAATGGACTACTGAGATGGTAAGGACTTTCTGAAAAACAGAAAGATGGCCTAACTATGCTTTCTGAGGTAATAATTCTAAACAATCATTACACAACAACATATACTGTACTACTTTTTATTGTTCTCCTGAAGTGGCAAATTGCCAATGGATAAGTGTACTGTACCAACACAGAATTCTTTGCCATATTCAATATCCACCGAATGGGAAACAATTCCATACGTTATTACTGCAATTAACGATCCTTATTTACCAAGATACCAAATCAGCCGTGAAGGAAGTGAAAAAAAGAACATAGTACATCAAAATCTATTAAAACATTTTAAAGCCGCAAAACATGCAAAATCGTATTTTTTTTAAAATAAATCAGTTCTATGGTATTAGATAATGCAATTTTTAATGATGCTATAGCATTTCACAGACTGAAGCTCAGAGTCAGAAGGCAGCCATTAAGATACCAAGACAAGCAGGATATTGGCCGATCAATCACAGGAGAAGGGATCGATCGGCAGCTTAGGAAATGATTTCTTATTAAAACTACTCGCATGCTGCTGGACTGCTGCTTTAAAGGCCAAAAAGTCTCAGAGGAAAGAGAGAAGTAATTTCTGCTCTTGGGGATTAAGCACCACTCATCAGGTGGCAGGTACAATATAATTTGATTCTGTTTTCCATTTGCTTTGATCTTGTAATACATCAGTACGAATACATAGAATCAAAATGCATCTGATTGATAAGGGATTCTGCAGATACTTGTATTCCCTAGCCTTCCTTCCCTTACCAAGAACAGCCCATTTTAGCTCTCCTGATGACACACCAAACCCATAACACCTTAATGGCAAAGGACTAGCCCCTTCTGGCAAGTCATATGCCCCTTCTGGCCAGTCATATGCCCCTTCTGGACAGTCATATGCCCTTTCTGGCCAGTCATGCCCCTTCCTTAAAGGTTCTGGGGTCTCTTTATGTGAACTGTTTCAACGTCTTTCTCTTCTCAAAAGAACATGTGTTGAGAGTGTTGTCTTTTTTGTGTATCTGTTTCTTGTGATCTTTGCAATACAAAGTAACAGGACACATTTTATAAATTCCACATTTATTGAAAAAGCAAAGCTAGTCACATGAATATCTAATAATTTATATTTAATGTTTAGAAATAAGGGATATTTGTTTTTTGTTTTGTTACAGAGTTTCCATTTAATTCTTGCCTTTTATTGTGGGTGATTAACTGGCACTTAACACTTCTGAAAAGGGAACAAGGGGAACAGTGACCAAGACATACCTGTGTAAGTGTGAATGACTTTCTTTTTAATTATCACTGTGGGGACATTATGCTGTATATAATACCGTCCCTAATATAATTGCGTAAAATCTATTCCTGTTCAGATTGGGTAACTTCTCTATTTACAGACGTTGGGGTCCATTGACTAACCCAGTCACCATGAATGGGTTTCACACTTTAGTGAATTTACCTCTATACAGTATTTCTTTTCAATGTAACTGAAATGTTCCACTAAGCCTTTTCTACCCCTTCTTCTGATATCACCAATAGGGAAAAAGTTGACGTGAACATCCATTTGTCAAATCTTTTAGGTAGCTAACAGTGCCAAACATTTAACAAGTAGTTTCTTGATTGTACTTAGAATCTTTCTTGTTCTGCATTTACCAATCTGAAGTTCACATTAGTCAGTCACATATTTGTAACAACTCGATTACTTTTCAAGATCATTTGGAGTCAAGCACTGTCATATCCACCCCACCACACACACAATATTTTTACATATGCAACACCTCTTCCCCCAGTCAACAGAAGAGGGGCCACAACAAAGTGTCCCAATGTCTCTACAGGGGTGTAGGGGATGCTCAGTGGTTATTTTACCTTAAATTCTCTGGGGCTGGGTCCATGCAGGGCTGATATGGTGAGCAAGAATTAAAAAGGCACCAGGAATTTTTCTTGAACTTTATTTGAATGGTCCAATACAACAACTTCTTATTTAGGGGTGCTCATGCAGCATTCCCCAAGGAAGTACAATTCTTTCCCTTGTTGTCACTTTAAGGCAATGCACTTGCCTTTGCGAATGTGGCCGGTCCTAACTCCACTGGGGCCTGTTGGCAGAGTGCCCTCACATTTAAGGAAGCACACCCTATCCCACTAACATAGCTTCTGCTCCGCTCTTTTAAGAATAACTGGGAATCTATCCCTTCTGGCAGCTATGGGGTGATCCTCTAAGGCAGGGGTGTGCAAAGTTTTCTTTCTGCGCTCCCCTGCCTGCTCTCCCCTCCTGTTCATGCCCCCCCATGCTTGGCTCCGGAGGCAAATTATGCCATGGGGTCACGTGATGTCATTTGATGCCAGATTGCCATGACGACATGTCGCTGGAAGGCAAAGTAAATGAAGTTACAGCGGCTTCACGAGATCCCATGCATTTCGTTGAAATGCCTTCGGGGAAGTGCATGGCCTCTGTAACCACGCCCCTCCCCCCCCCCAAGAAAGTCTCACACACCCCACTTTGGGCACCCCTGCTCTAAGGAACCTATCACTAAATAACCTACAGTATGATGACTGCCTTGCCATCCCCTAATGTGGATAGGACCTAAGGGCCATATAGGCGAGTTCTACCCACAATAGGGGATGGCAAGGCACTCGTGAAACTGATTGTTATTTTCCAGTGAGGGAAATGTCACAAAGGGCTTCTTTCCTAGTTACTTACTATAAAAATATTTACAGGCGGGACCCCCTCCACTTGTTCCTACTCACATCTAAGGGGGGAACTCCTATACCTACCATTTTAAAGCCCTTTCTCCCTACCCCTGTAACTGGGCAGAATAAGGGCGAGCTTAGACTATGCTGAATCACTCTAGATCATGTGACCCTTCCAGCATGTTCTTGAAACAAGGAATGGCTTAACACCTGCCTAATCTCTTTGCAACATTTGCATCCTAGCTACTGGCAAAATTAATCTAAGGCCATTACTAGGATTAACCCACTAACCCCTGGTTACCCCTTAGATTAGTTTAGGTTCCCACAGGGGTGCTACACATACATTAACTGATACATACAGTCCTGATTTCTAATCAGGATGCTCTTATATGGACATTTCGATTGTTTGTCTCCTTACAGAATGTCATTACTAAACTGATGACACTTTTAAAACACAAGCACAGGAAATGGAAGAAACTAAAAGCATAATGATGCGAAAAACAGAGAAGAAAAGTGATACTGTAACAGTGACTTATAACTGTTCGAGAGAAACTGCCTCTAAATCCAGTAGTGTGCTGGTTAATTACACACAGGCAATCAACCAGACATCACCTGGCTGATTAGGACTCTTGAGAAAAGCCTGATGTGAGAAACAGGAGAGGGATTCCTTAGCTCATAATTGGGCTGACACAGAAAAGCAGAGAAGCCTGCACACAGACACTATCTTGAGCACAAAGGCTGTGCTGAGATCAAGACATCCAGATACCCAAAGACCTATATTTCCTGGACACAGAGGATCCAGGAACCTGCCAGAGACTGACATGGAGGGCCACCTGCTTAAGGTTCTTCCTGAGACTTTGGGGTGATATGAATACAAAGAGACTGAAAAAGCACCATTGCCTGTTGGATAGATAAAGTACCCACAGAATAAACCTGTGTAATACAGGCGGTGCCCCCTGGAGTAAAAGCAGACACTATTATCAAAAAGAGAAAGTTGTAAGCCCCACAGAAAGGGCTTACAGAAACTCCAACATGGGGCACTCTGAGGTCGGTACAAAAAATATAAATTTTATTGAACAAGCAATTGAAAAGGACAAAACAGACTGACTATAATAAAAACACTTAAAAACCATATAGTGGACCGTCTCTTGTGCACATTGTAAATGCTATTATATGCCATAAACAATATAGTAATACTAAAGGCTCCTGTGTATATCTTGAATAATAAGGCACGTGTCTATAGCAAGCCTTAGTATACAGTAACTAAACACACTACTAAGCCTCAGTGTAAGGCTGCGCATATACAGCTGGCGATGGCGACGTGACAGATGACATCGTCATTGCGACGAGTTGTACTTGGAAGTTTAGGCGACGTCGCTGGATGACGTCATAAAAGGGGAGGGCAGAGTCACAGAGAAGCTCCCGATTGGCCGCAAGGGGAGACCATCACCGAAAAAATCAAATATCAGTGACTACCAGATTTCTGGTAGCACAGTCACTCCGTCGCTTTGTCGCTCTCGCGTGCACTATAAGCACACGCAACAGCGACATGCATTTGTTTTGCCGCGACGTCGCGGCGCCGGCATTATAAGTGTAGCCTAAGTAAACATACCAGTATGTGGATATGTACAGACTGCAACAATGTATGCAGAGCAAACCCTGGTGGAACTATAGCAACATAGAATCCAGAACATACAATAAGTACAAAATGTAATTTGTGTGCCAAAAAATGTAGTAATTCTACTCTCAAAGATATCTGAAGCAAAGGTTAAAATGCATGTGAAGCTTATCCAAGTTAAAGGGGCAATTAAGAGAATAAAAAATGCCTACTAGAATAATAGTGTAATTCTGATAAATCAGATACCAGGGCACTAGAAAATGCTAATGCCAGATAGCTCAAATGAGAGTAGAAAGCATTGAACTTGCTCAATGTGTATAAACACAGTCCGATGAAAAAACACATATTGATGAAAAAAAGAGCTAAGGAGCTTGAAGTGTTATTTCTTGAGAGAGGGTATAGTCATAGATCCTTTAAGAGGGCCTTGTATAAAGTTTTTGACAAAGCGCTGCACAAACGCGACACGCGTTAGAGTATCACTTGCCTCACCTGTATGTTGCTGTGTATCATCTATTTGGATTTAAATTACCTTGGTTTTACGGCACTTTATGGTTTGGTCCCCACTTTTTGCTGCAGTGCTCTCCTGGTTCCTTGTCCCCAGCTGGATCATGCAGGAATCCATTCGGTTGTATACCTCTGCAGGAGACGCACGCGATCTGGAGTCTACACAGATGGTCACATTCAGTGAGTAATACCTTATATTTTCATTGTTGCTTTACCTTTTTTCTCTTGGACTGTATCATTGGCATGGGTATGCCAACAGGACTGAGAATTGTTCATAATTATCTGCACTGCAAAATCGCATGAACATGTGCAAGAGGGAGTCAGTTAATTGACATTATCACCAAGATTCCTACAAGCACTTTTTTACTCACTTGCAATATATGATTATCTTCTCTCTAGGTTAATAGCATTTGACACTACCTGGGTTGTCTGTGCTGTTTGGAATAAGTGGTTTGAGCACTAGTGGAGACTCAGTGGTCTCTTGTTCATTCTTGTATAAAGTTAGACAGCAAGATTGAGAGAGTCTACTAATTCACAAGGACAAAAAGTCCATTACTGGTGCACAGTTCGATTTATTTCAATATGTAATCCCCATTGGGAGGAATTCAGAGCTACCATTAGCTGTAGTAGACCACGTGACTCCCTTTGGATGACGTCACATCCTTTCTCCAAAAACCTCTGTCACATGGTCTACTACTGCCAATCATATTGAGAATTTAGTTCCCACGATCGGATTGGCTCAAGTACCATGTTACGGCAGCCATCTTGCTTTTGATTACGTCATGTTAAAGGGAAAGGAAGCCCAGCCATTCTGATTGGCTGGCTTCATTTCCTTTGCATGACGTCACCAAAAAAATCCGAGCTGCTCAATCAGAGCCATGGGAACCATTTGATGGAAATGAGATGTCATAGGCCTACATTGTTGTAGTCTGTACATATCCACATACTGGTATGTTTACTTACACTGAGGCTTATTATCCTTCAGTTAGCTGCAGCTTTACATTTCTCTCTTGGAAGAGGGATATCACTTTGTCCCCTCCCCTCTAACTGGGATTACTGTGAGGTTTGTTTATCTTAGTAGTGTATTTAGTTATACAAGGGCTCGCTATAGGCATGTGCCTTATTATTCAAGATATACACAGGAGCCTTTAGTATTACTATATTGTTTATTGCATATAATAGCGTTTACAATGTTCACAAGAGACAGCCCACTATATGTTTTTTAGTGTTTTTATTATAGTCAGTCTGTTTTGTCCTTTTCAATTGCTAGTTCAATAAAATTTATACTTTTTGTACCCACCTCAGAGTGCCCCATGTTGGAGTTTCTGTAAGCCCTTTCTGTGGGGTTTACAACTTTGGGGTGATAGGCTGGTAATGGGAATATCCCTCCAGTCCTGAAGCTAGGATCTGGGGAAATAAGTTAGCCCTTACAAAGGGATAGAGGTTTGTTATGTTGTTGTTTTTGTATGTTTTGCCTGGATAAAGGAACAGGCCCAATAAAGCCAAGACATAATTTCACCCTAATCGTCTCCATTATATGAACCTCTGCACACATCTCTTACAGATACATACAAATGAAACACAAATAAGAAATCTATCAATTAAAAGACATAAGCAGCCTAGAAGGCTAGGCTGCTTATGTGTTCAGCTTATTTTTCTCCTCATTAATAATATACTTCTGAATTCAGTGGCTAGAGACATACAAGTAAATGCACACACAGAGACGCCCACACAAAGACATTCAGAAGAAAATAAGACAGAAGGGCTTGCAAAACTGGGTCAAAGCCAGTGCTAAAGTTTTTCAGCATATTTATCAAAAGAAATGCTCTAATAACTTTCAGTATGATCCATTTTTATTGATACATTTGATTCTGTTTTTTACTCTGGCTTTTACCACTGTAGTAACACAATACTGGGGATACTGTTACATAGTTAGATGAGGTTGAAAAAAGACATACATCCATCAAGTTCAACCTAGGCTAAATTTAGACGACAGATACTTTATCCTATATCTATACTTACAGTATATTGATCCAGAGGAAAGCAAACAAAAAACTCAAGTGACATATCATCCAATGATATCTCATAAGGGGAAAAATAAATTCCTTCCTGACTCCAAGAATTGACAATCAGATTACTCCCTGGATCAATATCCTTCCCATGTTTACTTATTTGGTATATCCCTGTATACCTTATCTTTCTAAAAAGATGTCCAACCTTTTTTTGAACAAATCTATTGTATCTGCCATCAAAGTCTCCATGGGTAATAAATCCCCCATTGTAACTGCTCTTACTGTAAATAACCATTTCTTTTGTTGCTGGTGAAATCTCCTTTCCTCCAACCTTAAGGGATGACGCAAGTCCTTTGTACTGCCCTTGGGATGAATAGTTTTTTTTTTTTTCAACTTTGTTTTTATTAGTATTTTTCTGCATACAAACATGGGATCAAATAATGATGATAATTGTCCATAGTATACACAGAACTGTCTGAGACATACCACACAAAACAAAGACATGATGGGGAGACAACAGGACAGGACAACCACAAACCACAGACAACAAAGGGAAGTGGGGGGGAAGGGTGGGATAGGGGGGGGGGGGTAGGAGAGGACCGGCGGAGATTAACCACCGTTGTCGTGTGTGCTGGAGCTGCCTCCCTCAGTTACCAGCCTTTCGCACGAACCACCTCACAAAGGTTGCCTAAGTAGTACTACTTCAGCTTTTTGATTTTGTTCGCTTTGTGTGCTATTTAGCCCTGGGGGGGACCCTATCATCAGCCCGTTGTAACTGGCTCCCACACACCCATCAAAGGAGAACTCACCTACTTCAATCAAAGCCAGATTGTGGCATCGTTCACCCCCTGGATATCAGTCTGGGCCAGCCATAGAGACCAAACTTTTTGGAATTTATCACCCGAATCGTTAACTAAACTTGTTAACTTTTCCATTCGGCATATGAACCAAATTCTGTTTCTGATTTTATCTATATAAGGAATTGCGTTCTGATTCCACAGTGCTGCGGTCTCACACCTCATAGCTGTAGCAAAGTGTGCTATCAGCTTGTTACCCGAACGTGATACATCATTTGTAGGTTTGCCTAATAAGAACAACCACGGGTCAAGCTGAATTTGGAGGCCCAAAAAGATCCTTTGCAGCCAATCTCGGATCTGGGTCCAGACAGGCACTATTTTCGGGCAAGACCACAGCATGTGAACCAAATCCCCCTGTTCCCCACACTGCCTGGGGCAGAGCTGGGAAGAGCCTGGGATGAATTTTGCTAATCTAACTGGGGTGAGATACCAGCGTAGCAGTACCTTATATGAGTTCTCCTTTAATGTCGTGCAAATGGAGCTGCTAGCCGCGGCCTTAAATACCGCTGACCAGGCCTCGTCCTCTAGTGTGCCCTGTAAGTCTGTTTCCCACTGTACCATAAAACGGGGTTTGTCTGTCTGGTCTGTATCTGTATTGACCACCCCTCTGTACAAGGCAGAGATCAGTCCCCGCGTGTCTGAGCCTCTCATGCAGAGCTGTTCAAAATTCGTTAACGGTGGTCTCACCGGGTGTGCGTTGTAATATGCCCGAACCTGGAGGTACCTAATAAATTCTGTGTTAGGTATGTCCGTTTCAGACTTTAATAGCTCAAAGGATTTAATCTTACCACTACCCTCCAGGTCCTTCAACCGTCTAATCCCCAATTTGCGCCATAGCGGGAAACTCTTGTTTGCTAGACCGGGAGCAAAGTCTGGATTACCGTACAGGGGAGCCATAAGTGTGTGTTTGGAGGTTATCGAGCGATTACTTTTAGATGCCTCCCAGACCGAGAGTGAGTTGAGAACAGAAGTCAGTGGAATGAGTATATCCTTCACCCGTGTCCTCGGCTACCAGATTAGGTCCCTGAGCTCAAGCGGGGCACACATCTCCTTCTCCAGCGCCACCCATCGCCTGAGCTCCGGGTCTCCATGCCATTGCGTGATTTGGCACAACTGTGCCGCTTTGTAGTAGGATATAACGCTCGGAACTGCCAGACCCCCAGCCTCTTTAGACTTCTGCATCATTTTGGTTTTGCTCCGTGGCTTTTTTCCATTCCAAATACATTTTGAGATTGATTGTTGAAGCCCTGTAATGTCTGCATGCACCACGGCTATCGGAAGAGTTTGGAACAGATATAAAATACGGGGAAGGATGTTCATCTTGATGATATAAATTCTCCCCAACCATGAAATACCATATGCCATCCAGTCTTTTAACTCATTTTTGAGAGTCTTCAACAGACTGGGGTAATTAGCCTGATACAAAGATCCTACCGTTTTTGTAATATGCACTCCTAAATATTTCATGGATGTGGGACGCCACTTAAACTCAAAGTTGAGTTCTATCAGCTTCTCCATCTCTCTAGGAATGTTGAGGCTTAGTGCCTCTGATTTTGTCTGATTTATTTTAAACCCAGAGATCTGGGCAAAATGCTCTAGAAGCTCAAACAGATTAGATAGCGAGAGGAGCGGTTTAGTAAGAGTTAGAATAATGTCATCTGCGTACAAAGCCACTTTGTGTTCTTGGGAGTGGATTTGTACTCCAGAGATATCAGCGTTGCTCCGAATTTGTGCTGCAAGCGGCTCGATGCATAGGGCGAATAACAGGGGTGATAGCGGGCATCCCTGCCTCGTACCACTTTTAATTGGGAACAGCTCCGAGGAGAACCCTTGGTGAACCACCTTAGCTGCTGGTGCTGTATATAATGCTTTTATTGCCCGTCGGAATATGCCGCCAAACCCAAATGCCCCAAGCGTGGATTCTAAGTATGGCCAGTCAATCCTGTCGAAGGCTTTTTCCGCATCTAAGATTAAGACTACACTTCGGATCTCGTTGACTCCTATGAAATCTATTATATCAACAATGCGTCTAGTATTGTCGGCCGCTTGTCTATTTCGAACAAAGCCCACTTGATCCGGATGGATTAACCTCGGCAGGATGACACTTAATCGGTTGGCCAGTAATTTGGAATAGATTTTAACATCTGTATTAATCAATGATATTGGCCGATAACTTTGACAATTTGTGGGGTCTTTATCCCCTTTATGAATTACCGAGATTGACGCCTGGAGCATCTGTTCCATGAAAGATTCTCCTGCTAATACTCCATTAAACAGCCGGAGCATGTGCGGAGCTAACACTCCAATAATTTTTTTATAATACAGATTGGAGAACCCATCTGGGCCGGGGGCTTTTGATGACTTTAAATTTTTCACTACCGCTGTCAATTCCTCTCCCGTAAAGTCGCATTGCATTGCCTCTCGCTCTAACCTGGTTAGTTGTGGTAGGGCTGCATCTGCCAAGAATTTCCACAGCTTACTGCTTGTCTTAGCATTGTGAACCACCTTCTCCCCATTGTACAACTGAGCATAAAACTTTGCAAACTCCCCCACTATGACTTTAGGATTAGAGGAGATCTGACCCTCTGCTGTCTTAATAGAATGTATATTAAAATTTGGTTTCCGATTGCGGAGTCTGGTGGCTAGCATCGTGTCCGGTTTATTAGCTTTCTCATAGAACTTCCTCTGCGTCCAACTCAGGTCTTTCTCGGCCCTGGAGGTGAGGAGGAGGTTTAGCTCAATCCTAACATCTTTCAACTCCTTTAATGTATCATCTCTACCTGTCCGGTTATGTAGTGTAAAGAGCTTGTGTAACCTTTGGTATAGCTGGGTTAATTTGGCCTCCCTTCTCTTTTTTCTACCAGCAGCTATGCCAATTAGTACCCCCCTAATCGTGGCCTAGTGAGCCTCCCATAACGTGGACTGGGACTCCACACTGCCCCCGTTAATCTGGAAATAGTTTGAAATTGCAGCTTTGACTTGTTTCTGGATATCTGGTACTTTAATTATAGGTTCATTTAGTTTCCAGTTTGCTCCCGAATTAACAGACCCAATTTGACTGCATCTTAGCTCTACCGATGCATGATCCGACCATGTAATGTCATGTATGCTTGTGTCGGATATCTGTGGGACCATTCTACCGGATACAAAGAAGTGGTCAATTCTACTATAACTGTCGTGGGGATGGGAATAAAAAGAATAACTACGGTCTCCGTGGTGTTGCTCCCTCCATATGTCTACAAGACCCAGTTGTTTTAGTCCCTTCAGAAGGGGGGCATTTCCCTCTCTCCTCAGGGTTTGCTGAGAAGTGGAGCGATCAACTCTCGGGTCCATGACCGTGTTGAAATCTCCTCCTAACACTATGTGTCCTTCTGACCACTGCTGTAGTTTCCTAAAGAATGTATCAAAGAAGAGAGGTTGCCCTTCACTAGGTGCATACACGCAGGCCAAAGTTATTCTATTTTGCTTGAGAAGGCCTACTAATACAATGAACCGTCCCTTAGGATCTCGCATTATCTTCTCAACTTGGAAGGGGGTTTTGTTATGAATCAGTATAGCTACCCCTCTTTTTTTTCTTCCCCTGAAGATAGGTACATCTGTCTATAATGTGTGTCTAAGAATTTTGGGCTGTTCCGTGAGCTGAAATGAGTCTCTTGGAGCAAGACTACGTCTGTCCTCCTCCTTTTCAACTCTGAAAAGGCAACCCTCCTCTTGTTTGGGCTATTGAGTCCCTTGGCATTTTGATATATAAAAGTTACCGCCATCTTATACAGTGGTGTGTGAACTGCAGATTACCAGAAATCTCGTGCTTACCCAGGCCAGATATCTCTTGTGGGGTTCGTGAGCTGCTGTGCTTTCTCCTGAAGATCTTCTTCTGTCTCTCGCCTTGAGGGGCTGGGGTGGGGAAGGGGTAAAACATAAGGAAAGAACACAGATACAGAGAACACATAAAGACAGAAAGAACCGTGTTGGTCCCTCTGGACCTCGGGTTCATTGCACGGAAGAGATTCCCTCTCTCTGGACCCCCCTCCCTCCCGATCCAGTTCCATGGCCCAACATCTCGGCCATGAATATCCGGGTCTTTGCCAGGGAAGTAGGCAAAGCCCACCTTCCTGGTGTCGACGCACATGCCTACAGGTAGAGTGGCAACCCGCCCCCCCCCCCCCCGCCGACATTTAAAGGTAACCAAAACCTAACTGCTATCTTTAATCTATCCCCAACTTTATCTATAACTATCTCCATCTTCCCTCCCTCCCCTCCCCCCGAACTACCCCTGTTAACCCTAATCTAAGTGCCCCTTACAATCCCCACCCCCCCTCCCTCCCCACTAAGATATATGAGACCCTTAGCCCAGACCGCCTCCCCTTTATGTGAGTACTAATACATTGTCTCTGTATATGGGCCCCCGCCAGCTGTCTTTGTTTTGCCCTCTGCCCCTTAGCCGGTCCCCGGTGTGCCTATATCTACCGCTCTGCCGTCCATGAACAACGTTCTCAGACCGTTTCCGACCATTGCCGCAACCTGTGTCTCTCCCCGGCGGCGGAATTCGCATACCCCCGCCAGGGAGGACCGTTTCACTTCCGGGTCTTCGAGACATCCGGGCCAGCCACCTGACTTCCGTTGTATCCGGTCTGTACGTCTCAACACTCGCTCTCGCGAGATCCGGACAAGTGACGTCATCGAACTGGGCGAGGCGATCGCAGTCAGAAGCAGCTCCTCGCGGGAGGAAGGTGGATCCATAGGCGGGTCCCTGGGCGGATCTCACTCACGGAGCATTCGCTCCCGCCGAAACCCCGTCCGCCATTGGAGTCCTCGCGCCCTGGCTGCGTCTTCTACTTCAGGTAAGCTTGGGGTGGCCATTTTAGGGTCAAAAACGTGGCGATCGATCCTTGGGCAAGATCCAACCTTCTGAACCTCCTTGTCGTGCCCTATTATCACCAATGCTGTCCACAGTCGGTATTACTGATTGACTGTTTCAGGGGGTTAAACTGGGAAAACTTTGCGTCGCCAAAGGCGCCTTGTAACTTCTTGAACTTTATTAACTTTGGCAACTTTTGATGTTCATGGACTCTTGCCCCCCCTACTTCTTTCTCTTGTCTCTTTTCTTTTGGGGAGGAGGATCCTGATCTTCTCGGTGGTACATCCACTGTGTTCACCTCCACGAGAAGCAGAATCCGAGGCCCCCCTGACCCCCAGCTTCTTTAAGAAGTTCACCCCTTCCGATGGGTGTTTTAATACATGGGAACGGCCATTTTTTATGGCCACTAGGGCGAAAGGAAAAGCCCACCTGTATCGGATCTCCCGATCCCTTAGTTCTTTTGTAATGTGACCCACTGCTCTCCTCCTGGCCAGGGTGAGGGGGGATATATCCTGTACACTGTAAGTGTGATTCCTTCGTATGTGATGTGTGGGGTGGCCCGAGCAATCCTGCTCACCTCCTCCTTTATTGAGAAATAGTGGAGCCTCAAGATAACGTCTCTGGGGGGGTTTGAGGGCAACGGTCTTGATCTTAGCGCCCTATGGCACCTATCCATCCTCAGGTCTGACTCTGACTTGCCTGGGAGAATAGATGCCATCCACCGGGTCAACAGGGCTTCCGGGTCCAGAATTTCCTCAGGGATTCCCCGGACCCTCAGGTTATTCCTCCTGTCCCTGTTCTCACTATCTTCTTGGCGGGACTCCAGGTCTGCTATTCGTTCCTCCAGGGCCTGCACCCGCGAGTGTGTCTCTTGGTGCTGTTTGGAGCTTTCTTCCATCCGCTCCTCCAGTTCATTCGTCCGTGTGCCAATTTGGAGGATATCTTTCCGGAGTCCCTCCACTTCTCCCCTAAAGAACGTTTTTAAATCCACAAGCAAGCGGGAGATTTCTTTTTTTAATAGTCTGGAATTGCCCGCCGCAGCCGCGGCTCCCTCCAGATCGTGAGCCGAATCAGAGTCTGACATTGCCGAGAGCTCCGCTGCTCCGGCCTTGCTCTGGCCAGTGAAGTAGGCGCGCACATCGGATTTGCGCCGGGTCTTTTGCCTAGTCGCTGCCATATCGCCTCCGGTTTCAGATTGTGATCTGGGGTGTGTTAGGAGTTTCTAGCGCTTGTTTTGAAATGTCCAGGTTTGGTTTTATTATAGTTTATTTGCTATTATCTGCCGGAGGTTGGCGGAGCTGTGCAGTTACACTACCATCTCCAACCTGCCGCGCATGCGCATCTCGATGAATAGTTCTTTTGAAAGCTCCTTGTACTGTCCCCAAATATATTTGTATATAGTTATCCTATCCCCTCTTAGACGCCTCTTTTTTAATGTAAATACATCTGGAAATATAGAGTATCCCTAGAGTATCAGAACAAATGTTGGGAGAAAAATACAGGACAGGGGTAGAGATCTCAACATTCCTAACCCTAAACCTATTATCGTTGCAGAACAAGGTAGGGTAGAGAAAGCATTTGCAGTGTGGGGTCGAGGCAGGCGGCAGGCAAGGGGAAGTCAGGCCCGATTCCGAGGTTGAGGCAGGAGGCAGGCAAGGGGTAGTCAGATTCAGTTCCAAGGTCGAGACAGGCAGCAGGCAAAACAAAGGAAAGGTAGAGCTCAGACGGGACAAGTTACAAGTACTTTGCATGAGCAAAGTTGGATAGAAACTGCCTGCTATTTAAAGGCCAAAGGCAGCTGCTGACAATGAGGTCCAAAGCGATGTTTACTTCCTGTCAGGGGTAAGGGCAGGACTTCCCAGGAAGTATGATGGCCATGGCAGCTTCGTAGAAGATGATCTCACTTCCTAGCAGTCATCCTGGATATTCGGACAGATCCCTTAAAATGAGCCATCAAGAAACTGATAATATTTTCTCCAAATGTAAAGGGAGTGGTGGGATAAACCATGTAAGATACATTTTTTCTTTGCAGCCAGGAGATCGGCGGGCATCCTCAGGGCAAAAGATTTGTTCTATAGAGACTGCATGCTCCCATTTTTAGGGCTGCTAGAGAAATCTCAGCTACCCAATACAGGTATTGTTCCGTTATCTACAGATAAAACATTTTGTGGCATCTTTAACTGTAAGAGGTGCCTTGCCCCCGCCCACATACTGTTCTTCGAGACTGTTTATGGATAGGTGGGAAGAGGAGTAAGGAAGCACATTAGAAATGGATGATTAGAATGATATCTGTGTAGCCACTTCCAAGAGTTCACCCTATGTGTTTCACCGCTATTGCTTCTTCAAGGTTTAATCCCTGAAGAAGCCTTAGCGGTGAAACGCATAGGGTGATGCTTCTATGTGCAGGAGAGAGAGAAGGAGAGAAATCCCATGTGAAACTGTGACTGGAGTTACCAGCAAATACAGCAGCGTATATATCTCGCGAGACCCACGTGATGTGGAAGTGTGCGGCTGCACATTGAGAGCTGATACACAGAGGACAGACAACGTAGTTCCCGTGAGCTCTGTGGCATAATAGGAGATTTGGAAGCAGGAAATTACATCGAGGGTAACCTGTACAAGGAGACGAGAGCCCTGTTGAGATTCCCACTCTAATATGTGACGTGGAAGTGAGAGCTGATACACGGAGGACAGAGGACGAAGTTCCCGTGAGCTTCCCGGCATAATACAAGATTTGGAAGCAGGTAATTACATGGAGGGTAACCTGTATATGTAGAGGAGAGCCCTGGTGAGATCCCCACTTTCATATATGACGCGGAAGTAAAGCCTAAGATCGGCAGATCGGGACAGTTACTGTGTGTGAGAGACTCAATCTGCATTAACTCTCTCACTGCCTTTTATTATCTCATAAAATGTGAGTTGTATACCTATATGTATAGGTTGATCTTTTAATAAATAGTATTACACTATGTTTGTTTTACCAATTCTATATCACCCCCATGATATTGTCCTGAGACGGAGATATCCACATTGAAAGCAGCTAAAGATCCTGGAGTAGCTGAACTGGATAAAGAAACCTAAGACGTCATCCGGTTACAGCAAAGCTCAAGTCCCTGCATTGTTCCTGGTCCATAATATTGGATAAAGACTCTAATATCCTCATCTAACTGTAAGTGCACTACCAAGCACTCATCACACTCTATATACAGACATACTAACATACTAATAATAAAGGTGGGCGCATTTACTCAAATTTTGTTTCCACATTTTTTTTACATTTTGGTATTGCACATGGTCTTGATTTAAATAATGTTCGTGTTTTGGTTTTGCCAAAAATAAATTAGTTTTTTGGGCTTTTTTGTTAACTGTTTATTGGAAGTTTTTCTTTATGCAAACAAAACACGGACATTCTCTCCTCTCCCCCAGCATGTCTTTCTCTCCTCCCCCCCAGCATGTCTTTTTCCTCTCCCCCAGCATGTCTTTCTCCTCTCCCCCAGCATGTCTTTCTCTTCTCCCCCAGCATGTCTTTCTCTTCTCTTCCCCCCAGCATGTCTTTCTCTCTCCTCCCACCATTTCTGTCCCCTATTCTCCTGCATGTCTTTTTCTCTCCTCTTCCCCCCAGCATCTCTCTCTCTCTCTCTCTTCCCAACAGCATACCTCTCTCTTCTTCCTCCAGTCTGTCTCCCTCTCCTCCTAGCATGTTTATGTCTCCTATTCCCCTACCATGTCTTTCTCTCTCCTTCCCCCAGCGTGTCTTTCTCTCTCCCCCCAGCATGTCTTTCTCTCCTCTCCCCCAGCATGTCTTTCTTTCTCCCCCCCCAGCATGTCTTTCTCTCCTCCCCCAGCATGTCTTTCTCTTTTCCCCCCAGCATGTCTTTCTCTCTCAAGGGATTTTGGCATCTCCGGATGATAGAGAGTGGTGGTGTGTGAAAATTCATGCCGATTTGAGTTCCAGGACATTTCAGGCCAAGTCCCGGTCAATCTAAAGACTTTGTTTTCTGTGCTATTTTACCTAGGAAAATCTAGTTTTCTAGTCCAGACCCCCAGTAAGTGTGTTTCTTCTGTATTTTGTAATCCACTGTGTGTACGTCTGTTTCTGTGGAATAAATGACAAATTGTTTTACTATCTTGTTTTGCTCAGTGAATGATCACGGTAAAAAGGTGTAAATAGCTGGTCTCCCGTGACAGGCTTATATTTACTAAAAAAAAAAAAAAAAAGGCTCCAGCACACACTGATTAATAGAGAAAACGAAAGAGTCACGAAATAAGCCAAAAATGTAATAGCGATAATAATAAAACAATAGGTATCACAAAAATATGGAAATGCTACACGACTATAAATGCAGAATATATGGATCTTAAAAAGCACAAGAGTAGGGGTGAGAAACACAGGGAAGGGGAGTGGGGGAAAAAAACACTAAAGGAAAAACTGCAAACAAATAAACATAGAAAAAGACAATGGGGGAGGGTAAGAGGGGCAACGTTTCGGGGTGACGACCCCTTCCTCAGGCCTGTTCCCTTGGGTCCAACGGAATCACAAGGTACTTCCCTTGACCCTAACCCCGCCTACAAGACACAAAGTAGCCAAATATGAATAAGCTCAGAATCAAGCCCTGGTCAAAAGTCCACAGTATATGCAAGAGTGTATTCAAACTCAAACCGTCCTTTAAGTGGGATTATCAAGCTTCTGTCCTCTCTTTCTCTTTCTCAAATTCAAAGGTGGACCCATGGGAACGGGCCTGAGGAAGGGGTCAGACCAATTAAGCAGCCCTTCTCAACTGAAACTTAACCTTGTCACTGCTGCACTGCAAGCCTAAACATAGGTTTGCCAGGTATATGGCTGGTGACGTTCATTCACCCTGTCACAATGCCCTCACCCCAGAAGCTTACAGAGGCATGTTCAGGACGGAGGAAAAGCGCCGCCGGGAATCCTACATGCGATTTGCGTCCCGTATGGCATTGCGTGGGACACAGTGTGTGGAGGGATGTAGTGCCACAAAGCATCACACTTTACTGGACTTGTTTTTCAAAGAACAGTTTATGCAGCAGTATCCACCAGACTTAAGGGAATTGGCCTTTGATCACAAACCAAAGACTTATGTGGATGCTGCTAACATGGCTGATGAATTTGTCACCACCTGGGCACTGATAAGCAAGAAAGGGATTGCCAAAGCAGCGGCCACTCTGGCCAGGAGAGCCAAAAGCACTCCACAATGGAAGGCTATGACTGCTGCAGATGGAAGTGCACCCAAACCTGCAGAGTTTAGGCACGAGCAGAGGGGCTATCAGTGCAATAAGACTTGGCACATCAAGCCAGACTGTCCGGACCGTCCAAAGTCGGGACTTCCCATCAGGGGTAACGCTCTCCAGCTGCAAAGCCAGTCGCCAGCGTGCAAGGGGCACACACAGAGGAGCATAGTGCAGCCGTCCTGGCAGTCTAGCAAGGGACATTGATGGAAGATTCTACACCTGCAGCCTGTGAAACAGCCATGGAGACCAGTCAGGTTGCAGTCCAATGATGTCCGGCAAAAGCATTTGCACCAAGTGACCATCGGAGATCACCAAGCCGCAGGCTTGTTCGACTCCGGTGTCTCTGTTACCAAGGTCCAACTTGATATGTCCGACCAGAGGATCTGCTCCCGGGCACCGGGATGCAGGTGACCATGCCAGACAGAGGACTGCGGTACATCCAGGTTGCCCAGGTCTTCCTTGATTGGGGTGCCGGATGTGGCATGAGGAAGGTGGGGGTATTGCCCGGGTTAGATACTGAGGTGCTCCCCAGTAATTACCTGGGGCATGTTACTTGTGTTTTTACGGCGGAAATGGCTCCTGTTGCAGTGATTACCAGGAGCCAGAACAAAGGATTTCGCCGTCACCCTGCATTTGGGACCAACAGTTCCAGGGGTCTCCCAGAAGAACAGGCAGGTAAGCAAGACGGAGTCACGACAAGGGGCTGTGGCAGAGTTCTGACGGTCCTTTGATGCCTGCTAGCATGTAGTTAAGGCGGATGATCGTGTGAAGGAATGCCTGAACCCACTACCGATAAAAGGGGAACCCTTCCAGAGGGTAGCTATGGACATAGTGTGACCCCTCATGATCTCCAGTTGGTCTGACAAGCGTTACATTCTCATGGTGGCAGACTTTGCCACAGGTACCCTGAGGCTGTAGCACTATCCACCATCAACTCAAGGGCAGTAGCTAAAGCATTGATAGTTATATTCACTACAGTAGGTTTCCCTAGTGAGATTCTATCTGATCAAGGGTCACAATTCATGAGTGAATTGCTACAGTTGTCTCTGGGATTCATATGGGGTAAAGCACCAGCGCATGACCCCTTACCACCCCCAGACAAACAGTCTATGTGAGAGGTTCAATGGTGCCCTGAAGCAGATGCTTCAAGCTATTATAGAAGGACTGGGAGATTCACCTACAGCACTTGCTGTTTGCATACCGAGCGGTACTGCAATAATCTACCGGGTTCTCTCCCTTCGAGCTGCAATATGGTCGCAGGGTACGGGGACCTCTTGACTTATTCCGTGAGGGATGGGAAGGGGAGACTACCAATACCGATGCTTCTGTGCTTCAGTTTGTGGTAGATCTCAGGGACCGGTTAGAAATGCTTATGGAGTTGGCACAGGATAACCTCAGGGAGGCTCAGACCAAGTCTAAAGGGCCATACATAAATACATTTGGAATGAATATATTTTTAAAAAAAATGCAATCACAAAAAAATACAATAAAAAAAACCTGTAAATTAAAAATAACATACATTAAAAAAAATTCCTTACCTTTATTGTAGATGTCTTCACCCTCCAATTCCCATGGTTAATTCAAGCACTCGAGCCAATTCCTGATCCCAAACAGCAACGGACACACGTAAAAAAAAATCCAAAGTCCTTTTCTTCAGCCTTTCTGATTGGCTTCACTCCCTTTTGATGACGGCACGTCAAAAAAAAGGTACCTGTTTATCCAGCCAATCAGAGGTGTGGGAACCATTTCCCTCTCAAATGTATACAAGCCTGTGTAGTCACATTTGATGGCACAGAGCTGAAAGAGCAGCACCACCCTATTGGATTAACAGAAGAAGAACAGGTGAGGATGAAGAAGATAAAGATGAAGATAAAGAAGACCCCAAAATGGATAACAAATTACAGGTGAAGAAAAGAAAAGAAAGAAAGACTTTAAGATTTTACCTGTGGACCGTGGCGGTTTAGGATCATTGCGTCGTAGACCCGGAGTTGTTGCTGCTGCTGAAGTTGCTGTTGGAATCGGATTCGGTGGGTGAAGACATCAAAAAGTAAGAAAAATATATATTTTATTTTTTTAATATATATTTTTTTTTAGGTTGGCATTTGCATAATGGCAGCTCATGTCCACAGGGCATGGGTGTGCCACCTTGCCAATCAATGTATTTTTTGGCCTTTTTATATATCAGGAAATGTAATGTGGTTTTTATTTTATGCATTTTTTTTTTTACTTTTTTGCAGGTTACCCATTGCCTGGCATAGTGGCAGCTCATGCCCACAGGGCATGGGTTTGCCACCTTGCCAATCAATGTTTTTTTTGCCTTTTTTGTGTTTTAAATTGAATGTGATTTTTTAAAGAGAGGCTTATTTTGGTGATTGGCATGTTGTACAGTATATTACCTGGCATGGTGGCAGCTCATGCCTACAGGGCATGGGAGTGCCATGTTGCCAATCAATTGTTTTTTGGCCTTTTTAGTGTTTTAAATTGAATGTGTTTTCTATTTTAGACTTGTTTTGGTGATTGGCAGGTTGTATTTTGCCTGGCATGATGGCAGCTCATGCCCACAGGGCATGGCAGTGCTACCATGCCAATCAATTGTTTTTTTTGGCCTTTTTTAAGATTACAGTTTAATGTGTTTTTTATTAGAGGTGTGTTTTTAAGATTGCCAGGATGCATGTTGCCTGGCATGATGGCAGCTCATGCCCACAGGGCATCGGAGTGCCACCATGCCAATCAATTGCTTTTTGGGCATTTTTAAGATTAAAATTGAATGTGTTTTTTATTAGAGGCTTGTTTATAAGATTGGCAGGGTGCATGTTGCCTGGCATGGTGGATGCTCATGCCCACGTGGCATGGGAGTGCCACCATGCCAATCAATTGTTTTTTTGGCATTTATAATGGGTTTTAATTTTTTATGTAATACTGTGTTTTATTTTGGGCCTGTTTTTTTAGCTTTCCCATTTATTGCTGTAGTGGTAAAGCATGCCCATAATATATGGGCATGCTTTAACTCTGTGCCAATCAATGGGTAGCAGGGGTGGTATCCCCAGGTAGGGTGGGTGGTCAGCGGTGGAGGGTGGGTTAACCCCTTAATTACTGTAGCGGTAACTAACGCTAAGTTGATGAAGGGGTTAGGGGCCATTAGATTGTATTTTTTTTATTCTGCTGTTGCTGTTGATGCCCAAGGAGGACAAGGATGGTCATGAGGATGAGGTAGCCTTCATCCTGGCAGGGTAAGTGCCAGTTTAATTTACTTCATGCTGCCGATTTATGTTATATTTTAAATGGGCAAATGCACTATTATCCATATCTGAAATCAATTTTGTTCAGCTCAGGAGACCCCCTGCTCATGCACACTATGAATAAAAAAAAATGTAAGCAGCTCCATTAACTTAGCAGCTATCCGTATAGTGCATGATTCACCCAGGTAAATGATCGGATAATGGCCGCTGTATCTGTATATACAGTCATGTGAAAAAGAAAGTACACCCTCTTTGAATTCTATGGTTTTACATATCAGGACATAATAAAAACAAAAAACTGGCGCCTCCAAAAATGAATATAAATATAGCCTGACCATATATAGAGTCCAATGGCCAGGATGAAATCCAGAGAGGGATCTTCAATGAAGTTGAATTTTTTCATTCATTTTATCCTCACTCCCACACTCCCACACTCTCCCACCCCTCACTGAGATTTGGGAACGCTTCACAGCACCTAACCCTCACTGCTCTGGGAGATTTGGGAATGCGTCCCAGCACCTAACCCTCACTGCTCTGGGAGATTTGGGAATGCTTTACAGCACCTAACCCTCACTGCTCTGGGACGACGCTTCACAGCTCTCCCCTCTCAACCCACAAAACCGTCACAGCCTGCTACCACCAAAAGAACTGTGGAATCAGGCGTCTGAACAAGAATAAATTGCAAGTTCTTCCGGAATTGCTCTTCCAAAGTACGGCCAAATTAACCTGACTATCGGCGAAGATCCTGCTTCCCAGGGCACGCAATATTGCTGCCTATTTCCAAAGTGGACATGCTGTGGCTTCCTAAATCGTTGCTATATTAACCCAAGGATGCTTAATACTTTAAAAATTATTTAAAAGGGCAGAAAGAGTGAGGATAAAATGATTGAAAAAATTAAACTTCATTGAAGATCCCTCTCTGGATTTCATCCAAGCCATTGGACTCTATATATGGTCAGGCTATATTTATATTCATTTTTGGAGGCGCCGGTTTTTTGTTTTTATTGTCTATATTGGTTTGTGTGAACCTTTTGTCTTGGCAGCCCCCACTTTAACTTTTAAAGTGTGTTTAATATATGTTAGTCACCAATGTGTCACTATTTTCATTTGTAGCATTAGCACTGTTCCCACTGCCCTTCCCTTTTATATATCAGGACATAATAACAATCATCTGTTCCTTAGCAGGTCAAACAATTAGGTTAATACAACCTTAGATGAACAACAACACATGCAATATTACACCATATCATGATTTGTTTAACAAAAATAAAGCCAAAATGGAGAAGCTATGTGTGAAAAACTAAGTACACGCTTACTGCTTCCATAGGAATTAAGATGCTAAGTAGCAGACAGGTGCTGCTATCAAATGCCCTTTAGTAATTGATCATCAGCAAGTGTGACCACCTCTATAAAAGTCGAAGTTTTTCTGGGCTGGAGCATTCAGGTGCGTGTTAACACAATGCCAAGGAGGAAAGACATCAGCAATGATCTTAGAGAAGCAATTGTTGCTGCCCATCAATCTGGGAAGGTTATAAGGCCATTTCCAAACAATTTAAAGTCCATCATTCTACCGTGAGATAGATTATTCAAAAGTGGAAAATATTCACATTTGGCCCAGTATCCGAAGAGGAGATTACACAAGAGTTCCTCAAATTAAAACTAAGCAGCCAATGTGGACCTGACCTACTACAATCTAGGTTCCTAAGACTTGGTGCCCCAGCAATTGCTTTTGATACTGTTGATCATGCTATCCTGCTTAACAAACTCCAGAGTTCTGGAATAGGGAGGCATGCTTTAAACTGGTTTCAGTCCTACCTATCGGGTAGATCCCAACATGTGTCCATCTCAGACTCTAACTCCAACCCCCTGATATCACCTGTGGCGTCCCGCCAGGCTCTGTTCTGGGGCCCCTACTCTTCTCAGTGTTCATCAATGATCTTCCCACAGCTTGTAAGGAAGCCTCAATACACATGTATGCAGATGACACAATCCTATATGCACACAGCCATAGCCTCTCTGACCTTGAACACATACTTCAGTCTGACTTTTTGAGACTAGAAAACTGGATTTCCCAAAACAAACTGTTTTTAAACACTGACAAGACTGTAACAATGGTATTTGGGACCAAGATTAAATTTGTAAAGCTTACAGTGACTGAGCTCCAGATCAGAACCAACGCTAACACCACCCTAACTCCTGTTACTAGTTTTAAATACCTGGGCATATGGTTTGACTCCCACTTAACATTCGGAATGCACATAGATACCCTGACATCCAAAACCTATGCCAAACTAGGTGTACTCTACATGAACAAATCCCCCTTAAGCCTGCTGGTCAGAAAGCGTATTGCACAGCAGATGCTAATGCCAATTATCGACTATGGAGACATAGTATATGGCTCGGCACCCCAAACCCACCTTGGCAAACTTGACACCCTCTACAATTGAATTTGTCGTTTCGTTCTCCAATGCAACTACAACACACATCACTGCGAAATGCTCAAAGAACTAGATTGGTCATCACTTGAGTCTAAGCGCAAAGTTCACCTTTCCTGTCTTGCCTTCAAATACTTTCTGGGCAAGCTACCAAGCTATCTGAACAAGCTCCTCACCCCTACCACATGCAGCACTTATCATCTGAGATCTGACTCCAAAAGAGTTCATGGTCCCAAGGCTCAACAAAGTATCCGGCCGCTCCTCCTTCTCTTACCGTGCACCACAAAACTGGAACAACCTACCGGAGACTCTCACATCCATCACCAGTTTAAGTTCTTTCAAAACTAAGGCTGTCTCACATTTTAATCTGGTCTGTAACTGTTACATAATCCTATAATATACATCATCTCTAACTGTGCATGCAATGTATTGTATATAATGTATACCTTGTTCATTTATGTAACTGTATTTGTAACCATGTATTATTTGTCATATTAACTATGCCCAGGACATACTTGAGAATGAGAGGTAACTCTCAATGTATTACTTCCTGGTAAAACATTTTTATAAATAAATAAATAATTCAAGACAGTTGCCAATCTTCCCAGGAGTGGACATCCCAGCAAATTCACCCCAAGGTCAGACCGTGCAATGCTCAGGGAAATAGCAAAATATCCAAGAGTTACATCTCAGACTCTACAGGCCTCAGTTAGCATGTTAAATGTTAACGTTCATGACAGTACAATTAGAAAAAAACTGAACAAGTATGGTTTGTTTGGAAGGGTTGCCAGGAGAAAGCCTCTTCTCTCTAAAAAGATCATGGCAGCACGGCTTAGGTTTGCAAAGTTGCATCTGAACAAACCACAAGACTTCTAGAACAATGTCCTTTGGACAGATGAGACCAAAGTGGAGATGTTTGGCCATAATGCACAGCACCACATTTGGCAAAAACCAAACACAGCATATCAGCACAAACACCTCATACCAACTGTCAAGCACGGTGGTGGAGAGGTGATGATTTGGGCGTGTTTTTGCAGCCACAGGACAGGACCTGGGAACCTTGCAGTCATTGAGTCGACCATGAACTCCTCTGTATAACAAAGTATTCTAGAGTCAAATGTGAAGCCATGTGTCCAACAGCTAATGCTTGGCCGAAATTGGGTCATGCAACAGGACAATGATCCCAAGCACACCAACAAATCTACAACAGAATGGCTGAAAAAGAAAATAATAAAGGTGTTGCAATGGCCCTGTTAAAGTCCAGACCTCAACCCGATTGAAATGCTGTGACGGGATCTTAAAGCTACTGTTCAAGCTCCCGTTTTTTTTTTTTTAGGTTTTTTTTTTACTTTAATAGTTTCATGTGGTCAATCTCTACTTACCTAAAGAACTGCATAGCTGCCGGTCAATTCGTTCTCCGTCTATTGATCGGCAAAGTTTGGTGACATCTTTAAATATGGGGAATGTATATGGTTGCTATAGCAACAAGCATGCTTTTAAAAATAGAATACAAGAAAATTGGTCTTTCAAAGTTGTTTTTTTTAAAACAGAAAATTATACAAGTATTTTTTCTTACTACAGAACTGATTTATTAAAAAAAACACACATGCAGGATATTGCTTGAAATGCAGCTTTAAGAGAGCTGTGCATAAACAAATGCCCGCAAACCTCAATGAACTGAAGCAACGTTGTAAAGAAGAGTGGGCCAAAATTCCTCCACAACGATGTGAGAGACTGATAAAGTCATCCAGAAAACTATTACTTCAAGTTATTGCTGCTAAAGGTGGTTTTACAAGCTATTGAATCATAAGGAGTACTTAGTTTTTCACACATGGCTTCTCTATTTTGGCTTTATTTTTGTTAAATAAATCATGATACGGTGTAATATGTCATGTGTTGTTGTTCATCTGAGGTTGTAGTTACCTAATTTTAAGACCTGCTAAGGAACAGTTGATTGTTATTATGTCCTGATATGTAAAACCATGGAATTCAAGGAGGGTGTACTTTATTTTTCACATGACTGTATATGTTATGATTATGGTGATTGATATGTGGTTCTTTGCTAGTGTGGTTCATAATGTCCCTGTTTTATCATTTGTTTCTATAGCCTGTCTGATTACTGACAAACTATGACTGGTTACCTGGCAAGGAGGAAGATTCGTCCTGCTCACACATAGGGACCCGTTTGGCATCGTAGCATCTCCAATGAGATGTTCCTTGGTGAAAAGGAATCCCACTGAAAGCAAAATAAGTTTTTCCTTTGATAAATATGGTGAAATTCTTTTGCACAATCTTTGCCCCAGTTTTGCAGTCGAGAGACTTTAGTAAATAACCTCCTAAGTATCAAGACAAAAGGGGTGCAATTCTGGGACAATAAATCTGCAATCATTGCACCCAAAGAAATAGAATCCATGAAATTCAAACAAAGCAATCACGGTAAGCGTGGTTGCCTGGGGTGATTAGCCGCGTTCATGCTGCGTGGAGTACAGCAGCGCATATGAAATCGGCGCTGTGATTTGTTCGAATAATGGCCGCTGCAGCTGTATATCCCATAATTGCCCCACTTTTGCCGTGATACATAATACAACATAGTTTACTAACATCGTTTACTTTTCAAGCTTTTGTTACAAATGTACTAACCATTTCTCCTGGACTTTTTGCTATTCTATTTCTGGCAGATAACTATCTGTAACTATAACTAACTAATCTGTAACTATAACTAATAACTAACATTACTGTTAAAGTAACAACCATGTGTTGAATTTCCTGCTGGAGAATGTGCCAACACTGCCTCCAGTTGCAAGAATACCACCAGCTCTATCATGTACACGGCAGATACAAAGGTTAACAATAACAATGTCCTACAATGTGCAGCAACATGTAGTCCACAATAAGAGCAACACATTGCAATTATATTAAAGGATGCAATCTCTGATCATTTATTTAAAAGACAAGTGCAAACTTTAGCTACAGTATGTTTTACAGACTTGTGCAAGCCTGCCAAGCCAAAATAGCACAGGTGTAACAATAGTAACACATTTGATTGAACAAATATAATAATTAATTAAAAATACCGCCCAATTTTTCTTCATATTGGCAACTTTATTTCTCTGTTTGTTTTTTGTTTTTTTAGTTTTTTCTGTGTGTTGGCCTTTCCTTGCAGAAAACTAAAAGTTGTACCATTTGGCAAGTGTTGGGTGCATTCTGTTTTTGCAGTGTAGATCGTGTATACCACCTTGGAAACTTTGCAACTTTGTCATGTTATGTGCCTACAAGAAATGTAAGCACATGATCTGGAAGGAACTGCGACAGTAACAAGTTTCTTGCTTTGTAAATGTCATCTGTTTCCTCTTTACAACCAGGGAACTCTTTACACATAGCACACGATTTTGAAAGCACAAAGTTGAATCTGCAAACAATTAGCCAGCTGGAATGGGTGGAGAGGAAACACCAATGAAACCATCGTGGCAAAAGGGGTGGAGGGAACCTCTCCCTTGGAAAAAGAACATATTTCAAAGATAGTTTTAGTTCTGAACGAAAGGAAGAAGCCTCTAGAAGCCATTAAAAGAGGAAAAGGTATGTTCACAAGACTTACCCATTGTTGGATAACACCAGTACTTATACACTATCACTTTTTGATTAATTATCGATTCATACAAACATATATTGTTATATTCATATGCTAGATATCTGTATCATTTAAATTGTTGTTACTTTTGATAGTAGCAACTCTTTGATACTCATGAGTTTTTAGGTAAAGTATTTGATGAAATTGGCTTTTTCTGCATTTGGTGGCATGTACAGTAGGGGTCTCCAGACCGCTGGGGCAAAACTATTGCGAAAACAGCACCATATTTATATATAAAAAAAAAAGGGGGATTTCCATTTAAAGCTTTTGGAGTTATCCCCTACCTTGATACATTCAGTTAATTTCTTTTATACTCGTTTTGCCTCGATATTGCATCCATGACACATTTTTCTTCCTCTTTAGGCTTTGTTCATTTAAAAGATGTTGCATTCATGGGGACCTATGTATAAAGGCAAAAGTTGAGCAATTCTGGGGCAAAAAAATGCACAAGATGTTTTAAAGAAAAAAAACGCTATAATTTAAGTGGAACTTTTTCTTTGATACATACACTATGGTGTAGTTACTCCACCCCAGAATTGCTTAATTGTTGCCTTAATATACAGTATACTCCCCATGGACTCCGAATAGTAGACTTTAGTTATGCCCTTCCCTTCCTTTGGTCTGCAAATGCTTATTGCATGAGCGGAGTTTACCAGATGAGGACAGAAGTAAAAGTTGCAAACTCAAATAAGTTAGTGTGCGGGAAACAAAAGAAAAGCCCACAGCACTTAGATTTAATGTTTTTGTGTATCTGCTCTGAGTATAACATACAGTAGAAATACTAGATTTATTGTTAAGTGTCTATAGATTAAATTAAGCACTATTACCAACACTACTCTATAGCAAAAATTAAAACAACACAAATATATATATACAGTACTTATAAAGTACCCATTATGCAAGTGTGTTTTGATAACCCACATTAATGTAATTTACTATTAAAAGATACTAACTCATGTGCTAGCATATTGTACTAACCACTAGAGCAGATATCAACCCTCCAATAACTTTTTTTTGTTCTTGCTGTACCTGTTTCTTTGGAACCTCATATACACACACACACACACACACACACACACACACACACACACACACACACACACACACACACACACACACACACACACACACACACACACACACACACACACACACACACACACACACACACACAATATATAGTAGGAATTGTATATACAATTTATCATATAAGAATTATAGGACAATATTTATTAGCATTACTCATAATTATTTTTGTTTCCTGCAAATTTCTTTTGCAATAATTGCCTTTGATGCTTGTGACCGTTGCATACAAGTTTCTTCCATGTGTGGATTGCATTAACATTCCAAGATGTAGTCAGTCATTTCTTGAATAACCCAATAACGTTTGGGTATCTATTTATCAAGGCAATTTGGTGCAAAATATGCACCATATGTACAGATATCATAGAAAAATATCTAATTGAAAGCAAGAGGAATTTTTATTTCATACATGTGCAGTTTAATATTTATAGACATGCAGCCGGTATTGTGTCTGGTGTATTCATATGAATGCAAGATCTGTGTAGTTTAGGCACGAACAGTTCCAATGCAAATAACTATGTAGCTTGAGGTCTAGTGCAGGGGCGCGCAAACTTTTTTTGCTGCGCCCCACCTGCCTGCTCCTCTCCGTTCTGAGCCCTCCTCCTTACCTCGCGCGACGCCAAATGACACCGCAGGGTGATGTCACGTGACCCGCAGCGTCATTTGACGCGTGTGATGTCACGTCACATGACCCCATGGCATCATTTGACGCCGCATTGTCATGGACATGAGTGACGCCGGCAGAGTCCAGGTAAGTTTCAGAGTTGCATGGGCCTTACGCAACCCCCCCGGCATTTAATTTAAATGCCTCGGGGAAGATTGTGGGGCCTCTGCAACCGCCCGCGCCCCCCGGACAAATCCAGCACCTCCCTCGGGTGCGCGCCCCCCACTTTGCGCACCGCTGGTCAAGTGTGACCGCAGCCTACTCAGGGTTACCCCAGGGGCACCAAGACCTGCAGACAGGTTCGGTGAGTATCAAGGAATCTTGATTGCGAGTGCACAAGAAGATGACACATTAGCAAGCGGCTCCACCGTGATCTGGGGTGGGGTAATACCAACCCCAGTATTTATAGCCTTGGTTGCAGAAAATAAGGCGGCACTGCCCTATTCCAATCTAAAAACTCTATATATGTTTTATTTGAGCTTGGTTAGCATAATATACTTTCCTCCCATATATTTGTTTTTACCAAAGTTAAGTTTTAATCTCTCTAGGAAGAACATGATATTCTGAAATGGTCTCAGAGCAAACCTTGCCCACTCATACATTCTTTCATACAGAAATGTTACAAGGACAAAGTGCGTCAGGGTACTGATAAATTGTATCGCTGTAATTCTGGGCGTTGAGCCACAGGCACCGCCTTAGAACTTGTGTTGTCAGCAAAAACTCATCTTTACCCACAAACACTTATCACACGTCCACATAAAACAAAAGAGACACAATGGATGACCAGTAACCCCAGACCCTCTTTCTTCTGTATAGACGCCCTGTCCATAATTCTTTCACACTAGTCACTCACTATAAAAAGGGCCACGTAAGCCCAAATCATTGTCTACATCTCTAAACTAGAACATTGCTACCATGTAATAGAGATTAATTGTACTTTGTGATACCTTTAAGAGTCCTTCAATCTTCATAGATGAAAATCTCATTGATTTCTTCTTAATAATAATAGTTTTTCTTATATAGTGCTGACAGTGTACGCAGAACTGTACATAGAATTTTGCAGGCATAATAAGTCCCTTGAAGAGTTTTAGAAGCTCATTTTGGCATCTGATGCACAGGTAGATAGTGACTTGCCCAAGGCCACAAGAATCTGAAACTGGGATTCAGAAGGAAACATATATATTCGAGTAATGCATAGGCTAGAGATAAACTCTGTAGGGAATCTAGGAGGCTATGTATTAAAGTTTCTCCCAAACTAGGTCAAAAGTGGAGAAATAAAGTGCCCCAAATGTATTAAGAAAAATGTCCAATAGATTGCAATGGGATTTTTTGCTTTGCTAAATGCGGTGCAGATATTGCAGTCAGTAGACTTTGGAGTCTGACATAATTAATCTGTTCTCATTAACCATAAAGGGCCTGTTTGGTTTCCCCAACATACTTCATTTTCTATATCTTATACCACATTGCTGGATTTGAAAGTGATTGATCATTGTATAGTATATTGATCTTATGTTCTGAGTTGTGGGGATGGTGGTCTATGTAAATATCTTTGAATGTTTTTCATTTCTTTTGATTGCAGGCCTGTGTTCCCTTTGTTTCTATATTTTAGTTATATATCAGTCAGATCTAATAAGCATATTAAAATGGGAGGATGTTTGTAGGGTATCATGGTTGGTTCTGGGTTCAATGATCAATAAACAACATTAATAAGGGTTTGAAAGCTCTGTACACTATAATTTCCACTGAGAAGAACTCTAATGTTGGTCCTCTATCAGGGATCACCACCTAGAAGAAATCTAAATTTCTCCTGCACCAATATGACCACAAGAACTTTGTATATCATGTGAAACACATACTGTAGTGCCGACGATTATTCTAAAACAAACCTGGGGCAATCTCCAAAAAGACCCAGGTACATGCTGGGTACATGCTGGGTACATGCTGCAACATTTCAGTGACATTTCTGCAGACAGACTAATGGCCCATCGGATTAACAGCGGGGGTCCCTGGCAGTCCCATTCAAACTGAATGGGACTGCCAGGAACCCCTGCTGTGTTAATCCGATGGGCCATTAGCCTCTGCAGAAATGTCCCTGAAATGTACCCAGCATGTACCTGGCTAGTTTAAGGCAAGTTTTAGAATACTCGTTGGTTCGTCTATAGAGGTTCATTCTATATCCCCCAAAGTGGTGAATTGGGTTGTTTCCGGCAAGCCTAAAAAAGGCCCATAGTATTATTTTTTTAATATCTAAATACTGGAGTACTGGAGGACAATCTTCTTGTTTTTCTAGCCACTGTTTCATGATGTCTGAGCCAAAAGAGACCAACACAAAGGAGAAGAAAAGACCTCCAGTTCCAAAGCATACAGGGCGCAGTTCTCTTCCTCCAAACACCTCCAATGCAGATGAGGATGAGATCCCCACCATGGAAGTTTTCGGTTTCATTCCAAGGGGAGTCAACATGAAAGGTAAAATAAAATCAACTAGTTTACAACCCATGTAATATTAGTGACGCAAACTTAAAGTAAAAGACCCAAGAAATGATAACCTTTTATTTTTTGGCATTTGGGTTAGAGGGAGTGATTGTCACATAAAACTTCATGGTCTCTGGGTTACAGTAATAATCAAAAACCACAAATGTTCAGGAAGGAGTTTCATTGGTTAGTACAGTACTTTAATAGTAGAAGTTGCTCCAGGACACTCGCACAAGATCCAAAGGGTCTGCAAAAAGTAGAAAAAATGGGGTACCCAAAATCGTTGAAAATATAAAGGCTTTATTTAGAACATTAACAGGTAGTGAACAAACTAGTCCTCCCACGCGTTTCACACAAACTATTGTGTGGTGTCCTGCTGTGTCCCTGACACTATGGAGTCTATTTGGGGCAGTGTCCCTATCTAAGGGCCTGTCCCTGTAGCAGCCACAAACTTAAAAAGGAGTCGGATCCTAACTGGGGCTTATAAGGAGGTCTCTAGCCTAGTGCAGGGCCTACTGACACCCTTTGATAAATCCTATGCAATTTTCTAACTCGTTATGCCTCAGTTATGCCCCAGTATTGCAGTCAGGAGACTTTACATGGTTGCTTTGTTTTGTGCTGCAGAAAACATTTACACACATGGACCACAATATGACTTTGATATTAATATTTCTACAGAATGAGTTAATGTGTATCTCATTTCAAAACTGTCAGTGATATTCATCATAAATAATAGAAAAGAATACCTTTGTAAAGTAGTATGCATAATATTTGTTTCATTCTTGTAGTTGTTGCACGTGCAATTAATTAACAATGTTCCTAGGAAATACTAACACAGGAATATGCATTATGGTTTTGGTCACATTTACAACGGCTAATTTCAGATTTGTTTTCGTTCAAACCATCATAAACATCCAAAATGTTAAATGAAAACGATTTAAGTAATACAAATACATTTATTTGACAAAGCTATGAATTAAAATAAACAAAATAGTGTTTTAACATTTACTCTAGTCCATATAAGGAAAAGTGGGATAATGTGCAGTCAACAATTCATTAACGTCCAATCAAGCAAGACAATAGAAGTTTCTGCATCGTTAACCATAACTTACCCTGCTTCATACTGTACTGCATAAGGGTTGAAAGGAGATAATTTATCAATGTAACATGAATGAATATATTTTGCCTGAATGTCTGTCTGGGAAAATGTTTATGGACAAAGAATTTGGGAGCAGCTACTTGATGCAGGCTCTGTTTATAATCTTTCTCCTTTACCTCAGGATGCTCAACCACAGGTCAGGGATTGCATAAACCTTTCTGACTAGCATTGTGTGTCAAATGAAACTTGACTAACAACTTCCAATCCTTACATTTAATACTTCCCAAGGGTTGATATGCGTTTACACTCACTGAGGAAACATGATACATATCTTATGAAGGCCCCTATTTAATATTCTGGGAAGGCTTCTTTCCCCTGCACCAGAAAGGTGGAAATCTTTCAGTGCAATTGGAAGATGGCTGCACAGTATATTGAATATTGACCGAAGAGGTAATGCACCTTTAAAAGTTGGGGTATACTGTACTCCACTGCATTAGGCAATGTCCAAATATCTCAAATATACTGTATGATAGAGTTGGACTGAAAACTTTTTTTCTTTTTTAGTCCTTATTATCTGGAGTTAAACAGAAGTTTACAGTGCCACTAAAAAGATGTTTAACTTCTGTTGCACATTTGTCCACATAAAATATTTACAACATCCTTATTAAAGTTTTAAGCGTGACCATTTCCCCCCAGTTTCTACTGTAGCATGCTAGGTTTAATGAGTTTTTTTTATTATTTGATTTCTGATAGTACTTTCTAAGTACTTTTTACTTACATTCTAGATTCCAGTAAAAAACATTGTCAGAATAATTACCAGTTAAAACAGCAGAACAGGGTTTTTTTTTTTTTTTTTAAATCGGTGAGAAGCAGGGGTCGTCTGAGCTTAACCACATTCATCTCAGCGCCTCGGACCTCCTGCTTCTTGAGATACTTACCTCTGTAGGTGCTGCCGGTATCTCCAGCTCAGGTTTAAATGGTAAAGGCATGACATCACGGCTTCCTATTGGCCCGCATGAGGCAGGATATTTAAGCCACCATTTTGAGAACCCGACACAGCCCTTCCGGAGATGCCACTGGCACCCACTATGGAGGTATGTATCTTGGAAGCAGGGGGTCCCCAAAGCTGAAATGAACATGGTTGAGCTCTGGAGACCCCCTGCTTCAAACCTATAAGGCAAAAAAAAGGAAAGCAGTATTGCTGCTTTAATATCTAAGTACAGTAGGTGCATATTGTACACTTTTTCTTTCTGTGCTTCCTTTGGCTACATTGAACAAATTTTTCCAACTTAATTACAAGATTATTATTTTTTACAGTAACTGGAATCAATTGGAAGCTCTGTTGCTACAGCATCCTTTTGAGCTCTACTGCTCACGTCTTGACCCCCCTAACCCTGGCTTCCTTTAAAAGCAAACTGGGTTGCAGCTCAATGTGCCTTGTGCACAAAAAGGAGCACACCTTAGACACCTGGGATATATGTGACAGTGGAGTTTCCCAGCGCCTGGTTTTATTCAGTGCTAGAGCTGCTGCCCTGAGTAGCAGAAGTTGTGGGTTCTGATCCTGTTGGATCTGACACCATCACTCTGTTGGATCTGACACCATCACTTCCTTCATCACAAGGGCCCTTACACTGGTCAGTATTGACATTATGGAAATATTTTAGGAGGTGTGGGGTGTGACTAATTTAAATATACTTTCCATGTCTCTGTAGCATATATCCCAGGTACATAAGGTGTGCTCCTTTTAGACTCAAGTGCTTCTCCCTACTGTATTGTATTTGCAGGGAGGTTTGATGGGACATATCCCCAAACTTGAGAATTTACTCAATTAAAAATCTATAATCTCTCTCCTGTTAAACTGTGCGATGTGGCCCTTTTTATAGATGGGATTTGTAATACAGAATATGGATTTTTGTCTAGTTTTAATCTGAACTGTCATACTTTCCATAAAATATTTAAGTTACAGTAAATTTACTGTAGCATATGTCTTGCAGTCTTCCCATAACAAAACTGTGACAAAATAAGTGCTCAAGATGTATCTAAGAAAATAACCTACAGTACATGCTTTCATGTGCTTAAATAATAAAGCAGCTGGATTTTTTTTCTTTGATACATTTGGTGCAGTTTATTTCCCCCAAAATGTCCAAGTTTTGCACTAAGGACACTGAAACACACAAAGTGTGCAATATGGGTTTTGCTGAGAGAGAACGAAAACCCATACTGTATGTCAGACAGGGGATGGAGTTAGCCCCACCTCAGGTCATTCCGCTTCAAAACAAAGAACAGTCTGAGAAATTTGGCTGTAAACCATGCAATGTGTCACTTTTTATAGACATGATTTAAACCATGCGATTTGCAATAGAGAAGACGTTTCTTTCTCACATTTCATACTGCGACTTCTAAACATGCCAAACCGCGCAGTTTGAAAATGACAACTTTGGAGACACTGAAATAGGCCCCATAGAGTTAAAAAAAAAAAAAAAAAAACTTAATATTTTAGAAGCACTAAAATGTTCCTCCCAATAAAGAAGAGCCGTATAAGCCCACAGAGCATAGTAATTGTGCTGCTCTAGATGCATTACGTTACTCATTCTGGAAGATCTCCTTTAATACCTACCATTTTATATATAAAGTCATGGGAAAAAGAAAGTACAGGCATACCCCGTTTTACGTACACCCGCTTTACGTACACTCGCAATTAAATAAAAAAAATTTAATTGCACCATACCCCCTGTGTGCGTATGTGTGCTTCGCGAGTACGGACACCAGGGGGCGGCGTGCGTGTGCTGCGGCGGTGTGCGCCCTCTTCCGTTCCCCAGCTCTTTCCCCGACTTCAGATCACTCCCCCTCGGCTCTTCCTTTCCCTGGCTCATCCTCTCCGCGGCTCTTCCGATCACCCCCCCCTGGCTATTCAGATCACCCCCCCCCCCCCCGGCTCTTCAGATCACCCCCCCCTGGCTCTTCCGATCACCCCCAAACTGGCTCTTCCGATCACCCCCCCCGGCTCTTCTGATCACCCCCCCCCCCTGGCTCTTCCGATCACCCCCCCCACCTGGCTCTTCTGATCACCCCCCCCCCCTGGCTCTTCCGATCACCCCCCCCTTGGCTATTCCGATCACCCCCCCCCCCCCTGGCTCTTCAGATCACCCCCCCTGGCTCTTCTGATCACCCCCAAACTGGCTCTTCCGATCACCCCCCCTGGCTCTTCCGATCACCCACCCCCCTGGATCTTCCGATCACCCCCCCCCCAGCTCTTCTGATCACCCCCTGGCTCTTTCGATCACTCCCCGGCTCTTCCGATCACTCCCCGGCTCTTCCGATCACTCCCCAAGCCCGCTCAGAGCCTACTGCAGTGCAGCCGCTGCCCGCATCCTGTACGCCGCTGTGTGATGTGAGAGGGACATGCGGGGGGGGGGGGTTGGGGTGCGGTGGGTGATGTGAGGGACATGCAGGGAGGGGGGGTGATGTGAGGGATATGCAGGGGGGGGATGATGTGAGGGACGTGCAGGGAGGGGGAAGTGATGTGACGGACATGCATGATGTGAGGGATATGCATGGAGGGGGGATGATGTGACGGACATGCAGGGAGGGGGGGTGATGTGAGGGACATGCAGGGAAGGGGGGTGATATGAGGACAGTGAGGGACATGTGGTGGGGGTTGATGTGAGGGACATGCAGGGGGGGGATGTGAGGGACATGCAGGGGGGGATGTGAGGGACATGCAGGGGGGGATGTCAGGGACATGCAGGGGGGGATGTGAGGGACATGCAGGGGGGGGGATGTGAGGGACATGCATGGGGGGGATGTGAGGGACATGCAGGGGGGGGATGTGAGCGACATGCAGGGGGGGATGTGAGGGACATGCAGGGGGGGGGTGTGAGGGACATGCAGGGGGGTGTGTGAGGGACATGCAGGGGGGTGATGTGAGGGACATGCAGGGGGGGATGTGAGGGACATGCAGGGGGGGGTGATGTGAGGGACATGCAGGGGGATGATGTGAGGGACATGCAGGGGGGGTGATGTGAGGGACATGCAGGGGGGGGTGATGTGAGGGACATGGGAGAGGGGGGGGTGATGTGAGGGACATGCAGGGGGGGGGTGATGTGAGGGACATGCAGGGGGGGTGATGAAAGGGACATGCAGGGGGGGGTGATGAGAGGGACATGCAGGGGGGCTGATGTGAGGGACATGCAGGGGGGGGTAATGTGAGGGACATGGGAGGGGGGTATGATGTGAGGGACATGCAGGGTGGGTGATGTGAGGGACATGCAGGGAGGGTGATAGGAGGGACATGCAGGGGGGGTGATGTGAGGGACATGCAGGGGGGGATGTGAGGGAGATGCAGGGGGGGGGATGTGAGGGAGATGCAGGGGGGGGTGATGTGAGGGACATGCAGGGAGGGGGGGGGTGATGTGAGGGACATGCAGGGGGGGGGATGTGAGGGACATGCAGGGGGGGATGTGAGGGACATGCAGGGGGGGATGTGAGGGACATGCAGGGGGGGATGTGAGGGACATGCAGGGGGGAATGTGAGGGACATGCAGGGGGGGGTGTGAGGGACATGCAGGGGGGGATGTGAGGGACATGCAGGGGGGGGATGTGAGGGACATGCAGGGGGGATGTGAGGGACATGCAGGGGGGATGTGAGGGACATGCAGGGGGGGTGTGAGGGACATGCATGGGGGGTGTGAGGGACATGCAGGGGGGTGATGTGAGGGACATGCAGGGGGGGATGTGAGGGACATGCAGGGGGGGTGATGTGAGGGACATGCAGGGGGGGTGATGTGAGGGACATGCAGGGGGGATGATGTGAGGGACATGCAGGGGGGGTGATGTGAGGGACATGCAGGGGGGGGTGATGTGAGGGACATGGGAGAGGGGGGGTGATGTGAGGGACATGCAGGGGGGGGTGATGTGAGGGACATGCAGGGGGGGTGATGAGAGGGACATGCAGGGGGGGGTGATGAGAGGGACATGCAGGGGGGCTGATGTGAGGGACATGCAGGGGGGGGGAATGTGAGGGACATGGGAGGGGGGGATGATGTGAGGGACATGCAGGTTGGGTGATGTGAGGGACATGCAGGGTGGGTGATACGAGGGACATGCAGGGGGGGGTGATGTGAGGGACATGCAGGGGGGGATGTGAGGGACATGCAGGGGGGGATGTGAGGGAGATGCAGGGGGGGTGATGTGAAGGACATGCAGGGGAGGGTGATGTGAGGGAGATGCAGGGGAGGGTGATATGAGGGACATGCAGGGGAGGGTGATGTGAGGGACATGCAGGGGAGGGTGATATGAGGGAGATGCAGGGGGGTGATGTGAGGGACATGCAGGGGGGGTGATATGAGGGAGATGCAGGGGAGGGGCATATGAGGGAGATGCAGGGGAGGGTGATATGAGGGGTGCTGGAGGAGATATGATGATGATGATAAAAATATGTAGGAGGGTTTTATAAAAATGTATTGGGGGTCTTTTAAAAATGTATTGAGGCGGTGGGGGTCTTTTAAAAATGTATTGGCGGGGACATTTTTAATATGTATTGGTGGGGTGGGGTTACATGTATTTAGAGGGATAGTTTTTTTTGGTATGTATTTTGTGGGGGCACTAGTAAGAAAAAAACAGCTGACATTAAAGATTTTCTTTCTATAAAGCCTACTGTATTTATTTTGGTTACAAATGCATTATTTACATCAGTTATGCATGTATATGATGTTTGCAGTACAGTACATGCATCGTAAAGTGGAAAAAAAGTAGTGCTTCACTTTAAGTACATTTTCACTTTACATACATGCTCCGGTCCCATTGCATATGTTAAAGCGGGGTATGCCTGTACACCCTCTTTGAATTCGATGGTTTTACATATCAGGACATAATAACAATCATCTGTTCCTTAGCAGGTCTAAAAATTAGGTAAATACAACCTCAGATGAACAACACATGACATATTGCACCGTGTTATGATTTATATAACAAAAATAAAGCCAAAATGGAGAAACTATGTGTGAAAAACTAAGTACACCCTTACTGCTTCCATAGGAATTAAGATGCTAAGTAGCAGACAGGTGCTGCTAATCAAATGCCCTTGATTAATTGATCATCAGCAAGTGTGACCACCTCTATAAAAAATGAAGTTTTAGCAGTTTGCTGGTCTGGAGCACTCCAGTGTGTGTTAACACAATGCCAAGAAGGAAAGACATCAGCAATGATCTTAGAGAAGCAATTGTTGCTGCCATCAATCTAGGAAGGGTTATAAGGCCATTTCCAAACAATTTAAAGTCCATCATTCTACAGTGAGAAAGATTATTCAAAAGTGGAAAACATTCAAGACAGTTGACAATCTTCCCAGGAGTGGACATCCCAGCAACTTCACCCCAAGGTCAGACCGTGCAATGTTCAGGGAAATTGCAAAATACCCAAGAGTTACATCTCAGACTCTACAGGCCTCAGTTAGCATGTTAAATGTTAAAGTTCATGACAGTACAATTAGAAAAAGACTGAACAAGTATGGTTTGTTTGGAAGGGTTGCCAGGAGAAAGCCTCTTCTCTCTAAAAAGATCATGGCAGCACGGCTTAGGTTTGCAAAGTTGCATCTGAAAAAACCACAAGACTTCTAGAACAATGTCCTTTGGACAGACGAGACCAAAGTGGAGATGTTTGGCCATAATGCGCAACGCCACATTTTGCGAAAACCAAACACAGCATATCAGCACAAACACCTCATACCAACTGTCAAGCATGGTGGTGGAGGGGTGATGATTTGGGCTTGTTTTTGCAGCCACAGGACCTGGGAACCTTGCAGTAATTGAGTCGACCATGAACTCCTCTGTATACCAAAGTATTGTAGAGTCAAATGTGAGGACATCTGTCTGACAGCTAAAGCTTAGCCGAAATTGGGTCATGCAACAGGACAATGTTCCCAAGCACACCAGCAAATCTACAGCAGAATGGCTGAAAAAGAAAAGAATCAAGGTGTTGCAATGGCCCAGTTAAAGTCCAGACCTCAACCCGATTGAAATGCTGTGGCTGGACCTTAAGAGAGCTGTGCATAAACAAATGCCCACAAACCTCAATGAACTGAAACAACATTGTAAAGAAGATTGGGCCAAAATTCATCCACAACAATGTGAGAGACTGATAAAGTCATCCAGAAAACGATTACTTCAAGTTATTGCTGCTAAAGGTGGTTCTACAAGCTATTGAATCATAAGGTGTACTTAATTTTTTCATACATGGCTTCTCCATTTTGGCTTTATTTTTGTTAAATAAATCATGACATGGTGTAATATGTCATGTGTTGTTGTTCATCTGAGGTTGTATTTACCTAATTTTAAGACCTGCTAAGGAACAGTTGATTGTTATTATACACTGATATGTAAAACCATGGAATTCAAAGAGGTTGTACTTTCTTTTTCACATGACTATATATATATATATATATATATATATATATATATATATATATATATATATATATATATATATATATATATATATATATATAAGAAGAGAGCGCAACCCCATAGCGCAATATGAAATTTATTGGGAAAGGGAAATCAGAACAAGGGGATCAAGCGCACTTACAGAATATAAGTTAAAACCAAGCAATAGTGAATCATATCACAGCCAACGAAGCAGGGAGATTAACCCTGGGCTGTGTCCAAGCAGCTTCCACTCCAGACCATCCATCTTAGAATAAGAGATGTCCTGATGTAGATGAGGCACTCACTGATAACAGCACACAAAATAACATGTGGTGCGACCTGGCCACGATCACATCGCAGAGTAGTGACTCAATGTCTGGTACCACGTGTTTCCTGCTTCCTAACGCGTTTCGTCACTGACAGCGACTTCTTCAGAGGATTCTGGGTAGCGTCATAGCACAGTGCCTTAAGAGTTCCTCTGTTGTCAAGCTAAACATAATTGAGCCAATCAGGCTGCTTGGCAACCCTGCACCAATGATCCGTCTAGATCTAAAGGGCCAATCAGGGAACTTCACTGGCCTATGACAGGGGTCTCCAAACCTGTCCTCAAGAGCCGCACACAGGCCAGCTTTTATGGATAAGAGGAGAGGTGACCAGCGCATCCAATATAGAACAGTCCCATAGGTGCAAATATAAAACCGCCTGGACCTCTGTACTGAGGTTGTGAGTGATTAGAATTCCCTAATAGGGAGAGGGGACTAGTACATAGTGTGCAATGACACATATGTTAGTACATGTTGTCCCATAGGCTATAGGTATAGAATAATAAGCATAAACCCACAGGGGTTACTCACTGTTCAGCTTCACTTATCCTCCAATCTGGTCCAATTGCGGTAGCTTCATAAAGCGGCGTGCTAATCCACCAGCAAAGTAATAGAGCAAGGAAAAGGGCAAAAAAAAGGCAGCGCACTGGCAAAAACCAGGAGGAGGCTCACAAGTACTTTAAAAGGGTTTATTCCATAAGAGGATCAAACATATCCGCAGAGAGCAACAAAAAAACACCACACCAACGCGTTTCGGGCCGTGTGCCCTTTCTCAAGGTGGGAAAGGGAACACGGCCCGAAACGCGTTGGTGTGGTGTTTTTTTGTTGCTCTCTGGGGATATGTTTGATCCTCTTATGGAATAAACCCTTTTAAAGTACTTGTGAGCCTCCTCCTGGTTTTTGGCAATACGCTACCTTTTTTGCCTTTTTCCCAGTTTTTATGGATATCCCTGTTTCAGCAAGGTAGCTCAATCAGTGCCTCAGTGCTTGACTGAGCCACTGTGAGCCACCTGTGCTGAAACAGGGATATCCATAAAAGCCGGCCTGTGTGCGGCTCTTGAGGACAGGTTTGGAGACCCCTGGCCAATGATGCTGACCCAGTTAAAAAAAAAAACAATATACCACTATATACATATATGAATAATGTAAATTATAATAAATATTTCAACAGAAGAAAAGAAAAGAGAGGGGAATGGGTGTGGGGAAGGGAATGAATAACTGGGGAAAGGAGGAGGATATAGGGAACAAGGAAGGAGGGGAGGGGAGGAGACAATGTGAGAGGAGGGGGGGGAAAGGAAGGAACAGCAATCACATGACAAATGATAATAAGCAGCATCTAGATAAATAAAATACTAAGTACATATCTTAATAGATTAAATGAAATATATATAAAAAAAACTATCAACAATAATCAAGGGAATATTTACATTAAAATATAAAGATAATAATAATATATATTTAAAAAATATTTAAAATCCATAAAATATTATATGTGTATGTAAAAAAGCTCAATAAAAAAGCTAAATAAGGTATATAAAAAATATACTGTATATGAAAAAAGAACCCTTTTCAAAAAGGGGGGCTCAGCAGCAGGAGGCGAGAGAGAGCGAGGAACTAGGAGAAACAAACTAAAGCAAAAGTAGCAGACCTCTACCATTATGAATGCTGTTAAGGCTCCTAGCAAAATTCCATTGGAAACTCTTACTCTAAATACCACGAATGCCAAATATGGTAACTTTAAATGTGGTCGTAGTCGCTGCATTACGTGTAAACATCTTACTCAGGCATCTAGTTTCACCGCATATACGAAAGGTGGTACATATAAAATAAAGACCAGTATTAATTGCCTGAGTACTCATATTGTCTATATGCTATCTTGTAGTTGTGGCCCCCAATACGTGGGCCACACTATTAGACCTATGAGTACACGGTTTTAGAACATAGGCTTAATGTAGTTAATGGCAATAACACACATAGTGTGTCACGCCACTTTAAACAGTTCCACAATAAGGACCCCAGTTCTCTAACTATTATTGGAATTGAACTAATTTTCCCCCTTACTTTAGGGGGGATAGGTTTAGGGTATTGTGCAAAAGGGAAACCTTTTGGATCTACCAGTTGGGCACATTGGCCCCTGGTGGATTCAATGAATGTATTGACACAAGCACAATAGTTGAATAGTCCCTTAACAGCATTCATAATGGTAGAGGTCTGCTACTTCTGGTTTAGTTTGTTTCTCCTAGTTCCTCGCTCCCTCTCTCCTGCTGCTGAGGCCCCCCCCCTTTTTGTAAAGGGTTCTTTTTTCATATATATTTTTTATATAGCTTATTTAGCTTTTTTATTAAGCTTTTTTACATACACATGTAACCCTTATTCCCCCCCTCACCCCCACAATCTCACATAGGGTCTCCTTGGGAATCTACTGCTCAGACTACGTGTCTTAGTGTGGTGCATACCTGTTGGTAACAGGGGACCCTGAGTCTCCCGCGATGACATGGGGGATAACAAGACAGGCTTCTGGGTTTGTGCTCAATCTCACTTACAGCGCCTCCATCTCATGCAGCCCCCAGCTGTATGGGGTGAAGAATCTGCAAAAGAATGATGTCTCCCCTCCTCCCGATATACTTCACTCTCAGGCAGGAGTATAGGTAAAAGTGCAGTGTCTCTTTATTCGTCTCTTCTTCTATTCAGCAGCCAGATCATACAGCAAGCTGTCTCCCTCCAGGATGTCCCTGACCTCACTCCCAGCCAAGGGCACCGAGAGTGGGTCCAGCTCTTCCCCTATCCTCTTTTAGGATAGGAGGTATGGGGTATACCCTCATTCCCCGTAGGGAGGCCTCAAGCCTGCCAGTCCTGGCAGCTTGGTCTGGGTTACCTTGCCCCTTTCACGGTAGGGATAGACTCAACTAAATTGGAAGTGCTATGCAGTAAGTAACTCCAGCAAGCACCACCCATGTGTCTTCTAATTGGACACAAAGCCTGATGACACTGCCTTCACTGACTCACTGCACAGCATGAAGTGGGGAAACCCCATGTTTGCTCCTGGCAAACCTGCCCTTACGCAGGTATTACTGCCAGGAGGAGGGCAGACCTATAGCCCAAACCACACAGGGCTACACACATATAATATTTTATGGATTTTAAATATTTAAAAATATATATTGTTATTATCTTTATATTTTTATGTAAATATTCCTTTGATTATTGTTGATTGTTTTTTTTTATATATATTTCTCTTAATCTATTAAGTTGTGTACTTAGTTGCAGTTAGTATTTTATTTATCTAGATGCTGCTTATTATCATTTGTCATGTGATTGCTGTTCCTTCCTTTTTTTTCCCCCTCCTCTAGCATTGACTCTTCCCCTCCCCTCCTTCCTTGTTCCCTATATCCTCCTCCTTCCCCCAGTTATTCATTCCATTCCCCACACCCCTTCCCCTCCTTTTTCTTTTCTTTTGTTGAATTATTTATTATTATTTACATTATTCATATATGTATATTAGTGGTATTTGTCTGCATATTGTTTGTATATTGTTTTTTTTTTGTTTTTTACTGGGTCAGCGTCATAAGCCAGTGAAGTTCCCTGATTGTCCCTTTAGATTTAGAAGGATCATTGGTGCAGGGTTGCCAAGCAGCCTGATTGGCTGAATTATGTTTAGCTTGACAACAGAGGAACTGTTAAGGCGCTGTGCTATGATGCTACCCAGAATCCTCTGAAGAAGTCGCTGTCAGTGACGAAACGCGTTAGGAAGCTGGAAACACGTGGTACCAGACCTTTAGTCACTACTCCGCGATGTGATCGTGGCCAGGTCGCACCGCATGTTATTTTGTGTGCTGTTATCAGTGAGTGCCTCATCTACATCGGGACATCTCTTAGGCTTCGTCCATGGTTCTTGCTGGCGTGCGGGTGCTTTCCCTGGCCTTAGACAGCGCGCCGTCCGTGGGCGTGTCGGGGGCGTGCCAGTGACGTCAGGGAGCTGGTTTGCCCTCACTGGGCGAACTGCTCACGTGATCGGCCCTGCGCTCCGGCAAGCGGGAAAATTTTAAATTTTCCTAAGACCTACGCTTCCGCAAGCGCCCCTAGTAAAGCTGCTCTCATTGCGGCTGTAGGGTTTCAGTGCCGAGCGGAACATGGACGCGGCCTTATTCTAAGACGGATGGTCTGGAGTGGAAGCAGCTTTGACACAGCTCAGGGTTAATCTCCCTGCATCGTTGGCGGTGATGTGATTCACTATTGCTTGTTTTTAACTTATATTCTGTAAGTGCGCTTGATCCCCTTGTTCTCATTTTCCTTTCCCAATAAATTTCATATTGCGCTATGGGGTTGCGCTCTCTTCTTTTTTCGTTTTAGGTACTTTTTAGGATTGGGTTAATCCTTTTGAGAACTGCAGTCTATCCACATTGCAACAATTGGTCTCTGATTTCTCTACCTTGGAAGGAACATTTGGGATTGGTCATTTATGTTATCTGTTTGTGTCTTGTATGTCCTGCTCTAGAATTTAATATTGTTCGTGCGGCTATTATTAACCCCTTGTGCGCTGCTTATCTAACATTATTCGGTTGTTGTTTAATATTTGGTTTATGTGACATGTTCCTTTAGTTTAGCGCTACTATATTTGTTTTTTGTTTTATATATATATATATATATATATATATATATATATATATATATATATATATATGATAACTGTCAGGTCATTGAATGAAGGCAGTACATTGAGTTTAAACATGTCATTTTAAACTTCAGTTAAACAGTTTGTTTTCTGCAGTTAAGCGACATCTTGTTTATGTGAATGTTACAGATTACCTGGAAGTTCAGAACGTTCATATGTTCAAGCTGCCAAATGAAAATAATAAGAAAGAGCATCACACTGATAGATACTTCAACAACAGACTGATCATACGACGTGGACAGACTTTCAATATCCAGCTTGAATTTAACCGCCCGTACAATCCAGAAAAAGACCAATTTTGGGTGGAATATGTTGTAGGTAAGTGAAAAAAAGCTTTCTGAACTCCTTTGTTCTTTGTCTCCAAGTAAAATGTATATATCTTTCAACTAAGGAGGGGTACATACGTGGTTCAAAATCCAAACTTTGCAGATTCGAAATTCGATTCAAACTTTTAGTTTTGGTTGCTTTATTTTTTGATTTATTGCTTTTATTCTGTATGTATGTTTTTTTTTTTAAATGAATCTAGATCTTTGAAAAGCCTTTCGAATTTCTGCAAAAATTGAAGTTTGAAAAAATTCAACAGAGTAATAATTGATGACCATATAAGATCTTTTTTTTACATTTTATAAAAATCCAAAACTGAAACAAAGTTTTGGTAAAAGAAAAGCACAATTTTTTTTTTAGAATTAAAATCAAAATACCAGTTAAAGTGCCCACCCTTACTGTCAACTATAAATAAATAGAAAAAATGCAAGTGAGATATAGTTTATTTTTCTTTTTAACAAAGTAAATGTGTACTTCATTATTAGGGGGCACCTTTTTATGCGGACTAACAATAGATATTATAGGACAAGCTTTCGAGAGTTCCCCTCTCTTCCTCGGGTCAGCAATACTGATTTACAAAGATTCCAGGAGTTTAACACAGATGTAAAAATAACAGGATTACAATCTAAGGCAGATAACAGTAGAGAAGGAATTGCAGAGGGAATAGTTACCGTAATGGCATTACCGCCATTCCCTGACGAGACCCTCACCCAAGGCCTTGAGTCCCTTGAGGCTTGTCACAACCCCCTGATGGGGTAAGGCAGATTCCGCCTCACTCACTGGGGAACAGGCTACATCCTGAAATCGTTCTCCTTTTAAATTTGGGTTAGTAGCCTCTAATATACCTGGGGAGGGGTTAGTGACCCTGCACCAAACTGGGTAGGTGTTAGAGGATGTCCCGGTGTCACACCATACCACGTGTGACTCCTTAACACCCCCCCCCTGGCATGATGCTCCCAACTGCCATCCAACCTGCACCTGGCTAAGGCAACAATATTGCTAGTGTGCCAATGGACTCACATCATGGCCATGTGTAGGGATCCTGACACTGCCTGCACTTACCAGGCCTTACATGCCAGGCCTGGGAAACACATAGCCAGGGGCACTAGGCTACACAAGCATTATCACTCTTGCAAAGACAAACCTACTGTAGGTCAAAAAATGTTGAAACATTTTTGTGCCAATAATGGCTATTTAAGTAGCTCCTAAGCAAATCGCAACTTGAAAATTCCTTTTTTTGTTTTGTTTTTGCGCTACCTGAATGGTGGCAAAATAGGATTAGCGATTTGCATCAGACAGAGTATAATATTTATTTTTACTACAGAGGATTGAAACAGGATGTCCTGTGACGGGTAATTCCACACAGTAGAATCCGTTACAGGTGGAGGCGCTGAAGAACACCGTACTAGTATACACCCCAGGCTCCCTGCAGCGGAGGTTCAGACCTCCTGTGAGCCACAGGTATTGCACCACACACACCGAAGCCATATATCCGCCAAGGGGGTGGGGGAAAGTGTGCTACATATATTTACACACACCAGTCCAACAAGAAAGTCTCTTATCTGTTTCTGTTGTTGTAGCTGTAGGGGAAGGCCTATATGTTCTCCTGGGTCAGCAGCCTTGTGTGCTATGGCACTCTTTGTGTCCAGGTATAGAGGTCTTGTCCCCTTGTCTTGCTGTCAGCATACAGTCCTTTTGTGTGCATCAAGACATCCTCTTTTTCTTAGGTCAGCCCAGTTGTGGGCTAAGGAAATCTCTGCAGTCCTCTGTCACCTTATGTCAGCCAAATGTGAGTTAAGGAATCTCCCTCCTGTTTCTCACATCAGGCTTTTTTCTAAGAGTCCAAATCAGCCAGGTGGAGTCTGGTTGATTGCCTGTGTGCAATTAACCAGCACACTGCCGGATTTAGAGGCAGTTTCTTTCAAACAGTGATAAGTCCCTATTACAGTATCAAACAGGAAAATGAAATGTATTAAATTAAGTTATTTAAGTGACTAATGCTGCCAAACAACTTACTTCTACAGTGCTAAAGATTAGCAATAATATCAGCATTGGATATGGTAGTTCTAATGGTGATGATAAGGAAACGGTGTCATTAGGTCTGGTAATGTAGCCATCTATCTCTGTTCTAGTGGCAGGATCCTATAAATGTCCATAAATAATAAAGCTGCTGATGCTCTTCTGCGGTAATCTCACGTTAATGATATATACTTCTCTACTGTATCTGCATAAATCCAAAGGACAGTAGAACACACCGCAATAGGTTTATAAAAAAAAATGTATTAGCTTAGCCCTGAAAAATCATTACAGACCACTTACTCATTGGTACTTGGTCATAGATACAATGGGCTTTTATAAATGGGAAGATTCCCCATGTGTTTATTTCTGCTGTCTGAAAAAAGTACAGTACTTCCCTGTAATGTGATGCCTTTGGCTAAAGAAAATGCACTGTATAGCAAATGGAATATCCATAGGTAGAGCAGACAAATACCCTCAGTGCTACTTTAGAACTGTACATGTTAACCCCTTTGCTGCTATTTGACGCCCAGCATTTCCAGGCAAAACATTACCAGGCCCTCCAGCAGCAAATAAGTACAATTCAATAAGTATGTAAATTTCCCTAATTTGTTTTTTCTATGAAATTAACACCATTTAATAGGATTCTAAAATACTTCACTGGTTTTATCAGTCTGTGGAGCTTTGCATTACTGTTAATAATAGATGAGATGATTCTCTGGACTTCAGCTTGCCAAAGTGTTTACCTACTGTACGTTTGCTTTTTTAATATTTCTACACTTTGGTTCTCAGATGATGATGCCTCTTGCTCTGTAAACAAATCATTAAAAAGAGTGCAGTGCAGAATAGGAAATCAGTCGGCTTGCATACATTTAGAGAATAAAGATGTGTCTTACTGGGTGTGCTCATTTGCATGTACAAACCACAGTCTTGATAGCGACGGTTTAAATACTGTATGATGTTTTGAAGATTGGATGAGGCTTTGTGAACCAGTGAGAAAAAGGGAATGTCTTTTTTTGTATTACTTATTAATGTTTTCATAATGCTGCATATCTTTTACAACAGTGCTATAACAATTGTTTTATAGAAATGAGGCGTGCACTATACTGTATACTTTCTGTCAATTGTTTTTATTAATAAAGTTGTTATGTACACTGGCGACACACTTTATTCGAGCTCGGCTAGTCCCACGAATTCGGGTATACCCGGGTGTGTTGAGGTTTGTGACTGTTTTCTGCCCGAGTGCATTGAGTTATTTTCCAGGCAGGGATTGAAGCATTTTATTCCCGCTGGCTTCAATACTGCACAGTATATATATATATACTGCATTACAATTCATGAATTTATGCCATCTGGTAGACACGCGAAGCATTGCAGCCTATTAAATCCTAATCATTATCATTTAACAGATCAGCCGCCCATCAGCCAGGCATGAACCCAGGGTGGGAAGGCAAATGCAACGGGGCTTGTCAGAGATGAGGAGCGGCGCATTCCAGGTATCTGCCAGGTACATACTGGGTATTTGCTCGAATAAAATGTGTCGCAGCAGTAATTCCTAATGAACAGAAATGTGAAAGTAAGAGAACCAGTAAGTGGAGATTGTTATATTCACTGCTACTGATGATGTCAAGACATTTCGACTGCAAAACAGAAAAGTATCAAATAATGAGGGTGTATTGAATATTTAAAGGAGTAGTTTGGATGTTTTAATACCTGTTCAGTTAAGGTAATTGTTGCTGTTTCTTTGATATAGGGGTGTTGCCTTCTGGAAAAAGTGCTCATAAAGCAGGTGCATGTCACATCATTTTAACGCGGTGTAAAGTCATCAGAATATTATAATGGAATTGATCAAAATCTGCACGTCTAACTGGTGCCGTTTTCCTTTCTCTTCGCACCAATAAAGTGCACCAGGTGTTCATTTCTGCTCAAAAGAAATCTGTGCCAAATGTAAGAGACTAACAAGCGTCATATATATGACATATGTGAAAACTGATGCAGATCAGAACATTTGCTCAGAGTTTTTGGGCAAATGAATACTTTTGCCACAGGGTTTTTGTTGTTTTTCTGTTGCATCTCAATGCTTTCAACAATTCAACGAGACACACATCTAAATAGTTAATATCTTAGCTTCATTTAACATACTATGCATGGTTGCTACAGAGTAGAAAGTACCATATCTGTACCATAACTAGAATGACATTCTCTTCTTTTGGCATTGTAGTGTACAGTATTTACTCTGTGTTGCTGTAGTTCTCATTCCTTCATCTACCTCTTGTTTGGCTGTGTGCTTTCCACTCTCAAATTATTCCATCTTTCTTTCTTTGCTACTTTCAAATGTTGCCAAAACATGGCAGCCAATATGAATATGCATATATTCTTTCGACATATATTGAACACTCTGGGCATTGCAATGGTACTTGCAATGGTAATGGCACTAGTGCAAGCACAAGTATGAGCTTAAGTATCAATGCCTTCCATCTTGGTTTGCATCCGTTTTGATACACTTTGGCTGGCAGACTGCGGTACAGATGTAACAGTTCTAAATGTGCCCAAAGAAAACTCAACATACCCAGGCATGTCTCAGAAAATCACAGAGTTTCCATAGGATTCTATGGTAATGTTGATGCAGAATACTGCAATAAGCCCTGGGCCCGGCATACCACAAAAGAAGGAATGGTAAAGACTGCTACATATGTATATGACTCCTTTGGTATACAATGGACCAATTCCAGCACACACAAGGATTGTCACAAAACACTGTTCCCTTTTTGTTTTCTCTATCTTCCCTCTTCCTCTCTCTGACCACCACATTCACCATCTCATTCACCACAACTCATTCCCCTCACTGCAATCCTACCTGTTCTATTCACTAATCTTGAGACCTTAGCTCCATTGACCTCTGCTCTGACGTGTTCTCTAAACTCTAACCTCTCTTCTCTCTCTCCTTCCTCCAAATCTGTCAATCTTGTCAATTCTTAAAACTCTATCCTCTCCTCCTCTCTTAATCTATATTCCCCTTCTCTACTCCGCCTGTCCCTCTAACCCAACGGCCTTGGCTAAATTCACAAACTTTGCACTTGAACTCACTCCTCTGAACGCCTATGAATGAAATCTCACACTCATACTGATTTTCTACACTTTTAAAGTGCTTCCCTCCTGTTTTAATTCTGATTTCACGAAGGCCAAACAACACTGTCACGGGAGACCAGGACTAATACCAGGGATCAATATCGCCAGACAGAACACAAGAGTTTATAAAAGTAATTTATTGGAAAATTATATCCACAACTATACATAACACACAAACATCACACATACCCAACTGGGGATACCCTGCATACCCAGTTACAGGGCCCTACTTGCAGAGATTTCCCCTGTTCTCTCTTCCTACCCAGTGCCTACAGGACTGGTTTTCAGGCCTGAGGCCAGCACTGGAGTGGACACTGCAGTTTCTCCCTGTCACAGCAACACCTATGTAACTCTTTGCAGGCTCTGTCTGCTAGGGGTCTCCCTCCCACCTTTTTATACACTTAAAACATAATAATGCAACAGTCAGGGCCAGGTGCTGCCTACATGCCCAAGTCCTGATTGGTGAGTAGAACTGCAACATAACATTTGCAACATAACAAGGATACACTGAAAGGTCACAGACCAGGTTGCAACAATTCTCCTGCAAACATATTAACCACTGATTCCTGAGGTGCTTGAACCAAGCAAAACATACACATATACATAACATATAATACAATACCAATGTATTACTGACAGGTAAGGGTAATGGCAGACTTAACCTTTATTAACAGCAGCCATATTTACCCTTACCATCACAAACACTACTTCTCCTCACTCATCAACACTCACAAATCCAAACCACACTGTCATTTCTCTTTTGACTCACTGCTCTGTCCTTCTCCCTCTTCCCATCCTTCCTTCATTATGCCTCAAGCCTTTGCCAACTACTTTAAAGGCAAAGTGGATACTATCCACAATGGGATTTATTCTGCCCCTTCCCCTTCCTATTTGCTTCTTCCTAAGCCTCCTTCTTCCACTCTTAACTCCTTTTCTCCTGTTACAGAGTTGGAAGTTTACTAACTAACACCATGTATCCCTCTTGCCTTCTGCCTCCAAATTGCTAGAGCGTCTCCTGTTCAAGCATATGACCAACTTTCTTAATTCCTATACCTTCCTTGATGCTTTACAATCTGCCTTTCATAGAGATCACTCAACAGAGACTGTACTTACTAAAGTAGTCAATAATCTACATGAAGCAAATTCCCAAGGTCATTTTCCCCAACTAATCCTACTCGATCCCTAAGGTGCTTTTGATAGTGTTGATCACTCTCATCACCTTCATATAGTATTCTAAACTCTCTTGGTATTAAAGCAACGAAAGAGCGCTGGCCAAATAATTTCTTCACTGGTGGATAGATAGGCAGGAAATGCCCTAATTGAATGCACTCAGTTACCCATTAGTATATTAGGTGTTTCACATACTTGTGAGTCTATTGAAATCAAGATGAGCAGCACACATGCGTTCAATCTTGCAGAGTATACCTTGAACTGTGTAACTGTACGGATTACAAACAAAAAGTCCCCTATCGAAGTGGCCACACTCTTTACAGATTCTTACTATGAATGGCTTCAGCAGGAGACAAAGGTCTGCACTGAGACCTCCTTTCAGCTGTGCAGCCATGAAAGTGGACTTACCCTTTAAGAAAGAAAAACACATACGTCAGGCAAAGTTGACATCACTGACATCACGCATCAGCAATGTGCACTCTGCCTACACCGCTTGTATGGCTGAACGGAGGTCTCACTGCAGACCTTTGTCTCACACTGCAGCCATTCATAGTAAGAAACTGTAACCCTACTCAGTGTTGCGATCTAATGAAGGGCTAACTCAGCCACAGGCTGCGCTTATAGTGGCGGCAACAACAAATGTATTGCCACCGTCGCGTGCGCTTATAGTAGAAGCGACGCGACGGAGCGACGGCTTGGTCACAATCGCTGAAAGTTAAGTGAATTTGATTTTTCCAGCAACCGCAGCGTTATGTCGCCGTCGCTGTCGACGGCACTATAAGCGCAGCTATACTGTTACTGCTATCCTACCCCTACCCTGCCTCTACCCTCCTCTTATTGTAGGATTATGTATGTAGGGCAAGAGTATATATTTTATTAGATTGGTTGTTCTGTGACATCTGACTAGAAATACTCAGCTCGACCTTATTGATGTAACGGTTACGCTGTTAGTCTGTGGACCTCTCTGGGTACTGCGCGGTTTGGCAGGTATTATTCCATTATCTTCCTCCTGCAGGACTTTTCACATTACATATAGATAGCCCACATAGTGGTCATACCGCCAGTGTTGTGAACTATTTTGGACAGCGCATTGCTGCAAATATTACTTTGATATAGACAGTACCAGCCATACATCGCACACCCCAGAGACACTTATTCCAACCAGCCACCAGCACACAGGTTTTCCCTGCCATCCAGTTTTACCCTTACCTTGCTGACAGTACTGAATACCAATTTACAGGGCCAGGTGGGAAGCCCAGTGGCATTCTGGAGACCACATTGACCCTTCTGTCATCACAATTTAAATACAGCTACAAGGCTGTATACAGTATCACCCTGCTACTTTACACTACAGTCACACTTTGTAGAAGTTTTATACCAGTCTCCAGTGACTTTGTATCTAAAGGAGTGTACACTCACATGTTGCACTGTAAAGAGTTATTGATTGTTTGTGTCCCGATTTATTTTAATTTGAGATATAATTAAAAATGGATTTAATTATTCTTGAATACATTTACTAGCCATGAATAGGAGTCTTTTTGTTTATAATCCATACAGTTACACTGTTCAAGGTATACTCTGCATTACTGAATGCATGTGTGCTGCTTAGCTCAATTTCAATAGACTCCAAAGTATGTGAAACACCTAAAATACTAATGGGTAAGTGAGTGCACGCTATTAGGTGCTTTCCTGCCTATCTCTCCACCAGTGGGGAAGCTCTTTGGCCAGGGCTCTTTCCCTGCTTTAATATCCCCTTCCCCTAGTGCACCTACCCAACATTCACCCCAAATTTAAAGCGGTAGAGCGGATATCACATCTCTATTTTACAAACTCTGTTGGTATTCTGGTTCTCATCATACCTCTCCCATCACACATTCTCTGTCTCTGTTGCTAACATGTCTTTTTCCTCATGTTTATCTGACTGTTTGGTGCACTTTAGGGCTCCGTTCTGGGACCTCTCCTTTTCTCTCTTTATATATTAACAGTTGTCACTTGGTGACCTCATCAACTCTTTTGGGCTTAGGGTGCAACCGGGGGAATCAGGGGGGGGGGGTGCGGGGAGGGTAAGCAGAGCGCAGGGCTGCAGACTTAGTTTTGTAAGTTGAAATAGTAGTTTATTCTTGTGTGCAATAATGAATACATTAATATAGCAGATATGCTGCACATTAATTTTTTTACAAAACACAAACTTTGCATCCCCAAAATGAATTTCTGGTTGTGCACCTGTTAGGCATCTCTATGCAGGTGATACACAGATATATCTATCTACCCCTACCCTCACTCCTGCAATCCAATCCCAAACCTCGGATAGCCTCCAGGCCATATCCTTTTTGATGGTGCACTGCCACCTTAAACTTAATATGTTTCAAACTGAGCTCCTCATATTTCTCCCCTAAATCTGGTCTAATAACCCCTTTTTCATCACAGTAAACGGTTCTACCATCTATAATGTCGCAAAAGTATGTTGCTTAGGAATGACGTTTGACTCCACCCTTTCCTTCTCCATTCACATTCACGGCATGGCTAACATTTGCCTCTTTTTCCTCCCAAATTTTGCAAAGATCCGCCCTTTCCTCTGTAAATCCCATCTAGATTTTTGTCACATACTTCTAACTAGTTTCTGGCCTATGTTTATTTTAGTTTGAGCCTTTCCTTTTTCTGATTGGTCTCTCGGCCAACCAGATGTCGTATTACCTGATTGGCTGGCTTTGCCAGCCAATCAGTATAAGGCTTAAAAATATATCTAACATGCCTCTGTCCCTCACAACATTCTCCGCAATCTATCCAAAATTCTGCTGCTAGAATAATTTCACTTTCGTCTAAAAGTCTTTGCTCATCTCCTCCATAAATGCCTCTCCTGGCTTCCCATCACATTTTCAATCATCTGCAAAGTTCTGTTCCTTACCTTTTAAGGCTGTCTACTCATCCACGCCTTCCTACATATCAGCTTTGATCTTTTGTTATGCCCCTGCTCAGTGCCGTCTTAACGCATGGGCACACTGGGCAGTTGCCCGGGGGCCCCACGGGCATAGGGGCCCCATGCTAATCTATGCAAAGACCAGAATTTAACATTAATTTTCCGATCACCCGCCTCAACATTCAAATCTCCCGCTAACTCAGTAGAAGGAGAAAAAGTACGACTTGTAGCGGAGAGTTGGCATGTCTGCATTTGCGAGAGAAATGTTGCTGTTTTTATTGCTTGCAATGTTATGGAAGCAGAATATTGTAACAGATTCGCGGGAGGCAATTAACGGCTGGGGACAACAATTGCTGTGTAGGCAGGGCCCAGTGCACTGCTTTGCCCGGGGGCCTATTATGCTGTTAAGACAGCCCTGCCCCTGCTTGTCTCCTGCTCCCTAAACATAAAGGTCTCTACTCCCTCCCTGTCCCACTACTGCTCTCTCGCCTTAAACCTTTTTCCCTCATTGCCCCTTACCCGTGGAGTTCTCACTCTGTATACGCCAAGCACCTTTTCTCCCCAATTTTAAGTCAAACCTTAAAACTGATTCCTAAATGAAGCATTTCAATATCACAGACTCATGGCTACTGTTCCACACCCACAGTCACTAGTACCAACCATTGTGGCCAACAGCGGCGTATTTCGAAATCCGCCGTCCCTAAGCACTTACATATGCCAGCCACCTCCTTTCTGCCGCCCTCCTTACGATTTGCAGCGTCAAATGATCCCGTGGACATCACCAAAGTGACATCCCACTGCATCTCGTTGCCATGGGGACGCAACATCATTTGACGCCATGATATCACGTTGCCATAGCAACAAGACACCGTGGGATGCTACGTTGGTGACGTCCGTTGCATCATTTGACGCTGCGAATAGGGAGGAGGACGGCAGAAAGGAGATAGCATGGAAGCGCCGGGAATATGTAAATGGCTTCCCATCAGGCCCGATAGGCCCGAGAGCAGGGAAAATGTATATAGGGCGGACATTTTTGCTACAGCTCCATATTTTGCCGCTCGGGCCTAATGGGAAATCTCCCACTGGTGGCCAAGTACTGTCATTCACTGCACTTATTCCCTCACCTCCTGTCTCCGTAAGTCTCCTAACATAACACTTAGATTGTAAGCTTTATTGGGCAATGATTTATTTTCCTATTGTCTGATTTTGTTTGCATTTACCGTATTATAATGTCCTGTACTGTATCGTCACTTTTTAAAGTGGTGAGTACATTGTGGGCACTATATGTAAATAAAATATATATACATACAATATAGGTGCGCCGATGAGTATTCTAAAACTTGCCTTAAACTTGCCTTGGAAAATCTGGGGCAATCACCAACAAGATCCAGGTACATGCTGGGTACATGCTGCAACATTTCAGTGACATCCGATGGGCCATTAGTCTGTCGGCAGAAATGTCACTGAAATGTTGTAGCATGTACAGTACCCAGCATGTACCTGGGTCTTGTTGGTGATTGCCCCAGATTTGTTTTAGAATACTCGTCGGCACTACAGTACAGTACATCAACAATTCTCAATAAGGTAAACTAACTGAAACAGCTGTTCAAAACAGATGTGCAAAATTTGTGCTGTTATTCGCGGACCAGATAATATTTGCCCATTTGTTTTAGGTACATAAGTAAATAAGGTATAAAACCCCTATTTTGGGGTCTGACTCAAATTGCTTAAAGGAGCTTAGTGTTTTGTGGCTTAATTCTAGCTCTATTCATGACATTCTGGTGAAAGGTGGCTCATTATCAAGCACTATAAGACATTTGCACATATCTGCAAAGAGAGACAAAGATAACTTAATTTAAAATCTGTTTTAAAATATGATTATAAGGCAGTTATTCATTGAAGTGTGCTGGTGCCGATTGGGGCACTTCAATGTGATGTTCATTGTGATAGTTCCCCGATCCGCACTAAGACAGTTTAATGAATAACCCCCTAAGTGTTGAGTAAGACATTGCATATAAATTCTTCCTTATTAATCAGCAATCATAATTCATCGTTAATTAACCCAGTGCTTTTATTTGTTTTAAATCCATAGTTAGTAACCATCATTTAGAACAGCGGTGAGCAAACTGTGGGGCGCGCCCCTTGGGGGGGCGCACGATTATGTAGGGGGGTGCGGGCTGCTTGCAGGGAAATCTGGGGGCGGGCAGAGCTGTGCACGGTGGCCAGAAGCTCCGTGCTGCTGCTTCTCTGTGTCTGTGTCTTGCAGAGGGGGCAGAGCTTCTCTCTGCACACAGACAGCCCCTCCTTCTCTTCCTGTCGCTTCCCGCACCAGTTTTCAGCAGCATGGGGGGTTGGGGGATTGGGGCATGTCGCACCCCAGATGAAAGTGTGTGTGTGTGTGTGCGTGTATTGAGTTTGTGTGTGTGTGGGGGGATTGTGTGTGTGGGGATTGAGTTTGTGTTTGTGTGTGTGTGTGGGGGGGGGGATTGAGTTTGTGTGTGGGGGGGATTGAGTGTGTGTGGGGTGATTGAGTGTGTGTGTGGGGGGGGGGGGGGTTGTGTGTGTGTGGGGGGATTGTGTGCATGTGGGGGGATTGTGTGTGTGGGGGATTGTGTGTGGTGGGATTGAGTGTGTGGGGGGTTTGAGTGTGTGTGTGGGGGGGGGATTGAGTGTGTGTGTGGGGGGGGATTGTGTGTGTGGGGATTGAGTTTGTGTTTGTGTGTGTGTGGGGGGATTGAGTGTGTGTGTGTGGGGGGGATTGAGTGTGTGTGTGTGAGGGGGGATTGTGGGGGGGATTGTGTGTGTGGTGGGGGGGATTGTGTGTGTGTGGGGGGGGATTGTGTGTGTGTGGGGGGGATGTGTGTGTGGGGGGGGATGTGTGTGTGTGTGGGGGGGATTGAGTGTGTGTGTGTGGGGGGGGATTGAGTGTGTGTGTGTGTGTGTGTGTGTGTGTGTGTGTGTGTGTGTGTGTGTGTGTGTGTGTGTGTGTGTGTGTGTCGGGGGGGATTGTGTGTGTGTGTGGGGGGGGGATTGAGTGTGTGTGTGTGTGTTTGTGTGTGGGGATTGTGTGTGTGTGTGGGGGGGGATTGTGTGTGTGTGGGGGGAGATTGTGTGTGTGTTGGGGGGAATGATTGTGTGTGTGTGGGGCGGGATTGTGTGTGGTGGGGGATTGAGTGTGTGTGTGTGCATGTGTGGGGGGATTGTGTGTGGGGGGGGATTGTGTGTGTGTGGTGGGATTGAGTGTGTGGGGGGGATTGAGTGTGTGGGGGGGGATTGAGTGTGTGTGTGTGTGTGAGGGGGGATTGTGTGTGTGGGGATTGAGTTTGTGTTTGTGTGTGTGTGGGGGGATTGAGTTTGTGTGTGTGTGTGGGGGGGATTGAGTGTGTGTGTGTGAGGAGGGGATTGTGGGTGGGGGGATTGTGTGTGTGGTGAGGGGGATTGTGTGTGTGTGGGGGGGGATTGTGTGTGTGTGTGGGGGGATGTGTGTGTGGGGGGGGATGTGTGTGTGTGTGGGGGGGGATTGAGTGTGTGTGTGTGTCGGGAGGGGGGGATTGTGTGTGTGTGGGGGGGGATTGTGTGTGTGTGTGGGGGGGGATTGTGTGTGTGTGGGGGGGGGATTGTGTGTGTGTTGGGGACATGAGTGTGTGTGTGGGGGGGATTGTGTGTGTGGGGATTGAGTTTGTGTGTGTTTGTGTGGGGGGATTGTGTGTGGGGGGGGATTGAGTGTGTGTGTGTGGGGGGGGGATTGAGTGTGTGTGTGTGTGGGGGAATTGAATGTGTGTGTGTGGGTGGGGATTGAGTGTGTGTGTGGGGGGGGGTCGGTGAGTGTGTGTGTGTGTGTGTATGGGGGGGATTGAGTGTGTGTGGGGGGGGTTGAGTGTGTGTGTGGGGGATTGAGTGTGTGTGTGTGTGTGTGTGAGGGGATTGTGTGTGTGTGTGGGGGGGAATGAGTGTGTGTGTGTGTGTGGGGGGGTGATTGTGTGTGTGTGGGGGGGAATGAGTGTGAATGTGGGGGGGGATTGAGTGTGTGTGTGTGTTTGTGTGGGGGGATTGTGTGTGTGTGTGTGGGGGGGGGATTGTGTGTGTGTGGGGGGGGATTGTGTGTGTGTTGGGGGGAATGATTGTGTGTGTGTGGGTGGGATTGTGTTGTGGTGGGGGATTGAGTGTGTGTGTGTGCATGTGGGGGGATTGTGTGTGGGGGGGGATTGTGTGTGTGTGGTGGGATTGAGTGTGTGGGGGGGATTGAGTATGTGGGGGGGATTGAGTGTGTGTGTGTGTGTGAGGGGGATTGTGTGTGTGGGGATTGAGTTTGTGTTTGTGTGTGTGGGGGGATTGTGTGTGTGGGGGATTGAGTTTGTGTGTGTGTGTGGGGGATTGAGTGTGTGTGTGTGAGGAGGGGATTGTGGGTGGGGGGATTGTGTGTGTGGTGGGGGGGGTTGTGTGTGTGTGGGGGGGATTATGTGTGTGTGGGGGGATGTGTGTGTGGGGGGGATGTGTGTGTGTGTGGGGGGGATTGAGTGTGTGTGTGTGGGGGGGCCGGGGATTGAGTGTGTGTGTGTGTGTGTCGGGACGGGGGGATTGTGTGTGTGTGGGGGGGAGGATTGTGTGTGTGTGTGGGGGGGGATTGTGTGTGTGTTGGGGGGAATGAGTGTGTGTGTGGGGGGGGATTGATGTGTGTGTGGGATTGAGTTTGTGTGTGGGGGGGGGGGGATTGTGTGTGGGGGGGGACTTGAGTGTGTGTGTGTGGGGGGGGGGATTGAGTGTGTGTGTGTGTGTGGGGGGGGGAATTGAATGTGTGTGTGTGTGGGTGGGGATTGAGTGTGAGTGTGTGGGGGGGATTGAGTGTGTGTGTGGTGTCGGGACGGGGGGATTGTGTGTGTGTGGGGGGGGAGGATTGTGTGTGTGTGTGGGGGGGATTGTGTGTGTGTGGGGGGGATTGTGTGTGTGTTGGGGGGAATGAGTGTGTGTGTGGGGGGGGATTGTGTGTGTGGGGATTGAGTTTGTGTGTGTGTGGGGGGGGGATTGTGTGTGGGGGGGGATTGAGTGTGTGTGTGTGTGTGGCGGGGGGATTGAGTGTGTGTGTGTGGGGGGGGGGGATTGAGTGTGTGTGTGTGTGTGGGGGGGGAATTGAATGTGTGTGTGTGGGTGGGGATTGAGTGTGTGTGTGGGGGGGGGTCGAGTGTGTGTGTGTGTGTATGGGGGGGATTGAGTGTGTGTGTGGGGGGATTGAGTGTGTGTGTGTGTGTTGTGGGAGGGGATTGTGTGTGTGTGTGTGGGGGGAATGAGTGTGTGTGTGTGTGGGGGGGGTGATTGTGTGTGGGGGGGGAGGGAATGAGTGTGTTTGTGGGGGGGGGGATTGAGTGTGTGTGTGTGGGGGGGGATTGTGTGTGTGTGGGGGGATTGAGTGTGTGTGTGGGGGGGGGGGATTGTGTGTGTGTGGGGGGGGGGATTTTGTGTTGTGTGGGGGGGATTGTGTGTGTGGGGGGGGGGATTGTGTGTGTGTGGGGGGGGGATTGTGTGTGTGTGGGGGGGGGGTTGTGTGTGTGGGGGGGGATTGAGTGTGTGTGTGGGGGGGGGAATTGAATGTGTGTGGGGATTGAGTGTGTGTGTGTGTGGGGGGGGAGGGCATTGTGTGTGTGGGGATTGTGTGTATGGGGATTGTGTGTGTGTGTGGGGGGGGGATTGAGTGTGTGTGTATGTGGGGGGATTGAGTGTGTGTGGGGGGGATTGAGTGTATGTGTGTGAGGGGTGGGATTGTGTTTGTGGGGATTGAGTATGTGTTTGTGTTTGTGTAGGGAGGGGATTGTGTGTGTGGGGGGGGATTGAGTGTGTGTGGGGGGGGGGATTGGGTGTGCTGTGTGTGTGGGGGATTCGAGTGTGTGAGTGTGTGTGTGTGTGTGGTGATTGATTGAGTATATGTTGTGAGTGTGTGTGTATGTGGTGATTGATTGATTGAGAGAGTGTGTGTTGTAATGCAGTGGTGCGCAAACTGGGGGGGCAATGAGGCGCAAGATTATTTAGGGGGGCGCAGGCGGCGTGCAACGAAAACTGGGTGCACGGGCCGGCAGAAGCTGTGCGCGGGCAGGACGCAAAAGCTGTGCGCGAGGGGCGGCCAAGAAGATGTGCACGGGCGGGCAGCCGAAGATGTGTGCGGGTGGCTGAACAGGATAGTGCAGGTGGTGGCTACGTGATGGTGTGTGAGCACGCCCCAGCACGGTTGAAGTCAAACGCCCTCCCGGTGTCTGCCCTGCAATAGCTCTGTGGTCCTGCTCTCCTCCGCTGGCAACCTGCTTCGCTGCGATCCTCTGCAAGTGAAAGGGTAGGCTGCCACTACATCAATCATACTATGAATGTACAGAAATAATAAAAAAGAAAGTGAAAACACAACATTGAAAACGGGAAAATAAATAATAATACTGTAGGTAGAAGTGTGGATGACAATGGGGATAGCAAGACAAAAAGCATGGAGGGGAAGGAAGAAAAAAAAGGGGGGGGGAGAGAGGGAAGGAGGTAGCAAAGAGGTGGATGAATGCCCCCCCCCCCCCAAAGGATTGCCTTTGTGCACGTACGCTCTCCCAAGCTTGGTGCTTGGGGAGACAAACAAAATTGACTTTGAAGTGCGCTCAGCAGCAGTCAATACACACACACACACACAAACACACACAAATAGCCCCGATCCACGCTTGCAAAATTATGCAGGACACCCTGTGCTCATGCTTGGAGAGTTGGTGATGTCACCACTCTCAGCGGCAGCGTGGACGCAGCCTAATTTTGCAAGCGTGAGCTGTTGAAATATGTAAGTATTTAAACATATTTGGATTTATATTGTATACCGTTTAATAAAGGTTTTTTTTTTTTTTTTCATGTGATTTTGATTACATCAGGCAGGGGGGGGCCGTGAAATTTTATGGATGAAAAGGGGGCTCGGCATAAAAAGTTGCAAGAACTATATCCCAATTTATGGATAAAATTACCATATATCAAGACATCAATCAATGCACAAAAATGATCAATAATACCCACTTTTGTATGTGAATCAATCCCTCGATTCTGATTCAATCTTTATGTAGCCCATGTACCCCCACCCAATCGCAGATCGGGTACCCTAGGGTGTCTAAAGTTCTGGCTACATGTCTGTGTGGTGCATACCTGCTGGCAACAGGAGGGCCTGAATCACCCGCGATGACATGGCGGACAACAGGACAGGTTTCTAGGGTGAATGTCTTCCTTCTCTTTCAATGGTGCAGCGCCTCCATCTGTAGTAAGCCCCAGGGATACGGGGTGGAATCCCTACCACAGAATCCCCTCCCAGGGATGAGAGATTCCAGTCTCCACACAAGTCTCTTTCTATTAGCAGCAGCTCTTTATTTGTCTCTCTCTACATAGCAACACATAGGTATCATATAGGAACCAGCAGCCAGCTGTACTCCCTTAGGATGTCCCTGCCTCCACTCTCGGCATCAGGGGCACCCAGAGTGGGACTAGCTCTTCCTTCACCCCCTAAGCAGGTTAAGAGGTATTTGGTCCACCTATCAGCTCTACTCATTAGGCTCTCTGCTTCTTCTCTCCGCTCACTCTAACCACCACACTCACTAGACTAGACTAGAGCACACTCCTAGACCAACTCTAAATAGGAAGTTCACTGCTCTTTATGGTTTCAGCAGGCACCGCCCCTGTGTCTCTTGATTGGACACAGGGTCAGGTGACCTACCTTCACCATTTCAGGGCAAGTGCTTGAAGTGGGGAAAACCCATGATAACTCCTGGCAAACCTGCCCTTATCAGGGATTACTGCACAGGAGGAGGATAGAAATATAGCCCATAATCTTACCAGGGCTACATTTATAATTCTAATACAATTCTAATTTGTTTTCCATTTGAGTTCTCTCCCCTTCGGTCTTCCCAAGAGATCTTTTCCCCTACATACAACTGTAGCCCATTTCACACTATCATCTCATGTTTCCTTTATACTTTTGGGAGACGATTTATTTCCCTTTAATCTGTGGTTTGTTTCTTTTATCTGATTCATATTGATGCTTTTGTGAGGTGGCAATGTATACGAAGGTATGACCTATTTTTAGGTTATCGTGTGTAAGCCGGCTTCTAGAATCCATCATTATTGATCAAGGCGCTGTGTTTTTCCTATTGCACAAAATGTACTGATGAATGAAACAAACAAGGAAATACATGGAAATACATTTCAAATGTATTTCTAAAAATCTGGGTAGCACTGAGATTAACAAATAATGAAAACTCTTCTTATTGACAAAGCAGTTATATTTGTGGGTTAGAAATTCGAACTTAAAGGTTTTTTTTTTTATTATTATTATTATTAATAATAATAAACTGGCCAACTTTTCGATTCACTGTTTTTTTACAAACCTGCAAAGTTTGTTGTTAAAAATATCAACTTAGAACATCTGGCAAAATCTAAAAAAAAAACTTATATATTTTTTTCCCCATCATTTCTAAAAATCCAAAACAATACAGTTCCAGCAAAACCAGCACAGAAAATATTTTTAGAATCAGTGAAAGTGCCCACCCTCAATACTCAGTAAGCCAATTAAAGTGAACAAGATTGTTACGCATGGTACAGCTATTGCTGTTTCCTGAATGACGAGCAGCTCCAGCTTCAGTGAGGTCCTAGACAACACAGAGAGAAAAATAGGGGAGCAAGGAATTACGGCATGAACATAAAAGCTTCACCTTAATAATTACAAAAATATTGCACAATGGTGGGAAGGCTGCTAACTGTAACCTGCCCACCTAGCACACACAGAAGAGCACAAGGGTTAATCACCGCAGTCAATGCATTTACTGTATGCTCCACTGGGAGGGAGGGTGGTGGGAGTGGAAAATAGATGTAAATATATATAACCACTTACACGGCCTTGTGTAAGTGCTACACACATTAGGGGTATCTTTACTCCTTCTCCCCAGGTTCAGTCCAGTCCTTCTATGTTGAATCCACTGGAATCCCCAATGGGTATAGGTATTGCGACCCCTTCATCTCGGAGTGCGCCCCCACAATCAATTGTGAGGCCAAAGAGTTGTGTTAGATTAAAACTTGAATATTTTTAATAATAAAATAAACAATCCACACTCACATGTAATAAAGCCCTAGGCTGCAACCGTAAAGTCTGTGCCTGCTGCAGCACCACAGTGTCCCTGCTCCCGCATCCGGTACACAACTCCAGGTCACAGCTGAGTCGCAATCCGGACGGACTGCTACGGTGGCCTCCTTGGAACAGAAAGCAGTCTTTGAGTCTGACAATGCCGAACCGGCGAAACGCGTTGCTCTTCTTTTTATTTGACATGTATAAGGAGGAGTTATTGCCACCAGGTCCAGGTACAGGGCAGTACTGTATGTTACGAGATTGGCATCAGAAGATATGTGAAAAGAGACATTCACTGTACATGAATGGATCTGAACTGGGGAAGACGGCTTCACAGTATATGGAATAGTCATAAGATTTAAATGGACTAAGGCCCTTATTCAATAGGCTGTGAAGCTGCTTCCCAGTGCTGGAGAATATTTTAGCCCTCATTTGAAAAGAGCTGATTTCTTCTCCAACATAGGCAAGCCGCTTCACCAAGTATAGAGTATATTCAAGTAGAACAGTTAAAAAACATTTTGCTGTTTTCAAATGCAGTATACTCTTCAATTCTGTGTTGTAATTAATTGACGGTGCTCTTTATCTTTATGCTGGTGAAGTGTTTATTCAATATACAGGATACACAATAAGAATGGTTACCAGTGTTGTAATGAAAAGCCAAGGCAATGTATGTGCAGCGCACAGCAAAAACAGAGAGCAGGTCTGGCAAAAATAGTTAATTTATTGATTGTGCATAAAAAACGGAGAGTGCGAGCCTTTTACGCGTTTCGTGCAGGTAGTGCACTTTATCAAGAAGTCTTCTTGATAAGTGCACTACCTGCACAAAACGCGTAGAAGGCTCTTGCACAATCAATAAATTAACTATTTTTGCCAGACCTGCTCTCTGTTTTTGCTGTGCGCTGCACATACATTGCCTTGGATATAGGACCCAGCCATGTCAACTTTTTCATTATTGGACTATGAACACAGGACCAGGCACTTGAGCATTACCTAATTCTCTGTATACATTGTAATGAAAAGCAAAGGCTCAGGTAGGAGCTGGCAGTGTAAACCAGCAAACTTTTCCTTTTGCTCCTTATTACCATACGCATCAGAAATGAAATGTTGACAAGTAAAAAAAAGGAATGGAGCATGAACAGGTTGTTTTAATGAACACATGCGTACATATTCATGCATAAATACATTGTTACTGTAGGTTGTTTACAATATCATTGGCTTACTCAAACAAATGTATCCATCCCTAAAGCAAAATTATAAATGTATGTTCTTCATAAAAAAAATGTTTTTTTTTTTTTAATCTTGTACCCGAGCAAACAAAACACATACTGCACAGTAGCAGCCAGGATTTCCACACCTTTTCTCTGCTACCTGCCTGTGAGAGAACTCAGCAAGTGAACAGGGGTCACTCTTCCCCTGTTCAGCAAAACAGAAGAAGGTAGAGGAAGGTGCACCTCTCATATTTCAGCTAAACATGTTACAATCTCAAAATTATTCCAAATCATTCAGAGTAATTTACCACGGTAAAGGGCATGAAACAGCTGCAATGATTAGGAGGAATGGTGTCTTTTTAAACACAAAATCCCATTTCTATAGGTATTTTTAAATACAAATAATATTTAAAATATATATTTGTTCCACTTTATTTTGTAAAAATGGTAAACTAAAACCTATGAGCATGGGTTTGACTTTAGTTATCTCCTCTTCCTTGTGTGATTCCTTAGGCCTGGGACATAGTGAATTAATGTGGGCGGAGGCGCGCTGAGGCTCAGGGAAAGCGGTGCTTTCCCTGGCCTTACACAGGGCGCCGTCCGTGGTCATGTCGGGGACGGGTCTGGGGGCGGGCCAGTGACGTCACAGAGCTGGTTCGCCCTCATTGGGCGAACCGCTCACGTGACCGGCCCTGCGCTCCGGCGAGCGCCAAATTTGAAACCTCCGTGAGACACACGCTTCCCCAAGCGTGCGGACGCGTGCGCGAGCCCCTGCTAAAGCCGCTCTCATTGCGGCTGCAGGGGCTCAGTGCCGAGCAGCAGCGCGCCTCAGCATGGGTCAGCGCATAAGCGCTGACCATGCCCGAGGCTTTAAAGTGAACCACAGCCTCTTTGATAAAGACATAGAATAGCAACAATTTAAAGAAAATTCCAATGCCAGTGAGATTATCATTTCAAGTGATGTGATGATCATGGCATGGGTGCTCTTCAAGATGACTATGTTGATATCTTAAAGGTGTAGGCCCTCGTCCTCATTACTCACTGGGGTTTTCTTAGCATATATTTGTAATTTTTTAAGTTTTTCTTTGTTTTTTGCTGTTATATTATTTTAGTTTAGAATTAGTGTTACTGTTTAGTTTACCCAAGAGGAATAAGAGATAAGAAAAATACATATTTCAAACTACACAATCTGTAATACATTTACTGATACAATTTTTGGGTTGACTTAGTGTTATTGCTGTTTTGTTTACCTGAGAGTACTAAGCGATAAAATGATCATCATCTTCATCTCCCTGGTAAACATCTATCAAATGAGTGGAGGGGAGTTTGGGTTCATGAAGGTGTGTGTGTGTGTGTGTGTATATATATATATATAATATATATATATATGTATATAAACTAAAACCAAAATTCTAAGTGTAGTTGTTAAAGTGTCCACTCTTTTAGCTTCAATAATGGTGTCACCTCCTTGCAACAATGGGGAAATCCCTTTGTCCGCAGGCACAAAATGTGAGAGCGAGAAAAAGAGAGAGCAACTATATTGACAAGCCTTAGGCCTCGGGCAATTGAGGCGCACTGCTGCTCGGCAGTGAGCCCCTGCAGCCGCAATGAGAGCGGCTTTAGCAGGGGCTCGCATACGCTTCCGTAAGCGTGCGGAAGTGTAAGTCTTATCGCAGGGCCTGTCACGTGAGGTCTTATCGCAGGGAGTGCAGGGCCTGTCACGTGAGCGGTTCGCCCAATGAGGGCGAACCAGCTCCGTGACGTCACAGGCCCCCCCCACCCCTCGACACGCCCCCGGATGGCGCGCGGAACAAGGCCAGGGAAAACACCCGCTTTCCCTCAGCCTCCGCGCGCCTCAGCACGGCTGCAGTCCTATGGACGCAGCCTTAGGCTGTGTCCCCACTGGCGCTGAGCACGCTCATGCTTAGAGCATGAGCGCCGGGTGTCCTGCAACTTGCGCAAGTAACCACCCCAAGCGCCGCCCGCTCAGCGAGCTCAGCGCCAGCGGGGACTCAGCCTAAGTCATCATGTGAGAAATGGTCAATGGGGACTTTTTGGTGCCCAATCCGCCATCGAATCTCTGTCTGCGGATTAGATTTTGGCAAACCCAGTGCATAAAACCTGCAGAACGGATTTTGACATGTTCACCCATCTCTAACTGCAACATTAATTTCTCTCTTGGGTATGAATTCCAACTGAATATATACTGTATACATGCAATATCCTTGCTATTTGTAATTGTTTTAATTGAAGTACATGAAAACTGTACTGAATCCATTGCTTCTTTGAATAGGTACATTGGAAACACAAGGGAAAACCCAGGGCAGTAAATAGTCTGAGGGGTCACATTTCATTATTGGCTTCTGTTTGTTTCTATGAGTGAGAAGTGCAGTTGCATTTGTTAATTTTGTTAATTTCTCAAGTAGATAACTAATTTCTTATTATTTCTTTCAGGTCGTTATCCACAGCAAAGCAAAGGCACATATATTCCTATCCCTCTCGTTGAGGACCTTGAAGTAGGAAAATGGGGAGCAAAAATCACTGGAAATCAAAACAATTCTGTTAACTTGTCCATATTAACAGCACCAGACTGCATTACTGGCAAATTCCGCATGTACGTTGCTGTCTTAACCCAGTTTGGTATTCTGAGGACAAGCAGAAATGCTGAGACAGATACATACATTCTCTTCAATCCCTGGTGCAAAGGTAGGGAACAAGTGCTATTTCTTTAATTAATATAATTCCATATAGCTTTTATTTTTGGGTTATACTCTCCAGGGCTTTTTTTTGTAAAGAAAAAGAGGTGCCGGTACTCAGGGCCACAAACAGCTTTCCCAGGACTCTCTAACCCCCCACCTTTCTCCTCCCCATACCCTCACCTCTCCCCCTCCACCTCCACCTCTCTCCCCCCACACCTCCACCTCTCTCTCCCCCACACTTCCACCTCTCTCCTCCCCACACTTACACCATCCCCCCCCCCCCAACACTTCCACCTCTCTTCCCAACACCTCTCTCAACCCACACCCTCACCACCTCACAAGTTGTGCCCAATTTTCGACCAGCGGAGAAGGGAGGCGTGACTTAGAGGAACTGCAGGCAACAGCCGGAGCTGAAATGAACACGTTGTTGCTCCAGGAACTGCCTACTTCCCACCCATGTAAACAAAAGGGAGGGTCTGGATGTTGAAACTGCTCCTTTAAAACAGTTGAATACGAATGCTTATACCTAAAGTTCAATATTTCGTCAGAGCGTTATTTTACAAATGGCTGAGCTTTGTTCACTGACTCTGTGTGCTCATTTGCATGTTATTTCCCAGAATTCCTGGCTGCGTGGCATCACTGTATGCTAAGCGATAATAGGGAAAAGCAGGGTTGACCCGTCTGAGACATGTGAATGTGCTTACAAGTGATATTTTTATTCCAAATATTGGAAGCTACATTATGTGTCAAGCACCTAAACTCTGGCCATTAACATGTCTTTAAATGTATAATGTATAATGTATCATGTGAACCGCTTTAATGTAATTTAACAACAAATTTAAATAAAAGGCAAAAAAGAGAAGCTTGTTTTGACACATTGCTCCATGCTCTGCTTTTATTTGCATCAAATGCAAGAAAGAGTTTCCTACATGTAACACGAATTGTTAGCTAGAAAAGTTTTCGCCAGTTTAAACGTGGCTGTTTTTGTTGACGCAAATCCAACATAAAAAAAATGTAGCGTAAAAAGACAGCATTTTGATACAACTCTTTATAATCTGTCATATAAATCAATAGCAAATAAAAAAGACATTGATACATTACTGCAAGGCAACACGATGAAAATAAAGCAATTTGTGTCAATTTAACTCCAATTTGCCTTGCTATATCTTTCCCACAATACTGTATGTTTGGCATGCACAGATTCTTTCCATAGATTTTTTAAACAAATGTTATCATGATTGATTTGTATCAAAATGAACCAATGTTAGTGATTTGTTTTATAGATTAAGTGTAAGTAATAGAATTGACACTAAGAAAATATTAGACAATTGCAAATATTTATAATTTTTTTAAGCTTTGAATGCTTCCAGGCTAGTCAAACCCTTTGAAGCATTTTTATAAACTTTGCCTAATATCTGTTGGGAAGAGGGTCTGTTAGGTATTGTATCAAAATACTAAATTGTCCCTTTAAACTTTAAAACAGTAGCAGGAACGCCTTCCAAAAAAGGCATTGTTTGGCTGTTATAGGTACATTCCCATTTTGCAACATAGTGGAGAAGCCTACAAATCCCAAAAATTTACTGTATGCAACCTATCCACTTTTTTAATGTTTGGTTTGTTATATGTGGTCTATGCTGTGCTTAAAATTGTTTGCAAATGTAATTGCGAAAGCATAATCGTAGAAATGTCAACAACAAATATACCAAAATATACCAGGATACTGTGTTTATTAGGGGTTAGTTAGTGGTTTATACAAAACCGAGGACAGATTTCTGCAAAACTCACTTTAATCAGTGCTGTTAAAAATCCATGAATATTCCTCACTTAACTACTACATAATTTCACAGTATACTGACCATATGGAGTGTAAGTATATGATCATACTGTAGATGATAAAGCATAAGTAAAGCTGATTTACATCAAATGGAGATGGGGAAAGCTTAATGAATAGTGAAGGTAAGAGGGTTCCATAGGTAGGGCGAGTTAAAGTAAGAATTGAGGAGCGCAGAACAGTAAATACATTGTTGCAAGAAACAAAGGTGTTCACTTACTGTATGTATGAGAAGTGGGTGTCCACCTTGATGAAATATTTGTGTCATTCTGTATAGAGGACTCTGTTTATCTGGACGATGAGAGGGAATTAGAAGAATATGTCCTAAATGATATTGGTATAATTTTCCATGGAGAGATCACCAATATTAAATCAAGAAGTTGGGAATATGGACAGGTGAGCAGTTTATGAATTACTGTGTATCACACATAAGATATCATCTCCCCCTTAGGAACTCCACACCTACTCAACCAAGTCAAGCTAACAGTTGTTCTGACATGCTTTATTGTTCAGTTAATTCTTTTATCAAGCTAAAAAGATTATTAGAGACACTAAAGGGGTAATTCAAATTGTGGTATAACTCCATCTGGGCTTAACTACCATTTAAGTCAAAGGCTTTTAACATCAGATCAGGTGTGTTAATCCACAATGGAGTTTAGTGAATCACCCCCTTAGTAGGAGCATTGCATGCCTCTTGAACCACGTGGCTGTAAGACAGATGCGGTCCTGCACTAAGAGCGTCCAGACTCAAATGTACAAATATATATATATATACATATATATACAGTGTTCGACAAACCTATACATTTGCTCGCCCGGGCGAGTGGATTTAACATCGTGGCGAGCTCCTATTGGCCCAAGCAGCACACGTGTAGTACTAGGTGGCGAGTAGATTTTTTTGTTCGGCGAGTAGATTTTTTGGTGATTTGTCGACCACTGTATATATATATACATATATATATATATACATATACACTTACTGCTATAAACTGTTTTTTGAAGGGAAACTTCTTTAGTGGCACCTACTTCTGATGGGGCAAAACTGGAGAGATGGAGACGAAATGTGAAACGGAAGTGACGTCACGGCTTCCCCCCCCCCCTGGTTCCCCCACATGTCTGCCTTCACATGCGGTATCGCCGCCGGCGCCGCTCCCCCCACACGGCCGATGACATATGCACGCCGCTCCTAATGGCCGCCATTCCAGCCATTCCCCCCACACGTCCGCTGCCGTTTCCCGCCTGCTGCCCGCTGACATGCCGCGCATTCGCGGTAGTCATGGCGATGGTCACGGACGCCATGGCTCAGAGACCTTCCTGCGCTGCCGGGTGAATGAGGAGGACGGCTTTCCCCCTCCTCCTCCTCCCTCCTGAGTCCGCTATCGCTCTCCGCCACCCGCCGCGAGCCGAGCCCGCTCTCCCCCTCCTCCCCCCAGCCCTCTCTCAAGACTGCACGGGCACTTCTGGTGCCCGCTGCTTGCGAGCGCGCGCAGTCCTGCCGCCGTGATCTGAGGTGAGGGGAGGTGTAGGGGAGGTGTAGGGGGTGATGTGAGGTGAGGAGGTGCAGGGCGGTGATGTGAGGAGGTGCAGGGGGATATGTGCAGGGGAGGCGATGTGCTGGGGGGGCGATGTGCAGGGGGGGCGATGTGCAGGGGGGGCGATGTGCAGGGGGGGCGATGTGCAGGGGGAGTGATGTGCAGGGGGGGCGATGTGCAGGGGGGGCGATGTGCAGGGGGAGTGATGTGCAGGGGAGGTGATGTGCAGGGGGGGCGATGTGCGGGGGGGCGATGTGCAGGGGGGGTTATGTGCAGGGGGAGCGATGTGCAGGGGGGGCGATGTGCAGGGGGGGCGATGTGCAGGGGGAGTGATGTGCATGGAGGGCGATGTGCAGGGGAGGCGATGTGCAGGGGGGGTTATGTGCAGGGGGGGCGATGTGCAGGGGGGGCGATGTGCAGGGGGGGTTATGTGCAGGGGGGGTGATGTGCAGGGGGGGCGATGTGCAGGGGGGGCGATGTGCAGGGAGGGAGATGTGCAGGGGGGGCGATGTGCAGAGGGGGTGCGCATACGTCACACACACACACTGTCACACACGCACACACGCAGTCCCACGCATGCACACGCACACACACGAGGAATTCACGCTTAGTGCAAATAGCAAATTCAGGGGATGTGTGCCGAGCACGCACGTTCTAAGTCAAATTTATTTGCGTTTTGTCAATTAAATTGTATTTTGATTTTTCATTAAAACATCACAAACACAAATACAATTTCTGTGACAAAAATCAAAGAAGTTTCACTTACTATGCGCGTGCACAGCACACACAGCTTTTTTTTTGTTGCTATCTCTAGTAACTTTGCAGAACACTGTAGCTGTTAAAACAAACTACATTCATCATCAGAATTTCGTTACCTTAAAGCTGCAGTTCAGCCTTTTTTTTTTTTTTTTTTTTTAATTTATTTTTTTACTTCAATAGTTTCATGTGGGCAATCTCTAATTACCTAAAGAACGGCATAGCTGCCGGTCAATTCGTTCTCCGTCTATTGATCGGCAAAGTTTGGCGACATCTTTAAATATGGGGAATGTAAATCGTTGCTATAGGAACAAGCATGCTTGTTAAAATAGAATACAAGAAAATTGGTCTTTCAAAGTTTTTTTTTTTAAAACAGAAAATGCTTTTTTCTTATTACAGAACTGATTTATTAAAAAAAACACACATGCAGGATATTGCCTGAACTGCAGCTTTATAGGGTTATGATAAAAATAAATTGGTATAATATATATAATGGAACAAACTCGTTTTCTATGGTAAATGGAACATAAACATGGTTAAGTTTGTTTGCTAGGACTTACATTTGATAGCATATTTACATATACATTATTCATTTCAGCAATTAAAGATATCTTCCTTCCAATGTACTTTTAGTTTGAAGAAGGGATCCTTGATGCTTGTCTTTACTTGATGGATAAAGCACAACTAGATCTCTCTGGACGAGGGAACCCTATCAAAATCAGCCGCGTTGGATCTGCAATGGTTTGTATTACTTTTATCAGTAAATTATTAGTTTGGATACACGAGAGACAAATAAAAGCACTTATTTATAAGAATACTGAAACATTTTTTACCATAACGGCTGAAAAAATATATATATTTGTTTAGCATTAATAATCTTGTAACACTCTTTATTTATGCACTGTCATACCTCAAATACTACACAGGGAACCTAAACAGATTGTTCAGAATAGATATTGAAATCTTTGGGCACAAAGGTTCAGTTAAATCGACCATAGATATTTTTTACAATTTAGTATTCCCTTTTGATCCAGATCTATATTTTTCTGTCATTTAACCTCTATATTCATGAGTGAATACAAGGTTAAGGAACATGCTGTCCCTGAACTATTGGTGTTATTGTTATAGAAACACACGTGATGGATTGTGTGTCAGACTGGCAGTGTCTATATTGTGTTCAGTGGTCAAGGACACGGTGGTTCTGAACCTTAGCACTGTAAAGAAACCCATGAGTTAATTTACATGTTCAACCACAATTCTCATAAATCTGCCCACAATAAAATGCCATACAGTGATAAAACTGCAAGGGAGGATTTCCTATCGAGATTTCGATTCCTATCCATTTTCACCATTTGTTCCTACAGCTTTTGTGCGCTGCATTGCGCAGCTTGTACAGGACAGCTTATGTTAATTAAATGCTTCTATACTTACACAAAAGGCCAAATACTTAATTCACAAAGTTCACCAAAAACGTTGCACATCTCCAGTCCAGAGTTTATAGTTTTCTTATTAAACTGTAAGATCTGAAACCAGGCTTGTGACATTAAATAGAGATATACAATTTCCCCACTCTTTCATACTCTTTCTTACCTGGCAGAAGCCGCCATCACTTAAGTATCTTCCTTAAAAAAAACAAACAGCATGTTATTCTGCCGTTAGTCCAATGTGAAGGAAAGTGGCAGGCTAATATGTGACATACAGCAATGAGTCATTTGTAGCAATTGAAGGAACAATAAAAAAGTACCAAAGACACAGAGGAGCTTTAAAATAGCCCTGGGGATGTTATCAAGCAGGTTGACTAGAGACCTAACTGAGGGTAAAATCTTAACATTGTTTGAAAAGAATGTATAAAGGGCATGCCATTTAAAGACGTAATGGCAAAAGCAGGGAAGATCTAGGTTTAAAAATATTTAAAAAAAATTAAATGTGTATTGAAGCGTGCATATACTGAGACATAAAGCATACAGTTATTGCATAAAAGTGGCCTAGTGAAAATATGAAAAAAACACTTCCATAGCCTGAAGAGACTCAATGTTTCAGCAACAGCCCTTTGTAAAGGGTCTAGATATTGAGATTTTACCAGGCTTTCCATTTAAAATGTTCGGTGCATATACTTATATGATTACCTTATAGAGAGTTTATCGATCCTGTGCTTAAAATTTCCCACACTATTGGGCCGATTCACAAAGCAGTGCTAAGTGGTTTTAAGGACGATAAATGCCCTTATAGCGCGATGCTGCCTGCTCGCTATTCACGAAGCAGTGATAACAGTGCAGTATCGCGCTATCATGGCTTTTTATCACCTATTAACAGTCAGTGAAAAAAAAGTCGTCCGATAGGCCACAAAATGGCAAACCTGCCATTTTTTGCCAGTAACTGCTATTCACGAAGCAGTGATAAGTTTATTGTATTGTAAAAGCTTACCATCTTTTTTCACCAGTTAAAGGCTGGCGCAAAGAGATGGAGACATGCATAAAAGTATGAAAAGTATGTTTTTTTTCCTGCACAGCATTAATACCAATGGGCCTCCAGGTGGTTCCCGTGGGTGTCCAGGGGCACCACTGGTGTCTTGGGGTCCTCGGGTGGCCCAGCGGGTGTCTGGGGGTTCTCAGGTGGTCCCTGCAGTTGTCTGGGGTCCTTAGGTGATCCCTGAGGGTGTCTGGGGGCCTCCAGGTTGTCCCAGCGGGTGTCTGGAGGCCTCCACGTGGTCCCTGCAGGTGTCCTGGGGCCCCACGGGTGGTCCCCATGGATCCCTGTTGGCCTACAATACCAATCCTTTGCCACAAAAAAAATGTGCAATAAATTCTAATAAATACACCCCACTCCCCCTCCCCCCAAATACATACAGTATAGTAATGAGCAAAATTACTGTTATCCAGATATGGATTATAGTGCATTTGCCCATTTACAATAAAACATTAACCAGCAGTATAAAATAAATAAAACGTGTACAGTACTTACCACTGCCATGATGAGGGCTGTGTTCATCCTCATCACCGTCCTTGTCCTCCGTGGCAGCAAAAGTACAATAAAAAATACAGTACAAACTAATGGCCCCTAACCACTTAATCACCTTAGCGGTTAGTAACTGCTATAGTAATTAAGGGTTAACCCACCCTCCCCAGCTACCCACCCGGGAGGCCTAATCACCCACTCCGAGAACACTATCCCCACTACCCATTGATTGGCATAGTGTTAAAGCGTGCCCATATAATATGGGCTTGCTTTAACACTATAGCAATAAATGGGGAAGCTAAAAAGAAAAAACCAGGGCCAAAATAAAACACATTACATAGAAAAATAAATACATTACAAATGCCAATAAACCAATTAATTGGCACAGTGGTACATCATGAACATATAATATTGACATTATTTACCACTATCACAGCCAATGGTCAACCTAATAAAAAAATATCCAACTGAATCAAAACAATCGCCAAATAAACAACAATATCAAGTAAACACAACAAAATTACCAGCAATCAGTAAAACAAATGTCAAATAAGCACCTGAATTAAAAATCCAAACACCAACAAAACATCAATTAATAAAAGAAAACTCATAATAAAACTCCAAAATAAACTCCATTACTTAAAAGCAAACAACAAAAAAGTAACAGAAATAAACAATTGAAAACACCACCAAAAGTTCCCATCATTAAAAATCTAAAACACAAAATAAAGCCGAAATTATTAAAAGCAAAGAACCAAAATACATTTAAAATACATTTTTGCTTTTTAATTGTGGTTTATTTTTGGTCTTTTGCTTTTTAATCATGGTGTTTATTTGGAGCTTTCTTTTATTTATTGATTTTTTTTGTGTTTTAATTGTTAATTCTGGTGTTTATTTGGTATTTGCTTAATTGATTGCTGGTAATTTTGTGATGTTTACTTGTTTATTGTTGTTTATTTGGTGATTGTTTTGATTGCATTGGATATTGTTGGTGGTTGTGTATTTTTTAGGTTGACGATTGACTACCATAGTGTTAAATCATGTCCATATTATATGGGCATGATTTAACACTATGGCAGTCAATGATCAACCTAAAAATATTATATGGGCATGATGTACCCACTGTGCCAATCAATAATCTTTGGTTTTAGCCTCGGGGACCAACTACTTTCCGAGATACAGGCCCCATTATCGGTTGCCGGTATCCTAGTACAGGGTTTGAATCCCACGGTCACATGACGTGGGCGATTTAAAAGCACAGGGGATACTAGCACCCCATACCGGGGCCTGTATCTCGGTAAGTAGGGGTTCCCGAGGCTGAAACCAATGCGTTTCAGCTCAGGAGACCCCCTGCTCATGTACACTATTATTAAAATCAATATTTTTAATGCACAATCGCCTGTAAGAGCCGTGCATGGAGACGCAGCATCTCCATGCAGCTCTTACAAGCTGCAGTTTTTTCTAGCAGCTATCGCGCTATAGAATTTATACAAAATCCAGGTCAGACGATAGTGCATTTGTTTATCAGCCTTAAAAAAATGGCCTTCACTTCTTAGTGAATCCCGCTTTTGGCTTCATGACTTACAGCACGATAAAAAAAATGCATAGTCGGACGCAAAAGCACTGATTTTATCACTGCTTTGAGAATCGGCCCCTATGAGTGCGATTACACAACACAACTCACAACACATTGCAGGTAAATGTTAAAACATTATGTATTCACCAAAAAATCAAATGTTTCAGTCCTAAAGTGGGACCTTCATCAGGGTTAGTGTTTATACATGGAACAGCAAACACAGAATATATATATACAGTACCACAATACTGTACACGGAAGTGAACCCTGGGCTGTAAAGCATGTTAAAATAGGGACCATGTTCCTCACTGCTGGTCACTAAGCAACAAAACATTTAAAATAATCTGCACGGTTATGGAGGTAAAAAGAGCATATAAAACCCAGGAAACCCAATCATACTAGTTGGGTGCACACCAAACTAATATGTACATAAATTGTATGGTTGAATGAGATACATTGCAGAATGTTAACAGAGATCTTACAATGAATGGGCTAAAATAATTTCAAAACTAGTGACAATATGTCGGAGGAATAGGCACATTAAGTCCATGTTCATGCTTCCTCTTCAAGATTTTTCCCAAAACTCATTGGTACACTACCGACACACTTTATCACACTGCGGCCAGATCCGCAAGCCGGGAGATTTCCCGGCTTGCTAGTGGCCGCCCCTCGGCATGCCGCGCGTCATAGACGCACGGTCACGCGTCTTCGGGAGCGTGCGCCCCCTGCACGCGCGTCCAGGGACGGCGGCAGGGGGTTCCGGGGGACCCGGCGGACCCGGCAGCGGTAGGGAGAGCGCCCCGATCGGAGGGCGCTCTTCCGCTGCTTCGGCGCGCGCCCGTCACTCTCGGGTGCGCGCCAGGCTACTGCTGCGGCCAAGAACGGGCAAATGCTCGAATAAACTTGGCCGCAGCAGTAGCTACATCAATTGCAGTGGGGTAGAAGAGCACAAACACACCATTCTCTCTCTGGTGCCAATACATGTATTAATACAGTTAAAAGAATTGTAACTCATCACTCACAAGTAAGGTGCTTGCTCTCAAGCACAAGGATGTGGCATTCAGCTCAGAGGTAGAGTCAATAGGCAAATTTCTCCCTGATTCTATCTCTACCTACAGATGCAGCGGCCATTATTCGATCATTTACCTGGGTAAATCCTGCACTATGCCGCGTGGTGGTCCGAGATTGTCACCTGCAGACATAATCGCCCATCGGATTAACACAGCCGGGGTCCCTGCTGTGTTAATCCTAACGGGGCTCACCGGTATGTAAAAGACGTGCAGTAAGAGATATAGCTGCAGCGGCCGTTATTCGAACACTTCACGAGTTGTGTACATCGGAATACCTATGTCATGACGCGGGATATCTTCCAACCGGACCGCCTTAAGACGCGAGTGCAGCGAGTGCAGAAAATGGCATTTTAGTGTTCTGGTTTTTAAACACCTGAAATTGACACAGTAGCACAGTTCTGTACACATTGCAATTCATTCATTTCATTGCACACAAAGAAACAGAATCCATGAAATTCAAACAAAGCAATCGCGATAAGCGTGGGTGCCTGGAACGATTGGCCGCGTTCATGCCATGTGGAGTACAGCAGCGCACACTAAATCGGCGCCGTGATTTGTTCGAATAACGGCCGCTGCAGCTGTACTGTAGGCTGAATCAGTCACTCTAACTGCGTGCCTCTCACAGGCGATCGCAGGGGTTTTATTTCATTTTAAATATTACAGTAATGTTTAGCAGGGGGTCTCAGGAGCTGAACCACATTGATTTCAGGTCCGGGGACCCCCAACTTCTCGAGATACAGCTCCCGTTATGATGTGCCGGTATCCCCGCCATGTTAAAATCCTGTGGGTCATGTGACCGTGGTATATAAACCAAAGCAGAGGGATACCGGCACCCCATAACGGGGCCTGTATTTCGGGAAGTAGGGGGTCCCTGAGGCTGAAACCAACTTTATTCAGCTCAGGAGACCCCCCTGCTAGTACACTAGTATCAACCCCCCCCCCCCCAAATGAAAATTCATTACCTTAGCGGATAGCTGCTAAGGTAATGAAGCTGCTTCCATTTAATTTTTATTCATAGTGTGCGTGAGCAGGGGGTGTCCTGAGCTGAACAAAGTTGATTTCAGCCTCGGGGATCCCCTACTTCCCGAGATACAGGCCCCGGTATGGGGTTCCGTATCCCTGCCATGTTAAAATTGTGGGATCTAAACAAAGCAGAGAGATACCGGCACCCCTCACCGCCACTGATTAACATGTGACTCACTTTACAACGGTTTCACTATCCAACGCTACTTCCAGACCAGATTACGTTGGATAACCGAGGACTGCCTGTATCTTAAAACTACCCTTGTGGGCCCATTTCCCTCCCTCCCCTTTTCCCTTCATTAAATGTACATTTTACGCTATGGGGCATGCGCTCTCTCCTTTCTCATATATATATATATATATATATATATATATATATATATATATATATATATATAGCTCAACCCTGTTATAGCGAGATGCGGTGTGAGCGTGGCTCTGTTTTTTTTGCAAACTTTAATAACACACACATGCGCCCCACCACCACCCCCCTAATGAGGATATTGACAATTCAGTACTTTTGAATATGTCAAAATGTCATACTTCTAGTCAGCTAACCAAGATGTGGGTTGAATAAGAAACCCACAAGCTGAATATCGCCATTCAGGGATACTCCATTTCTAGGAGAGATAGGTCAAAGAGAGGATGGGTGTTATTTTATATTGCAGACACCTTACAATTTACACTGTTAAATTGCCACCCAAGCCTACCCTCTTTTGAAATCCTAGTTGGCAAAATCTGCCTCCCCTTTTCTTAGCCTATCTTGGTTGCTGACATCTACCGCCCCCCTAAAGCCCCTCTACAGTCCCTGACTGATATCACCCAGTTTCTTGGCTCCATTTCCTCTCTGAATGAGAAGAGTGAGCTGCTAGTTCTTGGGGATTTCAACTTCAATTGGCTTGACCCTAAAACCAACAAAATACAGATACAAATCAAGTCACTTAACCTAACACAACTCATTTTCCAACCAACATGGACAAACCTGAAATCGCACAACCATTCCTTGCTAGACTAGAGTTTCTCCTCAAATTCCAGCAGAATCCAATCCGCTGGCATCCTTCCTGACATTTTCAGTGACCATGCAATAGTGTACTGTGTAAGGAAAATTAAACCACCCCAATCAAGCCCTAAAGTTCTAGTGAGAGAACATTTAGAAACTTTAACCCACAAATGTTTCTAGCTGACCTTACCAACTGCCCTTGGTACAGAATTGACTTAATTCCCAACCCTGATTCTGCACTCGACTATTTCCAATCCGAGTTCTTAAAACTCTGTTATACCCATGCTCCACTACGCAGAATAAGAGTAAGGGGGGCCCACCTTCCATGGGTTACAACTGACCTTATAGCACACTACCATTTCAGGGATGCACACGTGGAAAAGCTACAAAGTAACTGGCACTTCCAAGGATCTTTATCACTACAGATGCCTTTGGAAAATGCGCGCAAGTCAAACAAGACATGCAAAGGCACAATATTACTCTGACAATCTTAACCAGAATACATCAAACCCAGCTAACTTCTGGAAGGTTATCAACAATATATTCCAGCCTTCTAGCCATCAACAACCAAGTAATATCACTAAGGCCTGGGACATGGTGCAGGGAGCGGCGCTGGGCAGCGCTGACGCTCATGCTCTCCTGAGCAAGCAGGAGATTTTTCTTGTCCCTGCATGAGCGTCAGTGAGCGCGTTTGTGTGCCGGGTGGGAGGCTTTCGGGAGGTGGGCCTGGAGGCAGATCGGGAGGCGGGCTAGCGCGCCACGTCACGGCACCGACGTCACGGACTGCCATTGGCTTCTGGCAGTCACGTGACCGGCCCTGCGCTTGCATGAGCGGCAAAATGTAAACTTGCATGTCTCCTGCATTTCCACACGCCTGCGGAAGTGTGCGGAAGTGCCGTCTAAAGCCGCGCTGATAGGGATAATGTTTCCCCTCAGCGCTGCTCAGCGCGCCTCAGCACGGTCTTTTTGACCATGTCCGAGGCCTAAGGAGGATATTACTCTGACAAACCCCACTGACATTGCAAATGCATTCAATGATTACTTTGTGGGGAGTGCTACTAACTTTTAGCAAAACGCAACCCAAACCACAAACATGAATCTCATTCTGTGAGTACCACCATAGCCCCAGCCTCTCCCAACACTGCTCACAATTTTCAATTTGTCCCAGTATCTGAAGAGGAGCTTATACATGTGCTCTTCAAATTAAAATAAAAACTAAGCAGCCAATGTGGACCTGACATACTACAATCTAAGTTCCTAAGACTTGGTGCCCCAGCCATTGCCAAACCAATTGCTTCAATAGTCAACTCTATTCTGTCTGCAGGACATATCCATAAGACCTGGAAAACTGCCAGAATTGTCCCAATCTTCAAAAGTGTAGACAAAAAAAACCTGTCTCAAACTACAGGCCAATCTTCTTCTCCCAATACTGAATGTGAATGGGACATATCCAGGAGTAATACTCTATTGGTCCTCAAACTTAATTCCTAAATATATATGAAGATCTAACTGTCAAGAGAACATATTTAGGGGTAATGCCCCATGGGTCCTCAAAAGTGATCCCTAAATAAGCAAAGTCATAGAGAAATATAATGCATGTATAATCATATTCGATATGAAACCTAATAAATACAGTTGGACACTACAGATAAATCCAAACTTGACTTGATGGATTAGTCTCAGGACCAAGAGACCCTAGAACTAAACCCAAGATCTTCTTAATACTGAATAGAATACATTACTACAAAATGGGGAACAATAATGCAAAATATCACGTGGAGGAGATTATAGTACTCATAGCTAATCTAAAAGGAAATTCTTAGGTTTCCACTCGACATTCATACCCCTAGGGGCTAAGGTGCCCAGTGAAAAAATGCGATTGATCACATATTTATTTAAAACATTCATCCTATCTCCAACACGTTCGTGTGATAGAACATGTTCCAAACCCATAAATGTAAAGTTATGTATGCCTCCATGAGGACAAGTGCAAAAATGCCTTGACACAGGATGGTTCAAATCCTTTTTGCTCACGAACATGTTCCATGATTCTTGATTCCAGTGGTCTCATGGAACGTCCAACATATTCTGTGTCACACCCACATCTCAAAAGATATATAATGAAGCTAGTATGACATTAATAAAAGTAGAGATCTGGTGATTAACTCTTGAGTGGTGATGTTGAATTCTCTTAATGGAGATAGCAAATTTTCAGATGTCCCAATATTCACATTTTAAAACGCCCTTAGGGACACCACGTAGCTTAGTTTTCTCTGTATCAGTCTCAAAAAGGCTAGGCAATAGATATAAAACCAAAGTGTTGGCCTTCTTGAAAACTAATCTGGGACCCCCAACAATAACCTGTTGCAGACCCATATCCAATTTGAGAGTGTCCCAAAATTTTAAGATGATGGCACTAATCTGTTGCTTTTATTTATTATAGTTTTTTCCCTTTTTTATTGTCTAGATGAATGCCAAAGATGATGATGGTGTAATTGCCGGGAACTGGAAAAATGATTACTCTTTTGGAGTTTCTCCTTCTGCTTGGACTGGAAGTGTAGAAATCTTGTTGGAATACCACAGTTCTGGATTACCAGTGAGATATGGACAGTGTTGGGTCTTTGCTGGTGTCTTCAATACATGTAAGCATGTTATGGTTTGTACAAAGCTATAAAAAATTGCACATGAGTTCAGTTAAGCCTGTTTCCTGGAATCCCTTCATAACAACTTCACCAGCCCACCACATGCTGGGTCTCTTAGGTAGTCCTCATCAGTTTTATAAGCAGTAGGAGAAGAAAAATGAAGCACTACAAGGAACAAAAAAGGTCCAAAAATTGAGAGAGATACTTAATTCATAAAAAATTATATTTTATTGGTCATGAAGACAAAAAAAAGCAAAGGTGTCGCCCCACCAACGCGTTTCATGCCATAGCGCTTTATCAAGGTACTGTAACATACACACTTATCAGGAACATATTTATAGGCCCCCAGTTAATAACAGTGCCAATCAAAAAGCATACCTGGATCCTCCCCCCATCCATCTCGGCACTCTGGGTGCGCGGTCAGCGCGACTCCCACGTGCGCACCCAATACCTGCGCATGCGACGCATCATTAAGCCCTGCCTATCGCATGACTTCATACCACACCAGGAAGGGATCCTGCACGTGCGCATACCATCCCCACCAGTACTCATGAGCCGAGCGTCAGGCACCCCCCCCCCCCCCCCCACAGAGGAGAGCAAAGAGTCTGTGATGTCATCGCGCACTGCGTCTTGGGGGCTCACGCCATGTGCATAACATACAGGCCCAAGAGTGCACGGGCTCAATATAACAATAACAACTTTATTAGGAATAAGCAAAAAGACAAACCTGATAAGGCTAATTAAAAAAATAAAAACAAAACTCAATAATCAAAAACTCAAAATGAATGGGCAAGTGACATAGTGATAAAAAACCTTAATTATTTGTATGTACAGAAAACACCAAGCTTAAAGTAACATGAGGTGTATCCTCATGTGTAGATAAACTGCAGACTAATGAATAATTGACGCAGATGCACATAATAAATGATGCTGTTAAGGTCCATTATATAATTGTACAGTACTCAGATCAATATCCTATCCTGAACCAATGGCCCAGAACATAGAGAAAATATTACGCTTCAATTTTAGCAAGACTTCAAAGCTTTAACTGAACGTTTGCACCGACCATTTCCAAAACTTCCATATGCCAAATATTTTTGCTTAAAGTCTGAAAGATGCTACATTTGGACAATGGAGAGCATCCTGAGTCCCAGTGTAGTATTTTTTTTTTTATCAGAAACATTGCTTGCCTTTTGATTGGCCATACCTGAAGTTACTTGTGATAGAATAACATGGTAGCTGGTTAGTGGACTATTTAAGTAATAATCCCCGAAGAACAGGGCATTACTGGGAAATAATGCCCTGGCAGGAAGAGTTGAAGGCCCGAGGCGAAGCCTAGGGACTTTAACCCAACCAGGGCATTATTGGCCAGTAATGCCCTGTTCTTCAGGGATTATTACTATTATAGGCTAAATGTAGGCTTATTTTCATAAATAAGACACTTTTGTATAGTTATATAGATTTCTTTAATAAAATAAAATGGTAAATACATGAACCAACCTCTATATACACTTACACTGCAGATATCTATATCCACACACTGCCACCCCCCTGTGTACACACACACACACACAACACAGCACCTCTACACAAACACAGCAGCTCAACACACAACACAGCAGATCTACACACACACACAAACAGCAGCTCTACACACACAACACAGCAGCTCCACACACACACACACACACACACACACACACACACACACACACACACACACACACACACACACACACACACACACACACACACACACACACACACACACACACACACACAACAGCTCTATACACACACACACACACTCACAAACAGCAGCTCTATACACACACACATCAGCTCTACACACACAACACAGCCACTCTACACACAACACAGCCGTTCTACACACACACATACACAAACTGCTGCTACACACACATACAACAGCACAACACAACACACACAGACACACACACACACACACACACACACTGCTGCTGCTATACCCATAAACACTGCTACACACACACACACACACACACACACACACACACACACACACACACACACACACACACACACACACACACACACACACACACACACACACACACACACACACACACACAGACACACACACAGACACACACACAGACACACACACACACACATTGCAGCCACAATAAAAAATGCAGCCACTTACTAAACTTGGCAGACTCTTTCCCCCACAATTCAACTGAATCTGCTCAGAAAATCTCAGTCAGCACGGGAGGGGGAGGATTCAACCTGTGGCTGATACTTCCTGACCAATCCCCTGCCCTGTCTCAGAGCTGTTACTTCATTCTGACCAATTCCCTGCCCTGCCTCAGCTGTTCTGAAAGCTGATTGGCTGGAAATAAAACACATTGAAAATTACACATTGCAAGCTGCTAAAATTCTGGGCATTACTGATTGGATAATGCCCGTAATTTTAACCAATCAGAGAGCAGGGTTTTCAATAATGCCCGCAATTTTACTGCTTTAGCCTATAATTCTGCATTACATAAGCATTCCAGTGTGGCTGAACCCAAAAGAGTAAGTATATGCAATTGTATTGCTAAAATATCCCATATTCTACTAGCCACTCAGTTTATTTACAATTTCTGCTATGCTGCATTTCACTGAAATACAGGTGTGCTTTTTTCTAGGATAGGACTTTAAAATAAAAATTATCCAGGTAACTGCTTCTATAACTACAGCTGCGGCCGCCTTTATCCTAATGCGGCTGTAGCGGCGCAACTTTGATAACCACGGGCAGATGCAGTATATTTCTTTTTCCGGAATATTTTCCGGTATTTTAGCGCTCGTAATATTAGCATATTCTTAGCGCTGTCTGCAATACTGCAATACCGTCTAAAAACTCAGGTGGGCGTTCGCAAGCTGTGTCTTCAAAGTCTAATACTGTAGCAGTTCAACCTACTTCGGTACACAGTCTGTGTCTGCGCGCGCAGTAATTGTAAATGTGCATATTTATACATGCATGTGCAGTGCTGTATGTCTCATTTGAACATAGTTGAAACGCATAGGCGTGTACTGTAACAGTATCACATTTCAGCGTACTGTATACACTGTACAGCGCTCTCCCATCACTCGCCCCTGCACACACACAGGCTTATTTACTGCACTGCAGTATTTCAACTTCTTATCTTATCTACAGTACACCTCTCCCACACCATTGCTTTGAATGGGTGTCTTTCTGGTTTCAATCACCATTCCTGTCATCACATTCCTGCATGTGTAACGTAGCAGTGCAGAGCTGTGTTGACTATTAATGCTCATTGGGGGAAAAAAATTTCAAGAGTGAGTGACCAAAAAAAAAATATTTATTTTTTTCTCGTCATTTTTTACTTTCTCCACATGTCTGCCTAAACCATCTTGATATTACGATATTCAATCTGTGCAGTGGCGTTTGACTGCGACATTGTGCGTTTGACTGCACATGATTGATTTGTGTGATTTTTATGTATTTGGGGGTGTGGGGATCAAATTATTATGATGACCTGCCTGTTGAAAATATGTCATGTCTTTGAACTACAGTACAGCCAATCCTTCATGCAGCTTTACCCCCCTCACCCGCCGCAGACACACACAAGGCTCGCTCAAGGATTTCAACCTCTTATCGACACCTCTCCAAAACCATTCATTTCCAAAAGCTTGTCTTTGTGCTTTTAATCGTCCCGAGCCGAGCATCACCTCTCTGCGCCTGCTTGTAATCCTCTTTGGGAAGGGAGATAGCTGATGATTACTGCGCATGCCTCCGTCTATAACTTCACCACTGCTTGCGAAGTTCAAAAGTGAGTGACCAAAAAAAATATATTAATTTTTTTTCTCGTCATTTTTTATTTTTATTTTCTCCACATGCCTGCCTAAACCATCTTGATATTACGATATTCAATCTGTGCTGTGGCTTTTGACTGCGACACTGTGCATTTGACTGCACATGATTGATTTGTGTGATTTTTATGTATTTGGGGGTGTGGGGATCAAATTATTATGATGTCCTGCCTGTTGAAAATATGTCATGTCTTTGAACTACAGTACAGCTAATCCTTAATGCAGCTTTACCCCCTACCCCCGCAGACACACACAAGGCTCGCTCAAGGATTTAAACCTCTTATTGACACCTCTCCAAAACCATTAATTTTCAAAAGCTTGTCTTTGTGCATTTCAACCTCTCTCAGACCATTCGTTAATTTTCTTATTTTTGGCTTTCCCTTATGTTAATCTGATTATGTAACCAATTATTAAAAAGGTAACCAATTATTAAAACTGTATGTCTTCTTGAAGAATCCCCCCCACACACATTCACAGTGAATTTAAATTTCAAAGAAATACAATCTTAATGTAATTAAATATGTATTTTATTTTATCAGGAAAGAAAAATACAAATAATCATTGAGAGAGGGGGGGGGGGGTTGAAAATTGAGGGCCGGTGGATAATCATGAATAATGCACATTGATAATAATAAAAACAATAATACAAATTTTCCGTCTTTATCTTCTTCCTCATTCTGTGTAGTTCATTGAGAGAGGGGAGGTTTTGTGTAAATCATGACTGCAGTTTAGATACACTTAACTGTACACACAGTTAACAAAATTTAGACATGATACCCCCCTCCCCCTGTCCATCCTTTTTTCTCTGAAAAGACAAGAAAAGATAAACATAGTGCAGTTATGTGCATACTGTATTATGGCATTGTGTATTGTATAGCTACTCCATATTGGACTACAGTATGCAGATAGTACTGTCAAACTAGTCTATACTGGAACTACTGTATACTGTAACTACTGTTAAATACTTTGTAACCAGATGGCTAGTGCTACTCTCAGGAAATAAAAAAATGTGTGCAGTTAGGTACATATTATGGCATTGTGTACTGTATAGCTACTCCATATTGGACTACAGATGCAGATACACTGTAGTACTGTGAAACTAGTCTATACTGCAACAACTGTATACTGTAAATACTGTTAAATACTTTGTAACCGGATGGCTAGTGCTGCTCTCTCAGGAAAGAAAAAATCTGTGCCACACTTACCTGTATCATACTGTACTTACCATACTACATACTTACGCTCGATCACAATGGGCAACACAGTCGCAATATGGTCAATATATTTATTGCATCGTTCCACGTGAGTACATCGTTCCAAAAACTCATTATGCCTTGCGCCAACTCATCCTTTTTTAAGGGTTTCACGACTTTTCGGATATGATCCTTCAGTTGATGCCAGACCATTTCGTTAGGATTGAAGTCTGGCGATCTGTCATTGGAGGGGGGGGGAAAAGAACAATTAGTTAAAGAGATACACAGTAAAAAAAGTGGGAAAAAATAAGACGGTTACCGCACTTACTCCGCTGGCATCTTCACCCAGTTGATACCGCGCTCAAGAATATGCGCTGTTGACGCGGTGTGCTTCGGATCATTGTCCTGGTAGAAACGGTGACCATCTGGGAACTCACGTGTGATGTATTCCACAATCTCAGGCACAATTTGCTCTTGGAAAAAAAGCTTTATTCATGATTCCTATAACAAGAAAAGAAAAGTGCTCAAAAAACTGCACACTTGTACAGTACAGTGCATAAGGCAAAAGCGTGTGACTTATTTTACCTTCAAAAGATGACAATGCATCCTGGTCCACGCCTAGAGATGGCACCCCACACATGCATCTTCACTGGGTGTTTTGGACGCGGCTTCATAGATATTCGACCTTTTTTGTGGAATGCAAAGGTGGCAAATCTCTCCAGCGATACAGTAGACTTGTCAGTCAAGATGCAATCCTGGAAAGTTTCTCCACTGTCGATCCATGCCTGGGCCTAGACCTCTCTCTTGATCTTGTTAACGTCCCTTATCATAGGGTACGCTCTGTAATGACAAGGAATCATTTTATAGGTACAGTACAGTTTCTTAAAAAACACTTTAACCTCCTGTACTGTCCAGTACTAACCTCACACGTCCATCTTTCCATCCAATTCTGCGTCTCATCTTCTTTATGCTGGTCTCGGATACAGTGAGATTGTGATTTTGCAGCAGAGTATATTTGACCCTTAATGCACTCTTCTCATCATTCTCTTCACTTATTTTGTCGACCAGAAGAGTTGTCTCCCTACAGTGTAAAGAAAAACAACAATCCTGTAAGTTACAGTGCAGTAGGCCACAAGTACAGCACATCATTTACAGTAAACAATAATAGATAGATATACTGTATTATATAGTAATAGAAATAAACAGAAATAACTATAATATTAGATAGATCTATACTACATAGTTATATTAATATGCAGCAATATAAACAATAATAGATATACTGTATTATATAGTAATATAAATATACATAAATAACTATAATATTAGATAGATCTATACTATATCGTTATATTAATATGCAGCAATATAAACAATAATAGATAGATATACTGTATTATATAGTTATATAAATAAACAGAAATAACTATAATATTAGTTAGTAATAGGATGCAAAGTTCCAAAATCCAAAGCTCAGCTGTAGAGAGTCACTATCCAAAATATGCAATGAGGTCTTGAATAATATGCCAGGTGAAAGGATGGACCTGATAACACCACTCTCTTAATAGATTAACCCATGTCTCTATAATACACTCCTACATGTGGGGGACCTGTGTTGTAAAGGCGTGGGTCAGTGACCCCCTAATACACAGTAATAAACGTCCCCCTGGAGAGAGACAACAATGATAAGGAGTATGAAACACCCAGACCGCAATAATCGGAATGGAGTCTCACGATTGAGAGCTGGTCGTGTCCAATAAGGCATGCGTCACGTAGATATGCAGCAGCAGAGAGAATTCCACAAGGGAGGCAACGGAGCACAGCAGGAGAAAGGAGGTGGCTAAACACCAATATAAAAATAAAAATCCTTTAATCCGTGGTAGACATCATGGTGTGGGGTGGGTAAAAGAGCTCTTACGCGTTTCGGGCCGTCACCCTTTGTCAAAGAGAATGTTTTACACACTGCGTCTGTCGCGGCTGATATAGGAGTCCCCCCTCCTCCAGCTGATCAATGACGTATGTGTCAAATGGCGCAAAATCGCTATGCTACAATCTGATTGGCCCAAAAAAGGAGCCAATGGGATGAATGACATAGTATTACTACGCTCGAGTCAGGGGGCAGTCCCGATCAGATGCGCAGTGACTGTGTCACAAGGATCAACACAGTGAGGAGTACTATAGCGTAATCAATGATAAAAACAGAAAAACACAAAACAACAAAAAAAATAAAGCAACATTAGATGGATTCAAAAAGGCAGTCTTATAGGTAGTCTTATAGAGTGATCTGGAGAGGTAGAGGATACAAAAATAATGAAACATATAAAACGGATCACTATTAGTGGACTAGTAACTTATCATAATAGCCCACACAGTATAGAGTTGTCAGTGAAGATCATACAATAACAATATATCTGGAAAAGATGCACTTGGAATACATTGATAGGGAATAAGCAAAAACAACAAATAATAAATGCAAAATGTATGAATAAGTATATTACATTATAATTGTCATACTATGATATATAAGAAAACAATAATATTAATATAGAATATACAGTACAATGATATAATGATAAAAATAAATTATAAAAAAACAAAACCAAAAACAGGAAAAACACTCAAATAATAATTATTTCAAAAAATGTTTTAATTCCCAATCAATGTTCATACCCTTGGGAGCCAAAGTGTCTGTGAATCCCCACACCAAATCAAAAGTAAGTCGTCAATGTAGCGACAATAGAATTTAATGTATTGTCTATATGGATTAGTGTCCCCAAAGATGTGAAAATTTTCCCAAAAGCCCATAGATAGATTTGCGTAAGAAGGTGCGAAAGATTTGCCCATAGCAGTGCCCTGTGTCTGTAAAAAACTATAATATTAGATAGATCTATACTATATAGTTATATTAATATGCAGCAAAATAAACAATAATAGATAGATATACTGTATTATATAGTTATATAAATTACTTACGCGTTAGTTACCGTTGGTGTCCTCGTGCGTTGTTTGGTTTTTCCGTGTGCATGGTAGCACACGGTGGTTGATTGGCACAACGAGGCCAGAAGCAGCTAACCAGCGTTGGATATCTACAATTCGTTGTCCGCTCGTGTACATCTCAGTAATTCTCATGCTGAGGTCCTTTGAAATCTTTTTAACAGGCATTTCTGCGAGTAAAAAGAAATACAAGCACAAGAATGTATATTCGATGTTTAGTCGATGTGTATTCAATGTGCAGTGAATCCACAAAATGGATGGTGTATTTATACGTTAATGACTCACATTAGAGTAAATCCAGTGCATCTCACGACAGTTGAGGACGGATTCTCTATCTCCTCTTCTGGGATGACTAGCTATATGTTCAATCCTATATTTCTGACCAGTATGTATGCTTTTAAATGATTTGACAGATAAAGCATATTTGCAAAAATTGCAAAACCCACATTTATAGAAACCATTGGGAACACTAGTCCTTGTCCTGGTTTCAGGTCTATACATGCTGGGCGAAAGATAGGTTCCTATTGTTTTAGCTTTTCTATAGACTATTTTAGGATTTGACTTAGTATACATATCCAGGTCTCTGTCTAGTCTGAGTACTTCCCAATGTTTATTCAGGATAGATCGTATGTTACCCGCCTGTTTAGACTAGGTAGTAATAAAGAGAGATATCGCTTTGTCCTGACTAGTATTGGTCCGTATATAAGATTTCTTCTTTTTATATCTATCTAAGAGATCTGACCTTTTGATCTGTTTAACATTTTGTAGCGCATTTTCAAGAACACTGTCAGAGTATCCACGAGCTTTAAACCTCGTTTTTATTTGGTCTGCTTGTATATTAAATGATTCCTCAGTCGAGCAAATACTTCTGAGTCGCAGAAACTGACTTTTGGGGATACCCTTTAACAGTGGTCTCGGATGTGCGCTATTAGCTCTAAGTAGGGAGTTGCGTGAATTTTCCTTCCTGTATATATCTGTCTGTATATGAAGATTGGTATCAACATATAGATGTAGATCTAAATAATTGATATGGTTATCATGAACAATATACGTAAACTTAAGATTGTAGTCGTTGGAATTAAGGTATTCAAAGAATAAAGAACGTGTCTGTGAATCCCCACACCAAATCAAAAGTAAGTCGTCAATGTAGCGACAATAGAATTTAATGTATTGTCTATATGGATTAGTGTCCCCAAAGATGTGAAAATTTTCCCAAAAGCCCATAGATAGATTTGCGTAAGAAGGTGCGAAAGATTTGCCCATAGCAGTGCCCTGTGTCTGTAAAAACTATAATATTAGATAGATCTATACTATATAGTTATATTAATATGCAGCAAAATAAACAATAATAGATAGATATACTGTATTATATAGTTATATAAATTACTTACGCGTTAGTTACCGTTGGTGTCCTCGTGCGTTGTTTGGTTTTTCCGTGTGCATGATAGCACACGGTGGTTGATGGCACAACGAGACCAGAAGCAGCTAACCAGCGTTGGATATCTGCAATTCGTTGTCCGCTCGTGTACATCTCCTTAATTCTCATGCTGAGGTCCTTTGAAATCTTTTTAACAGGCATTTCTGCGAGTAGAAAGAAATACAACCACAAGAATGTATATTCGATGTTTAGTCGATGTGTATTCAATGTGTAGTGAATCCACAAAATGGATGGTGTATTTATACGTTAATGACTCACATTAGAGTACGCCCACTTTTAACACCTGTACCTCGTCGCCATGCATAAAAGGTTACACACTTTGCATAGCCCACCACTCGATGATCTGTATCTGAACTTTCCCTTGTCCAGATAATGCATTGTGCCATCTGCTTCCATGGATCAACCCCGATTCTACGGACGCAGGAACTCACTCGCCTCTGCCGTGCCTGTCATGCAGAAAAAGCGAAAGGCGGGAGCCATTTCCAAGACAAGGCCAAAGCGAAAGGCTAAGGCTAATAAAGAAAACCTTCTGACGACCCCAAAGGCTAAGGTTTTTAATAAGCCTTATTATGTCAAGAAGAAATTCGGTGATGTACACAAAGCAAAACAAATGGCAGCCAACCATCGAACCCGCAGGCCACTTCCTCGATTATGCTTCGACGACTCTGCCGCTGCTCTCCCTGAAATCCACAGCCCATCTTCTCCACTAAAAGTCCACGACGCTGCCGCTGCTCTCCCGGAAACCCACAGCCCATCTTCTCCACTACTCTTCGACGACGCTGCCACTGGTCTCCCGGAAATTCATGGGTCACTTTCTCCATTACGCTTAGACGACTCTGCCGCTTCTATCCCGGAAATCCACAGGTCACTTCCTCCATCCCTCTTCAACGACACTGCCGCTTCTCTCCCGGAAATCCACAGGTCACCTCCTCCAGCCTTCTTCGACGACGCTGCCGCTTCTTTCCAGGGAACCCCATCTCATCCTCCGTAGCACTCATCCACCCAGATGTCCACAGCACCCCATGCACAAGATCCAGCTCGTTAGACCACATGCTGAATGGGTTAAGTGTCGATATCCCCGGGAACTCTACTATGTTGGTAAAGATAGATCTTCTTTTAGAGACCATGCTAAATATGGATCAATGGATGGAGAAGATGGATCAACGGATGCAGAAGATGGATCAATGGATGGAGAAGACATAGTGGGGATACATAAATTGCTCGGAGTCCCTGACATAGTGGGGATACATAAATTGCTCGGAGTTCATGCCCCTGTATCTCTGACGCTAGAGACATGGATGGGATGAATGGGACCTTCGACAGTCTTCCATCACCAAGTGCACCCCCTCCACCAGAAGAATATGTGTACATGTATGCCGTTGACGAGGATGACAAGACAACCCCGTCAAGACCACGCCAGGAGACAACACGGCGACCAAGACAGGATGAAAGCATCCTCCCAGACAACCTATCCTCGCCCGCCGCCACAAGCACACCCACTCCCAGAATCCAACCCACATACGCTTGCATCGATACGGTGCCCGACATCATCCTGCGCGAGCTGCCCAATCCAATCAGGGAGAAGTATAGGGTGATGAGTGCTGGTCTACCCCAGAAGTATGCCATGTTAATTTTCAAGCACCACGTGTCCTACTTGGCGTACTGCGGGTGGGCCAAAAATGTAAACTACGAAGGAAATCGCAGAAAAGGTCGCTTCCTGAAAATGTAAGAAGTACTATTGTGGAGGAATTGCGGCGCTATTTTTCAATTACAGATCCTGTAATGAAAATCGTGAGAGACGCCATTAATTGCATTTTGCGTCATACAAGGCATCGGCCCTGAAAGAACAATCTGGTGGGGATCAAATTTGCGTGACTGTTCAAATGTTGTTTATTTTTTGACTTGTTGCTTGTTTTAACTTGTATTAATAAAGAAATGTTTTTACTTACACAAGACCTGCACAACTCCAGTCCTCGAGGGCCGCAAACAGGCCCAGTTTTCATCCTGAAAACCGGGCCTGTTTGCGGCCCTCGAGGACTGGAGTTGTGCAGGCCTGACTTACTGTACTGTATATCATCCTACTGTAAATGTTTTGACTTTCTGTACATAAATGTATTTACTAGCAGTACACCATTCACCTTTAAATGTTTTGAATTGCTGTACACTTTAAATGTTTTTAAATTGTATTTGTAAATAAATGTTTTTGTACTTACTCCATCAATAAAAGAAAATGTTGATTTGTTTTAAATTGTTCCATTGTCTCCTTTTATACTGTAACAAAATACAGTGTTTCTAGAACATATGGTACAGGCATATTGTACAGTACTGTACTGTATACTGTAGGCATGCTCAGTACATCACAAGAGTATTAAAACAATACATACTGTACGGGTATAGAATACACATGTACTGGAATACATGTAGAATAAATGCATACTTTTTATTTTTCGGGTTTATTATACAGTATATATATATATATATATATATATATACTGCTGCGGCCGAGTTTATTCGAGCATTTGCCCGTTCTCGGCCGCAGCAGTTACCTGGCGCGCGCCGGAGGGTGCCGGGCGCGCGCCGAAGCAGCGGAGGAGAGGCCCGCCGATCGCGGCTTCCCCCTCTCCTCTCCGGGTCCGCCGGGTCCCACGGAACCCCCTGCCACCGTCCCCCACATCGCGGGACACCAGGGCTCCCTCGGGGAGCCCTGGACGCGCGTGCAGGGGGCGCAGGCACACGATGACGCGTGACCGCGCATCGGTGACGCGCGGCACGCCGAGGGGATGCCACTTGCAAGCCGGGAAATCTCCCGGCTTGCGGAACTGGCCACACTTCAATAAAGTGTGTCGCCAGTGTATATATATATATAAAAGTATTGTATACGGTCTGAAAACAACAGCATACTGTTTCAGGTTTTCTATGAAGCTCTCAGTTACAGTATTCTATCCTAATCAATAACAACGGCCACTAAACTGTTTACTCCGCTACGTGTTTTTTTTAAATCCGATTCAGTAATGTGCAGATAATGTAAATGACTAACTAATACACCAAAAACTGCAGCGCTTAACCTATAATGAGCTAATGCTAGAACTGTGCTTAAAAATGAAAATAGTGTGCATATGTATAAAATTATGCCCACAATTAAATAATGGGCACATACAAGTGAACGTGATATACAAAAACAAATAAAGCAGCCTAAGGTGTCCCACAGTGCAGGTTATCTCCTCAACCTACACACAAACTAATACAAAAACCATATGGGATACCTGGCGCTTAATAAAGTTGAAAGTGTCCATACAGTGCAGTCCTTTGAATGTCCAAATGGTGTTCCCAACCAAAATTGCGATTGCAGTAGATTTCGATAGTCCCCCCTATTAAAGGGTTATAAAAAAAACACAAATTGCGCAGTATATCTGGACAGGTGCATACAGGACAGTACGACCACAGTGTAACTACTTACAAGATAAATCTTGTAACTTTCAGTTGAGAGGATCTGTGCTTTAACCTCTTCCTTGCTGTGATCACGAATCCCACGCGAATCTTCTCAATCCTCCTCTTCTTTAGCCTCTCCCAGATTAATATTCGGAAGGCATGATAAGGAGAGAATACAGCAAGATAGTGTGGAAAGTACAAAACAATTTATTAAAATGATAAAAACAGCCACATGCAAACTCACATATGGATGCAGTAAATGGATGCAATGGGGGCATTGAGTTGCTGCTGAGAGGAGCCACACCGCTGTATCTGATTTGCTGCAAGCAAAAGGGACACCTTAGCAAGCTGCGGACGGCATCCTAGTATTGCACGTGTTACTGCATCCATATGTGAGTTTGCATTTGGCTGTTTTTATAATTTTAATAAATTGTTTTGTACTTTCCACACTATCTTGCTGTATTCTCTCCTTATCGTGCCTTCCGAATATCTACTTGGGAGAGGCTAAAGAAGAGGAGGAGTGAGAAGATTCGCCTGGGATTCGTGATCACAGTAAGGAAGAGGTTAAAGCACAGATCCTCTCAACTGAAAGTTGCAAGATTCATCTTGTAAGTAGTTACACTGTGGTCGTACTGTCCTGTATGTATCTGTCCAGGTATACTGCGCAATTTGTGTTTTTTTTATAACCCGTTAATAGGGGGGACTATCGAAATCTACTGCAATCGTTATTTTGGTTGGGAACACCATTTGGACATTCAAAGGACTGCACTGTATGGACACTTTCAACTTTATTAAGCACCAGGTATCCCATATGGTTTTTGTATCAGTAATGTGTAGGCATTGTTACACAAAGCGATATTATCCATCGAAATCCCTCCATTTGCCGTTTTCCGCATGAGATGACAAAGTTTTCTTTTCTGGGGAAAAACAAAAGTACAAGTTTTACTGTAAGGGTCAGTCCCCTAAATAAGTTCCCACAGTCAGTCCCACCAATAATTTTCTCGGGGGGCGTCTCCTGTTCACATGCGCATGCGCCTAGTGTTGATGTGATGACACGCCTATGCATTTCAAGAAGGCTCCAATGCGCATGCGCCTAGCTTTCCACCAATTGTTCAGAATCTACTGTAGAAGCTGCTCAGCCAACGATATTGTTTATAGGAGAATAGCTTGACTGTGCATTGATATTGATATTTCAAAAACAGAATAAAATACGGCAACATTACTCACCATAGACTTTGCCAATCAGCTGGTGCCGAGCCACTGCCAGTCCCGTATTCTTGATTACACACGTAGTTGACAGGTGACAGCGGGACTACTACACCTGTAGTCAGCTGATGAGGCTGGAAATCGCTTTGGTACATGCAAGCTTGCTGGAATCTGTATGCGAAATCCGGCTCAGGCTGCAGGTATCCGGGCTGGGACAGACAGCAAGGGTTGCCGGTCACCAGGTTTTCACTGACGGTCGGACCGTTATTGGAAGCTGGTGCTGTTGCTGGCGCATTGCTTGCCTGCGACTGACGTTTCTTAGTTTGTTTTAACATGACCTTCCGCCTTTTGAAGTCTCCATGATCAAAGATACGGGAAAAATCTGGTGCAACACACCAATACCCTCCTTTAAGACCGTGTGCGGGATCAATACGAAAAAAACACGGATCGAAACATAACTTTTTCCTTATTGCACGCTTCCACACATGAGCATCTGGTGAAAATTTGTAAAAGTCATAGTTTTCGATAAAATACTGATAAATTCGACAAACTGTTGCCATCTTATCATCTGTTGCATTAATCGTGGCCCATATTAAATAAGCGTACGTTCTGTCAGGTTTTTGGGACACGGACTGCAGTTGTGCACTCATGTCGGACTCTCAGAACAATAAAAGAAGACCAGACACTGTGCATTTATTTTTTAATATGAAAAGCCTAAATTGATACATTATTGTAACTTCTTCAGTACCAAGGTCAATTTACAATGGACCACTGTGGTATTTTTTTAAACACCTGCAAGTTGACACATTACTGACGCGCATGCGCATTACAATTCATGAATATCTGCCACCTGGCGGATACGCGAAGAATTGCAACCAATTAAATCCGAACCATTATCAATAAACACATCAATAAACACATCAACCGCGGGTGACGCCGGCATGAATGCAACAGGAATGCGGCATGAACGCGGTGAAGTGCGTGGCATTCGGAAAAAATTCGGAAATGTTGGAGAATAAAATGGGCCGCGGCTGTATAAAAATATACAGTAGATTTAGTGAGCAGAAAGTGTGCAAAAGTCTATAAGGTAACCTCCTCCTACAAACCTAGGAACAATTGGAAGCATACAGACTGTTTTTATCTTTTTCACTGGGACAACTTTATGATAAACGAATAACAGCACTTGCTTGAAATCTGCACAACAGTTTTCCACCACATGCTGCCCTTGCTTGCTGAGGTAAATGCCAACGTACTGTAATTGCCTCCCTATAGCCCTTTCACTCTTGCTGAATAGCCAGACTCAGATTAATACAGCTCAAGTCAGAAAGAAGTGATTGCAGATATTTACCTGGGAAGGAAACGATATGTACTGTATATATAACGGAATGCTTATGAGTATTGGCAACTGCAATGTTATCAAGAGATTTTTTTTGAACAGTAGCTCACCATGACTCACTTTTATAACCAAAGTGAAAAAAAATATTTTTTATTTTTAAGTTTTTGGTAGAAAAGGTGTTTTATAAAACCAAAGACAAACCATGGGCAGATAAATGGCATGTCAGTAAGCCCAACATTACTTATAAAATTAAGTATATACATTTTCCTGCCCATCCTTTTATTTCATCCCTAATTTCTTGCTGTAGTTGGTATTAATAATAAAGATAACTACAGTGTGTTGCACTTCTGTGATCTTGTCTTCTTTTGCCTACTTGAATAAAACAATGGAATAGCTTTTGTGATGGCAGGCAGTACAGATGTCCCATTTTGCCCATGCAAAATATATTCAAATTAGCTTATTTTTCAAGTATCTAAAAAAAATCTTTGCAAAATAAATAATGCATCAGTTGTGCATGATTTGCGAATTTGGTTGAAATTACACTCATCTGTACTGCCTGCCATCAAAAGAGCTGATCTGTTCTCTGACTCAAATAGGTCCAAGGAGACAAGCTCATGGAAGTCCAGCATATTGTAACACCTGGTATTTAAACATTTCCGCTGCTCGAAGTACATAGTTTCACTGCCACTTGTGCTACCAGTTCTAGCCAGAACAATATCAGCATATATCTCTCTCTCTCGCTCTCTCTCGCTCTCTCTCGCTCTCTCTCTCTCTCGCTCTCTCTCTCTGTCTGTCTCTCTCTTGCAAATGCCCTAAATCCGGGTCTAGATTTCTCTGTCTTGCAAAATGATACAACTGTGTGCAGCACCTAAGGCCTGGGACATAGTAGCTTCAGCCTCGCTGAGCAGATGCACTAACCCCCTGCATCTGTCATCAGCGCGGCTATAGTTTCCCCCTCCGCATGCGTGCTGATGCGTGCGGAGGCTCAGAAACTTTGCCGAGAAAGCGATGTGAGCGGTCACGTGACCGCTCACATCCAATGGGAGCGAGAGACTAGCCCCGCCTCCCACTCCGCCTCCTGACACGCCTCCGCTACGCCTCTGCTCCGCCTCCGCCCCGCCCACTGCCTTGCCTGCAAGGACAGGAAAAAGCTCAATTTTGAGCAGGCGAGGCATAGCAGGAGCGCGGCTCAGTGAGGCTGAACCTGCTATGTCCCAGGCCTAAGGCTGAGTCCATGGTGCCGCTGAGCTCGCTCATGCATGGAGAGCGGTGATGTCACCAGCTCTCCAAGCATGAGCGATCAGTGTCCTGCAACATTTTTAGAGCAGGAGCGGGGGCTATTACAGGAGGGGGTGTGTCATTGGCTGTATAGGGGCTGTCTGTGTTTCTGTGTGTGTCCCTCTCTTTCCCCCCCCCCCCCATTGGCTCTCTCTCCCCCATTGCTCTCTCTCTCTCCCTTCTCCCCCCTCTCTCTCTCTCTCTCCCTTCTCCCCCCTCCCCCTCTCCCCCTTCTCCCCCCTCTCCCCCTTCTCCCCCTCTCCTCTCCCTTCTCCCCCCACCACACCACTCCGTTTGCCCCACCCCAGCAGCAGTCTGTTTTCCCCCCCACCCCAGCAGCAGCCCATTTGCCCCCCACCCCAGCACTAGTCCATTTGCCCCCCCCCAGCAGTAGTCCGTTTGCCCCCCCCCACCCCACCAGTAGTCCGTTTGCCCCCCCCATCTCAGCAGTAGTCCGTTTGCCCCCCCACCCCAGCAGCAGCCCATTTGCCCCCCCTTCCTCTTCTCTCTGCTCCCTCTCGGCTAAAAATGTCATGTTGTGTGTGTGTGACAGGAGTAGAATACGCCCTCTTTCTTACCATTGGTCAGAGCAGGGTCATGTGACCCTGCTCTCAGCACGAACGTATCTCTCCCTTGTCTCCCCAAGCACAACGCTTAGGAGAGCATGTGCATGCGCATGCGCGCGAGCACAGCGGGAGAGGGGATGTGCTGATCTACATTGCAGAAGGTAAGTGCGCCAAGCGCATAGCGAGCTCAGCGCCAGCGGGGACTCAGCCTAATGCTAATTTCACAGTAAGGCAGAAAATAAAATAAAATAAAAATTGCGAGCACATTTGGGAATTGTTTTCACATTCTTTGCAGGTTCTTCAGGGCGACATCACGATGCACACAAATATTGGTGCCCAATTAAAATAAACAAAGAACACCTTCTGAGATATTTGATATTTTGATCTGTGAGCAGGGGTAATGATAGACACCAGGGCCGCCAACAGAAATCATGGGGCCCGGGACTAATGAAAGGAGCAGGGAACCCCCATAGCGCACCCCTCCTGAACCCATAGCGCACACTCCCCCCCGAACACATAGCGCACCCCCCCCCAAACACATAGCGCACCTACCACGAAAAAATATTTTTTAGCGCGCAACTTTTACTTAACTGTTTTCTTATTGTGATACAGAAAAAAACATTACAATGCATCCTGTTTATTTTAATATTTTCAACAAAAGACATGTGACTGCCTGCATGAGTGGGTGGGTGAATGACGGTGGGTGGGTGGGTGAATGACGGTGGGTGGGTAAATGATGGTGGGTGGGTGGTTGAATGACTGTGGGTCACAAGAGAAACATCACTTTGCAAGCTATAACTGCAGTACAGTGAAACAACTCAACCTGTACCACCTTTTTTATCTGAAGAAATATCACAATAAAGACAGTCACTGGTATATACTTCTAACCTATGTAGACTGTCGCTCCCAGCCTCCCACGCGCTCACTAGCAGCAGGCACCGCAAGTGCTGCACTGCTAGGCTACAATCGGTTGTGACACGAGCTGGGGTGCCGGGCGGGCGGAGAGCGAGCGCAGCCAGGGTTCCACTTCCGGGCTTGGGAGTGTGAGCGGAGCCGGGGTGCCGGGCGGGGGGAGAGCGAGCTGGGGTGCCGGGCGCCACGGCGGGGGGAGAGCGAGCCCCCCTAGCTAGACTTAGAATGGAGATTTTACATTTTTAGCATTGGTGGGTAGGGTTGCCAGATGACTTGTCCAAAAATACTGGACACAATGGTAAAAGTTGCGATGCCCCCAATACATATTAAAAAAAAACACGCTCCCGAATACATATAAAATATACCCCTACCACCCTCATATATATTAAATATACCCCTACCACCCCCATATATGTTAAATATACCCCTACCACCCTCATATATATTAAATATACCCCTACCACATACATACATACATACATACATACATACATACATACATACATACATACATACATACATACAATCACCCACCACACCCTCATATATATTAAATATCCCCCCACCTCTCCAATACATATAAAATATCCCCCCACCTCCCTAATTCATATTAAATATACCCACACAACCCCCATATATATAAATATACTCCTACCACCCCCATATATATTAAATATATCCCCACCACCCTCATATATATTAAATATACCCCCACCACCCCATACATATAAAAATATACCCAACCACCCCATACATATAAAAATATACCGCCATCACCCCCATACATATAAAAATATGCCCCCACCACCCCAATACATATAAAATATACTCCCACCACCCCAATACATATAAAATATACCCCCACCACCCCCATACATATTAAATATACCCCCACCACCCCCATAAATATTAAATATACTCCCAACACCCCAATACGTATTAAATATATCCTGTAGGCGGATGCTCACAGGTATGCAAGGGAGACTGGTTATGGTGAAATTAAATAAGGCTTTTATTGCACCTGTTTCCTTAACATCAGGAAACCATCCAAACAAGGGGTAAACAAAGCTTCTATTCACTTGGGAGTATTTCTAGGGAAATACTATGCAATCCACCACTCCCTTTAGATAAGCATGTCTCCCAGCCCCAAACATATAGCATGAAATGAACAGATATAAAAAGTCTTATAAATGGAAGTCTTCTGTTAGCTGGGCTGCTGTAGGGGGAGCTTCTCTGCTCTCTTGAAACCGCACCCTTGTGTGCACAGGAAATATCAAGCTCCAGGTTAGAATCTTGTCCCCTTTTGTCGTGTGGTTTGGAGGGAAAATCTTCTCTGTTCCTGGTTGCTACCTTTTCTTCAGGATTTGTCAGCATTCAGGTTTAGAAGTTTCCCCTGTGTCTTGAAAGCAGCTCTGCTGTTTCTTCTGGCAGTGCTCAAGACAAGTGTCCCCATGTCAGTCTCACAAGTTGTGAGAGTCAAGGACAATCTCTGCTCTGTCTCCTAGTTCAGCTCAGGTGTGAGCTAAGGAGTCTCACTTCCTGTCTCAAAAGACAAGCTTTTCTAAGCAATCTAATCAGGCAGGTGGTGTTTGTTAATGGACTACCAGCAGTTAACCACAACACTGCTTGATTAGAGGCACATTACCATATAAAATATACTCCCACCACCCCATATATTAAATATACCCCCACCACCCCCATACATAAATATACCCCCACCACACCCATACATATAAAATATAGACCCATCACCCCATATATATTAAATATACCCCACCACCCCCATATATATTATATATGCTCCTACCACCCCAATACATATAAAATATACCCTCACCTCCCCCCACATTGTACTTTACCTATCTCCTGCAGGACACAGACAGCACAGAACATGTCTCTGGCCCGCTGGGGTGTGGGCTCCGCCCCTGCTGTCCTCTGGTTGGCTGTCCTCTCCTCCAATCAGGGACAGCACACCAGTCCTCCTTGCTCTGCCCAGCCACCGTCCTGGCCCTCCCTCTCACTGCCTCCGCCCTCTCAGCACTTGGCGTGCGCAGGGGAATCCCATGGTACATCCCCTCCGTCCCACGTTGGGCGCCGAGGGGTGGGAGCGGGGGATGAGCGGGCGCACAGGCAGCGGGCGGGCCCGCAGGCAGCGGGCGGGCCCACAGGCAGCACGACAAATACCCTGCTTGCCCTGCGCATGCGCCCTGAAGAATCGCTGCCTTTTTAAAAAAAACCTTTTTTTTTTTTTTTTACTTTAATGGGTCTGGCCGGGCCCCCTGACTCATGGGGCTTGGGACGCCAGTGCCCTCTGTCCCCCCCCCCCCTGTTGTTGGCGGACCTGATAGACACATACATTCACTTTTAGCATAAGACAAAGTATGATAAAATTGCACACGGTGACATTGATGATAGCTGAACACTTTGTGTGCTTCAAAAATGGAAAACGCACAACATGAGTGAAGAAGTTTAAACTGAGCAGAGGAATAACTAATTATCTTACGTAGACTAAAAGTACAGCAAATTATATCCAAATCCTTACCTATTCACCATGAAACTGTGCTTCCCATGAGACCTTATTATTAGCTGTATGAAAGTATTCTTCCTCATCTCTGACCCTGAAGGAGGGGGAAGGAGCATACTCTATATTAAAACTAGTGAATCTATTCAAAAGTAAGGGTCGGATAGCTTTCCCATTTCTATCCAGTGAGCTGACAATATATTTCCTTTTGAAGCAACTTAAGTAAAGCATAATTAATATTACTTTCACATTCAATACTCCTGTGACAGGGTAAATAAAAGCCACCAGCTATACTGTATGCCTGGCAGACATATGTTTAGTCTGCAGTGCAGCAGTGATGAGGTTAACTTCAGCTGGGAAGCTCATGGCAATTAGTTGAATCCCAGCTGCCTAATCAAGGTGTGTTAAAAACCACAGGATGTGCACACATGCCTGGTTGGTGAGGAGATAGGACAGAAAGTGCTGAAGAGATTACTGCTGTAAGGTCTGTGTTGCAAAGTACTTATGTGATTAACTGTCTGTCTCCTGCATACAACAGAGTAGCTGCCTTATTTTTGTTTTGTCTGCTAAAGAGAACCTATTTTACTCTGTCTGCTAAAAAGAAGATATTATGTTTTTCTGCTGAAGAAAAAGCTGTTTTTCTTTTGTTTGCTGATGAGAAGCTCTTTGTTTTTGGTGTGCTGTATGTTGTAAGGCTCAAATAAATAAGCCTTATCCAAAGAACCCGCATGTGTAGTTGCATGTACCCTGCAACATATGGTGTCAAGAAGTGCCACACACACATACAAGAATGAGAAAAATGGAAGAATTTTTTCAAGAGTTTCTGTGCGAGCAGACCAGACAGCAGGGACAGTTAATGCAGGAGCAGACCAGACAGCAGGGACAGTTAATGCAAGAGCAGGCCCAACTACTACTGCAGCAGCAAACCCAGCTCCTAACCCAGCAGCAGAAAGCACAGGATGAGCGGATGGCCAAGCTGCTGCCAGTCCAGAACTTGCAAACAAACCCCCGATACTCCTGAGGAAAATGGCTCTGAACTAGGATCCAGAGGCTTTTTTACTGACATTTGAAAGGGTTGCTGAAGCTCAGGGCTGGGCTGCAGATCGCTGGGCAACTGCTTTGGCCCCGCTCCTCATAGGAGAAGCCCAGGCCTCATATCAGGGCCTCCCTGCAGATCAGGCAATGGACTACCGACAAGTGAAAGCCGCCATACTGGAACGCTTCGGTCTGACCCCAGAGACCTACTGGCAGCAGTTCCGGAACATGAAGTACACCGCTAAGATGAGACCCTGGGTCCTCGCTCAGCGATTATTGGACTTGTGTACACGCTGGATACAACCCGAGGAGTGCACTAAGGAGGCAATTCTTGAGCAGGTGGTTTTGGAACAATTCCTACAAATAATACCCCCTTCCGCACGCTCGTGGGTAAAACGCCACGCGGCTGAAACCCTAGCCTTGGCGGTCCGACTCGTGGAGAACTTCCTTGGGGCTGAGGAACAGGCGAGTGTACTAGACCCGACAGGTCCGACTCCACCGGCACCTGCGGACGCCCAAAGAGGGAGGTCGGATCAACGGGGAACCTACGGCCCATCCATGCGCAACTGCCAAGTCCAATGGAAGGAGCAGTCGTTTCAGCAAGGGCGGAGTCCAAATACTGGTCCCCGCCGAGACCCTCATCTCCTTCCTGATCTCAGCTCGTCGCAAAATGAGAGTAACTTCCGAGGACGTCGCCCACAAGACCCACCAGATGCCTGGTCCAGCGGAGCGCTATCCATGGCCCCCTCCTGTGAGGGAACCCATGTTCCGCCTGCAGAGAACAAGGCCACCGGCAGGTGGACTGTCCACAGATGGATTGTTCCTTCAGCAGGACTGTCGCCTCGGCCTTCACTGGAGAAAATTACAAGCCCTGGCTACTTCCAGCCCAGGTTGGGGGAAAAAGCATCCAGGCCCTGGTAGATTCGGGCTCTGGGACAACTCTGGTCCTACAGGAACTGTTACCACCTAACGTGTGTTCTTTTGACTCCCCATGGAGTATAGAATGTATACACGGCGATGTAAAACGGTATCCGACGGAAAAACTCTGGCTACAGGTACAAGGTCAGGAGGCCTACCTCGAAGTGGGAATCTCTCCTTGGCTCCCTGCCTCCGTTGTGCTCGGCCGGGACTGGCCTTTCTTTTTGGACCTAATGGCTCCAGTCTGTCACGAGGAGCCTTATTCTATGGCTCAGGAGAACCCTGGCAAACTGTTCCCCTTCTCGGCAGACCTTTTTCCCAGTAGACACCAGGTTCAAAAGACTCGGAAGCAAAGACGCTCTAACAAACAGGACTGGTTGCAGAAATCTGGGTCTCAAGGTGACCATTCTAGTAGCCAGAGGTCACAAGTGATGGCTGGGGATGGCCAGAAGGAGGGAATATGGGCCCTGGAGATTTACCAGACCTGTATCTCCCTGACTTTTGCCAGAAGCAAAGGGAAGACCCAGTCCTTGCTAGACAGTATGACAAGGTGGTGAAAATTGATGAGCAGATTTTAAATGCACAGGGGGTGATAGTATTCCCCCATTTTGAATTATCAAATGATATCCTGTAGAGGTTGAATAGGCAGACACAAACAGGGGAGGTCACCAGACAAATATTGGTTCCCAAGGCGTTTGTTAAATCTGTGTTCACTCTAGCCCATACTGTCCCTTGGGGTGGTCACCTGGGCAGGGATAAAACGTTGGACCATATTTCGTCCCGATTCTATTGGCCAGGGATGCATAGTGATATTGCTAAATTGTGTGCGGCATGTCCGGAGTGCCAGCTAACTAGTCCGAAGGGACAAAAACCAGCCCCTTTGGTTCCTCTACCCTTGGTGTCAGTACCCTTTGAGAGGATTGGGGTAGACTTGGTAGGACCTCTAGAACCTTCTGCGAAAGGACACAGGTTTATTCTTGTAATAGTTGACTATGCAACAAATATCCTGAGGCGTTCCCCCTGAGAACAGCAACGGCGAAGCAAGTAGCCAACAAGTTGTTGGAGCTGTTCTCATGGGTTGGACTTCCCCAGGTTATGTTGACAGACCAAGGTACACATTTTATGGCTAAACTGATGCAGGATGTCTTAAAATTACTAGAGGTCAAGTCTGTTCGGACATCGGTCTACCATCCACAGACTGACTGATTGGTGGAAAGATTTAACCGAACTCTAAAAGGGATGCTGAGGAAATTTGTAGATTCAGAGAAGAGAGCCTGGGATGAACTTCTCCCTTTTCTGCTGTTTGCAGTGCGGGAAGTTCCCCAGGCCTCCACGGGATTCTCTCCATTTGAACTGCTCTATGGCCGCCAACCCCGGGGTATCCTAGACCTCCTAAAGGAGTCCTGGGAGGAACAGCGATCCCCTTCTAAGAATACCCTGCAATATGTACTAGACCTTAGGAAGCGCCTGGATGTGGTCGGCCATTTTGCTAGGGAGAATCTTAGATCAGCCCAGGACAGTCAGGAGAGACATTACAATCAGAATGCTCGCATGAGAGTGTTTCACCCGGGAGACCAGGTGATGTTATTATTACCCAGTTGCGAGAGTAAACTCCTGGCCAAATGGCAGGGCCCATTCGAAGTACTCCGCCGCACGGGTGATGTGGATTACGAGATCGCTCAACCAGGGTCCAGGAATGGTAAAGGAGAGTAGGTGGTGTGGATGGAGCACAGCTTCAGACGCCCTGCAATGTGAAGCAGGGAAAAACAAAACCAGGCCACTCCGTGTAGTATCAAAAAAATGTATTAAGCCAGAAAACACATACAGGGAACAAAAATAGGACAAGTGGAACGCACCTACGCGTTTCGTACAATAGTACTTTATCAAGGTGAAGCAAGAGTGTAATAACAATCCATTTATACCCACCTTAGGCACTTCTAGTCCAATGGGCTGCGGCGTCATCCGTCGACAGCTGCAAGCAGTTGCGGCTGAATGACGCCCACTCCCAAGGAACAGAGTGCATCAGGTAGTACGCTGGAGCTGCCACGTGACCTCCGTCGTGCCAAAGGGGTGACGCCATCAGCGTGCGGCACGTAGGCCAGTCGCGCTGACGTAACGTCCATCTCAATTGATTGCGATACGTCACGTGATCTCTGTAGTTTTTTTCACAATATACAACTTTATTAGTGACACATAGAATATAAACATAGAATATAAAAACGCCAAAAGAGGCTTAATAAACAATTCCATAAATCGGATCTAGGCAAGAAACTTATTAAATCAATAAATCATAGATTCCCAGTATAGGTATATATATCTATGTAAAAGACCATAGTATATATTCATTCATACATACAATATGCAGTGCATTATCAGGATTTATAATAAATCAAGATATAATCAGTATAATATAACCCTGCCTGGGACAAAAACAGAACCTTGCTAGTTCATGGAAGCTTGCAGAATAGATGTATATGTGATCATATAATGTAATGATCAAAACAATTCATAGAAATGGAAAACTTGAAGTACAATATACATATATAATTAGTATTACATCTATGATAGGAGACATATGATACCCGATGTAGGATTCTATATCTTGATATAAGAAATGAACACAGATTGGGATTGCATAAATGGCTCAATAATATCAAAAAGACCCTATTCTAACTTTGAACAGTAGGGATCTTCCTGTGACCAATTTGTATAATGATAATTAGTTAATCAATAATGATAGTTTATGATTGTAGAATGAGAATATCTAATGATCACGAATAAATTGAAATTAATTGTATGTGGTGTATTCATAATGTAATGATGATAAACAAAATTAATCAACAGTAATCATAAAAAATGGCTTAGATCCCATTCTGTGTTCATCCCCAGGGGTATTCTGGTTTTTAAGGTAAAAATCCAATAGGATTCACGTCTATCTAGATATTTGATCCTGTCACCGCCTCTTGGAAGGACAGGTATTTGTTCAATTCCTTGAAATGAAAAAGAATTAACATTGCCTTGTGAACAGTTATGAAAATGATTGGATACCGGGTGGTTCTGATCACCCATTCGTATAAGACGTAAATGCTCTAGAATTCTGATTTTCAAAACTCTGGTTGTTCTCCCGACATATTGTCGGCCACATCCACACTGCAGGAGGTAAATAACAAATGTGGAGTTGCAGTTCAAAAAGGATTTAATGTTATAACTTAAACCAGAGTTGAATGAACAAAATTGTTTGCTTTTTTTCATTTTTGGGCATACTTTGCAATGTGTGCAAGAGTATGTACCTAAAGGTAAATTGAGAGCTGCTTTTTTTCCTTCATTAAATTCAAAGAGACTAGGAGAAAGGCTATTGGACAAAGTTTTTGCTCGTTTGTATACAACATTTGGACCCGAGATAATATGTGGTTTCAATATTGGATCCAGGGTCAGCACATTCCAGTGTTTTTTTAGGATATTTTTAATTATTGGTGCTTGTTTACTGTATGGGGTAATGAATGAGGGGCTAATGTTATCCCTATTTGGTCTTTGTTCTTTCCTCAATAATAAACTTCTGTCTAAATTTGACACTTCCTTTAGTGATCTGTCCAGATCTGCTTCTTTGTAACCCCGTTTCAGAAACCTAGAATATAGGTCCTTCACCTGAATGTTATAGTCAGACTCACTCGAGCAATTCCTCCGAGCTCTGATGAATTGACTCTTGGGTATTCCACGGAACATGTTTGGGGGATGGCAGCTACTAGGTCTCAGAAATGTATTTCTGGAATTGGGTTTCCGATATAGTGTGGTCTGGATGTTCAGTGTAGTGTCTACATACAAACAGAGATCTAAATAATTAATGTGTTGTAAATGAAACGAATATGTGAAAGTTAGATTAAAATTATTGGTGTTAAGTGCTGTAATAAATTTGTGCAAAGTAGTGACATCACCCTCCCAAACAAACAACAAATCGTCGATGTACCTCTTGTAAAATAAAATGTGCTCCCTATAAGTGTTCAGATCTCCAAACACGTGGAACAGCTCCCACCAACCCATAAAGAGGTTGGCGTATGAGGGTGCAAAGCTTGTCCCCATGGCCGTTCCGCGTGTCTGGAGATAATGAACCCCATTAAACAGAAAAAAATTGTGCGTGAGTAAAAAGTGAATAGCATCCAAAATAAAAGTGTTTTGTGCTGGTGATAAATCAGATTTGTTTAAAAAATAATCCACAGCTGTCAGACCATGTTCGTGGGATATAACGGTGTATAGAGACGTAACGTCTAATGTCACCCAGAGTAAATTGCTTTTCCATTTAAAGTCATCCAGTGTATTTATTAAGTGAGTACTGTCTCTAATGTAGGACGGGAGCTGTTGTACCATGGGTTGGAGAAAATGATTCACATATCGTGAGACACCATCTCCCAGAGAGTCAATACTAGAGACTATTGGCCTCCCAGGTGGGGAGACCAATGTCTTATGAATCTTCGGGAGATGGTGAAACACGGGTGTGACAGGGGAGGGCTTGACGCCGCAGCCCATTGGACTAGAAGTGCCTAAGGTGGGTATAAATGGATTGTTATTACACTCTTGCTTCACCTTGATAAAGTACTATTGTACGAAACGCGTAGGTGCGTTCCACTTGTCCTATTTTTGTTCCCTGTATGTGTTTTCTGGCTTAATACATTTTTTTGATACTACACGGAGTGGCCTGGTTTTGTTTTTCCCTGCTTCACATTGCAGGGCGTCTGAAGCTGTGCTCCATCCACACCACCTACTCTCCTAGACTTCTCATCGATGGATTGCACGCTACTGATCCGGAGAGTGCCCCCTGGATGAGCAGGTAAAGTGCCAATGTGCCTTATAAAAATCCTGCTGCTCAATGGACATAGTTCCTTTTTATTAACTCCTAAGGGTAATCAATGTGTACATCACGGTGGTTGTCCCAACCGACTCCACTTGTCACTCAACCCTATAGTTGTTATTACATTATTGAGGGGGCACTCCTATATCGTCAGACCACCAAGCTTATGGTCTTATCTACAATTATGTGCATGAAGCTACCGGTTCAATTCTGAGCACCACATACACCACGTCCCTCCAGGAATGGTAAACAAATTTACCATGTGAACTTGCTGAAACCCTGGAAGATGCAGCAGTCTCTATTCATCCACCCGGTGGAGGAGGAAACGGACTTGGGTCCTCAGCCTCCATGGGAGAACATCGTGAGTGACGATAAAATCCCAATGGGTAAACAGTTGTCCTCTGAACAAAAACGGGACTTGTTAGCAATAATTACACAATTCCATGATGTTTTTTCTGATTTACAAGGGCAAACTAACTTAATTTCACATGCGATCAAGACAGCACCTGGGGTAAAAGTACGTTCCCGTCCTTATAGGTTGCCTGAAAGTCATAGGGCCCTGGTAAAGAAGGAGGTACAAGAAATGTTACACTTAGGAGTGATTGAGGAATCATGCAGTGAGTGGTGTAGTCCTCTAGTTATGGTCCCTAAACCCGATGGGAAGGTAAGATTTTGTGTGGACCTCTGAAAGGTCAATGCGGTATCCAAGTTTGACGCATATCCAATGCCAAGGGTGGACGAATTAATTGATGCCCTTGGTAACGCGGAATATATATCCACGCTGGACTTGACAAAAGGATACTGGCAAATACCCTTAGAGGAAAAGTCCAAGTGCAAAACAGCCTTTGCCACTCCCATGGGTTTATACCAGTTTGTGACAATGCCATTTGGACTGCATGGAGCCCCAGCCACATTTCAGGGACTCATGGATAAGGTACTGCGACCCCATAGGACTTATGCCACAGCCTACCTAGATGACATTGTCATTTATAGTAAACACTGGCAGGCCCATCTAAATAGGCTGAAAGCGGTCCTCAAATCTCTAAGAGAGTCAGGGCTCACAGCCAACCCTAAGAAATGTGCCTTGGGTAAGGCGGAAACCAAATACTTAGGGTATGCAGTGGGAGGTGGAAAAGTAAGGCCACTAGCCAACAAGGTAATTGCCCTGAAAGAAGTTCCGACCCCCCAAACAAAAATGCGGTACGCTCTCTGCTGGGTTTAGCAGGGTACTACGGCGGTTCATCTCCCAACTATTCGGAAGTGGCAGCCCCTTTAACGGACCTCACAAAAAAGTGTGCCCCTACACAAGTAGTATGGTCAAGGGACTGTCAGAGAGCCTTTGAGGACATAAAAAGGTGTCTATCAGAGGGTCCCGTCCTTAGAAGCCCAGACCTTTTGTAGTGCAAACGGATGCATCAGAGATAGGGCTAGGGGCAGTGTTGTCACAACAGTTTGAGGGAGTTGAACACCCTATCCTTTTCCTGAGTAGGAAATTGTTCCCGAGGGAAAAAAACTACTCAGTGATTGAAAAGGCGTGCCTCGCAGTAAAGTTGGCAATCAAGGCTTTAAGGCATTACCTCGCAGGAGTCCATTTTACTCTGGTGACGGACCATGCTCCACTGAAGTGGTTAAATAGTATGAAAGATTCCAATGCTAGATTAACTAGGTGGTATATGGCCCTCCAACCCTTCTCATTTGAGATTCAGCACAGGCCGGGAAAAGAGAACGCAAATTCTGATTTATTTTCTAGAGAAGGGATGGATGATCGGGCTTCAGCCATGCGTAGTCCCAACCACACACTAACAGGGGAGGAATGTGATAGGGTAAATAGAAGCCACCAGCTATATGCCTGGCAGACATATGTTTAGTCTGCAGTGCAGCAGTGATGAGGTTAACTTCAGCTGGGAAGCTCATGGCAATTAGTTGAATCCCAGCTGCCTAATCAAGGTGTGTTAAAAAAAACCAGGATGTGCACACATGCCTGGCTGGTGAGGAGATAGCAGAAAGAAACTTGTGGGAAACGCAGATGTCACCGTATGTGAAATGAAATATATAATATATAGTGTAAAACGTTCTACAGGAAAAAACAGCTTCAAAAATCACAAGTGGGGACTCACAATTTCTCAATCAAATACCAGCAGTGTGTATGTATGGAAGACTTGCTTGACATGAAGTACCAGGCTTCAGCAGGACAAACCCTCAATAAAAGAGATGACACTCTTAGTGCAACATTGCATGTTCACTCAAATATATTTATAAAGCAATAAATATTGCACTTACATTTTGCACTATGTGCATAGACACGTAAAATTATAGATGCGCAGCTTCCGTCTTTGCCGTCTGCCCCACTCCCGAGGTTGCATTGGGTCACTTCCGGTTTGGCCCGTCGCGTCACTTCCGGTTTGTGATCGATCGCAGAATTGATCCACACGGGTTCAGGGGGGTTCAGGGTACACTTCTGGACTTCTGCTGTTCACTCAACGCGTTTCGCTTGTCTCCAAGTTTCGTCAGGAGTCTAATCTGTTGCATCCTAGCTTACAATATATATACCCCTATTGGGTTCTAATTGGATGATAGAATAATCCATGGCTTCTCATTGGTTGGGTTATCAATGTTATGATTGGCCAATGGGCGGGATAACTATCTCCATGTTACTAACACCTTTTGAAACATACATTGCATAAAAACTTTATTAACAATATCACAAAAATACACACAATGCTATCTAATACATATAAAAACTATCTAAAAAATATAGAATAAATATATAGACCAATTACATTGCTAGCATATGATTTCTTAGGGTATTCAATAGATACTAATATTCTATTAAGGGATTATGTCACTCGAAAAATGTGTACATAGATTAAATAAAATGAAAGATGATAAGACAAGAGAAATGGGGAGGAATAAGAGCAGAAAGTTCAAAATTAATATGACACAGATTTTTTAAGCTGTTTTTTCCTGTAGAACGGATTACACTATATATTATATATTTCTTTTCACATATGGTGATATCTGTGCTTCCCACAAGTTTCTTTCTGCAATCAACAAAAGGAGGAATAGGATCTTCTCCTCAAGGGTTAAGCTGCGAAGTTTACTGTTTTACATTTATTATTCACTTTATTATTCACTTTATTTATTAAGCACCATTAAAGGTTTATCATTGCACCTCTATTAGAAGCGCCTCACACTCCCCCCCTTTTTCTCACTGGTGAGGAGATAGGACTGAAAGTGCTGAAGAGATTACTGCTGTAAAGTCTGTGTTGCAAAGTACTTACTGTATGTGATGAACTGTCTGTCTCCTGCATACAACAGAGTAGCTGACTTATTTTTGTTTTGTCTGCTAAAGAGAACCTATTTTACTCTGTCTGCTAAAAAGAAGATATTATGTTTTTCTGCTGAAGAAAAAGCTGTTTTTCTTTTGTTTGCTGATGAGAAGCTCTTTGTTTTTGGTGTGCTGTATGTTTTAAGGCTCAAATAAATAAGCCTTATCCAAAGAACCCGCGTGTGTAGTTGCATGTACCCTGCAACAACTCCATTTTTAGTATTCATCAATGATAAAGAATACTTTAACATGTCTGGACCAAAACTGTCAAACTGCCTCATTCAACTGGGCCTCTCTGGTTTACTAGGCTTGTAAAGAAATTGCAGAACAAATAATCCCTGTGTATGAATAATGTATTATTCTCACAATATGTTTATGTGTTTATGCAATATTATGAACAGATAATTTACATATAAATCTCACGCTTTTGACACAATTCATATGCGTTTGAGTAAAATAAATTATTAAAATTTTTTTTACAATGTGCATTTCTGTGATCCGCCAAATATGCAGGTAGATCGTAATATCTCTTAAGACACTAGAAGAGATACGATTGAACAAATTGGCCTATTCATTAAACAGTGTTAATACAATTTTCAGCTACAGCTCAACCCCGTTATAACGCGATGCTTGGGGTCCGAAGAATCACATCGCGATATAAGCGGATCGCGTTTCAAATAATGAACAATTGTATGCATTGTACAATAAAGTATCAATCGTGTTGTAAAGTATTCATAAATATGAAAATTGGGAGCCACGCTTGCAATGTGTTATAAGCGGATTGGCGTTGTAACGGATCGCGTTATAACGGGATTGAGCTGTATTTTGCAATGATTTTCATCTGGTTGTATCCTTAAAGCCCTTCAAGGAAATTCAAGCCATGCAAAAAAACCAGCTTTCTTTCCCGATTTGGTCCCACCTCATTCAATATGCAAATAATGTAAACTCACATACCAAATAATGTATTCAGAGGCTGTTTATTAAGTATGCACATTGCCTGGAGAGTCACAACTACAAATCTCGCCTCTCGTACAGTAGATACAGTAGGTGAAATAGGACACTCTTTCTATCTCCCTCCCCTACTCACAAAACCCCTATTTCACCAACCTGGGGAAGGTCAGATTTGTGATTCACTGTTATAAATATTGCATCAAATTGGGCAAAAAGTGCCCGCAAATGAAATATCAAACTGTGCAATTTTAATGCATAGCTAAATTTTAATGAATACGGCAAAATTGACAGAACTTTATTGCATCAAATTGAATGCTGTTTTGGGGCAATTTTGCTTTGGCAATATCTCACTTTAATAAATAGGCCCTATAGTAATCAGCAACTGCCTCAACATGTTATATAGAAGATTGTCTATTCCTGCACATACTGAACAGGGGAAAAAAAGACAGAAGAGGCCATATTTATTAACCAGTAATACACCATGAGGCACATTCCAGGGTTGCTTTGTAAATATGGTCCTTTTACGGTAAGGTGTATTTTGGCACAGAACGTGTCTCTTGTAGTAGCACAGCGTAGTAAATATTGCCCTTTCATAGACCATTCACTTGAAAGGTGTTACGCCGGTGCTGCCCGCAGACCAGACCTGTCCCCTGTGCTGAGGTGGGACGTAGGGATACACGCACCCGCAGCAAAGGGAGCGCGTCCGGAGTGTGGTGTTAGTGTTGCCAGGCCAGGTATAGTAAGGAAGACAATACTTGCCGGTACCGGTAGTAGAGGAGGAGTAGTTATTGCCGTTGCCAAGATCAGGGATTGGAGAGTTGCGGATGGTCGAAGGTATAAGCCGTGTTACAGGGATGCCAGAAGTCACGAAGTCCAAGTAGAGCCGAAGTCGAGAGCCAGAGGGGGTAGTCGTCCAATCCGCGTCAATACCTGAGGAGTCACTGAGAGAGTAGTCAAATGCTTCCATACAGAACTATGTCGAGCGACGAGTGATGGGAAGCACAGGCATAATAAAGCTGGGCAGGCCAATGGGAAAAGGGGGCAGGCCTGGAGGACTGCAAGGAGTCCTCCCTGATAGGAGGGAGGTGTTACAGCCCAGCTGAGTGTAATCATTGATTTGCATGGAACTGTGTGATGCTTGGGGGCGACGCCTTACTGCAGGAGCAGTGGTTAAAAGTGCTCTGTTAGGCGTGTGCTCTGTAAGCTGGGAATGCATGCACATAACGTCTGGGGCTGGCGTGCGTGTGTGCGTGGATTCGGTGACTGACGCGCGTATGCGCATGGGGAGAGAGACAGATGCACGTGTGCGCATAGAGCGCGGAGCTGGGGACACACACAGAGGCTGCGGTTCAACAGGCACCTCTTCGGTTGGTGCAATCCTGTGATGGCGAGGAGCCAGAGTGCCAGTGGCAGACAACGGAGATATGTGGGAATTGCGCTGCAGACGCTTGGACGCCTGAGTACCGACGGGAGGTGAGTAATGGTCGCGCTGACGGCGCTTAGACACCAGATTCCTTACAGTACCCCCCCCTTCAGGAACGGCCTCAGGACGGTCCTTAAATGGTTTGTTTGGAAACTTCTTCCTGAAAGTCTTCAGAAGAACCGGAGCGTGGATATCACGAAGTGGAACCCAAGACCTTTCTTCTGGGCCGAAACCCTTCCAGTGCATGAGGAACTGCAGTTGACCCCTGGATAAGCGAGAATCGAGCAGGGACTGGACCTCATATTCTTCCCTATTCTGGGTAATAACCGGATCAGGCCTACGGTTATGGTTGGGGAAGAAATGACTGGATATGAATGGCTTGAGTAGAGATGTGTAAAACACGTTTGGTATCTTCATGCTGTCGGGAAGTTGAAGCCGGAATTCTACCGGATTAATCTGTTCAGTTATCGGAAAAGGGCCCAGGAACCTCGGCGCCAATTCTGGGGAAGATACCTTCAAATAAATGTTTCTTGAAGACAGCCATACCATATCCCCTGGCTTGTATCTGGGTGCTGGACGGCGGTGGCGATCTGCCTGATGTTTGGCCCGTTGAGAGGCGGTAAGAAGAGCAGACTGAATCTTGGACCATGCTGATTGCAGAGATGTGACACGGTCGTCTACAGCCGGGACTCCGGAAGGAATGTTGGAGACGGGAAGACATGGGGGATGAAAACCGTAATTGATGAAAAATGGCGACTTTCGGGTGGACTCGCTGGTAGCGGAGTTAAAAGCATATTCGGCCCATGGCAAAAGTTGTGCCCAATCATCCTGAGAATTGGAAATGAAACACCTCAGGTATTTTTCCAGGGACTGATTGACCCTTTCTGTTTTACCATTGTACTGAGGATGGTAAGCTGAGGAAAAAGAAGAAGAGATCCCTAGTCTTTTGGTAAAAGTTCTCCAAAATCTGGATACGAACTGTGACCCTCTGTCAGACACGATGGACGAAGGAATACCATGAATGCGAAAGATGTGATCAGTGAAGATATCAGCAAGGGCGGGTGAGGTGGGAAGTCCTTTGAGTGGGATAAAGTGAGCCATCTTAGAAAAACGATCCACCACCACTAAAATCGTATTCATCCCTTTGGACCTTGGCAACTCCACAATAAAATCCATTGATTTGTGTGACCATGGACGTTCTGGGATGGGCAGAGGAAGGAGAAGACCGTGAGGCCTTTGATGAATTGTCTTGTTTTGCGCACAGACCGGAAAAGCGTGCGTATATTCGAAAATGTCTTTGGACATCTTGGGCCACCAAAAGTTGCGACGTATAAGGTCCAAGGTCTTTTTGTAGCCAGGATGACCAGCTGCTCTCGAGGCATGTCCCTAATCCAGAACCTCGGGTATGAAATTAGGTCTCACAAAGAGCTTGCCCCTGGGGACCTTCAGGTTCTTTGGAATGGACCTTTGTGACTTGACGATCTTGTCAAAGCTTCTGAAGGAAGATGCAGCGAAAATCTTCTCGTGAGGTAAAAATGGTCTCCATGGAATCTTCTGGTCTCTCTGTGGAAAGAATGTTGTCTTGAGAGAGCATCGGCTTTGACATTTTTAGTCCCAGGAATATATGACAGTTGGAAATTAAATCTGGAAAAGAACAAAGACCAGCGGGTTTGCCGTGGACCCAGACGGCGAGCGTTCTCTATATATAATAAATTCTTATGGTCTGTGAGGATGGTGAACGGTTCCCTCGACCCTTCCAGGAGATGCCTCCATTCTTGAAGTGCCATTTTAACGGCCAGTAACTCTCTGTTCCCCACATCGTAGTTCCTCTCCGCTGAGGTAAAGCTCTTCGAAAAGAATGCGCAGGGATGCAATTTTTCTTGGGGTGAAGGTCTCTGGGATAGAATGGCACCGGCGCCAGAATCAGAGGCGTCCACCTCCAACACGAAAGGGAGATCAGTGTTGGGGTGATGGAGAACCGGTGCAGACACAAAAGCCTCCTTAAGTGTGTTGAAGGCGGTATTGGCCTCTGGTGACCAAACCGACGGATCGGCCCCCTTCTTCGTAAGGGCTGTGATAGGTGCAACAATTCTGGAGAAATCACGGATAAACGTGCGGTAGTAGTTCACAAATCCCAGGAAGCGCTGGACGGATTTAAGAGAGTCGGGTCTAGGCCAGTTAGTAACGGCTTTTAATTTGTCCGGATCCATCATGAAACCATCGCTGGAAATAATGTAGCCTAGAAACTGGGTCGAAGTCTGATGGAAGGTACATTTCTCCATCTTGGCATATAAGCGATATTCACGAAGGCGAGAGAGTACGTAAGATGTATGAAAGATGTGGTCCTGTAAATCCTTTGAAAAAATCAGGATATCATCCAGATAGACTATGACAAAGTCGTTGAGTACTTTGCGGAAGACATCGTTAATGAAATCTTGAAAAACGGCTGGAGCATTACACAGTCCGAAAGGCATCACAAGGTATTCGTAGTGGCCACTACGCGTGTTGAAGGCTGTTTTCCATTCGTCTCCTTGACGTATGCGTACAAGATTATAAACTCCCCTGAGGTCCAGCTTGGAGAAGACTTTGGCACCTTGCAACCTATCAAAAAGTTCAGTGATAAGGGGGAGTGGGTAGCGATTCTTTACGGTGATGCGGTTAAGCCCTCTATAATCAATACAAGGTCTTAAAGTTCCATCCTTCTTCTTTACGAAGAAGAACCCTGCTCAAGCTGGTGAAGTAGATGGACGAATAAAACCTTTCTTCAGGTTCTCCTGGATGTACTCGTCCATAGCCTTAGTTTTGGGGAGAGACAGAGGATAAGTCTTGGACTTAGGTAATGTGTAACCAGGAATCAGGTCAACAGGACAGTCATATGACCTGTGTGGGGGTAGAAGGTCAGATTGTACCTTATTAAATACGTCCAGAAACTGGTGGTAAACCGTAGGGAGGTTCGTCTCAGGAACGGTGGTATTCGCTAGGAGTCGCTGTGGTTCGCCTGACCTTGGTTCCCAAGTGATGGGGTTGGTGGATGTCCAATTGATCCGTGGGTTGTGTAGTTGTAACCATGGCAAACCTAGGGTTATGGGTGTTCCCGGAGCCTGAATTACGTCGAGGGTCAGGGTTTCCTTGTGATTATCAGAGGAAAGTACAACCGGAACCGTCTCTAATGAGATAAATGCCGGCGTGAGTGGATGCCCATCAATTCCGACCAAGGCGATGGGGATCTTTTTCTCCACGAGCGGTATCTGGTAGTGTTTGGCGAACTCTTGATCCACGAAATTTCCTCTGGCTCCGGAGTCTATGAAGGCTACTGAGGAGACGTGGAACTTACGGCCTGAGAGGCACACGGGTATAGTGAGTTTCTTAGGGAATCCTTTTTGGGGAAGGGGACGAGGAGACATAACACCCACGAAGAGCCCCTTCATACTCACTGGGTGTTCCCGTTTTCCAGAGATGGAGGACATTCTTGGGTCAGATGTTTTTGCAGGTCCGCAATAATAACACAATTCCCCGGCACGGCGGAATTGCCGTATTGGTGTGCGAACCCGTTGAACCCCCAACTGCATCGGTTCGGACGAGTCCAAGGAAGGACGGAGCGGTGAAGTGGACCTGGGGACTGTAGTAGTGCTGAGAGAGAGAGAGACTAAGAGGTTACCGAGCGAGTGCGCTGGCGCTCCGTGCGGCGTACCTGAATACGTTGGTCCACTCTAATCGCCAGAGTGATGAGATCCTCCAAAAGACCTGGCCTGGGTTGGAGAGCAAGTACATCCTTGATGCTGTCTGACAGTCCTTGCCAGAATACGGCGATGTAGGCCTCCTGTTCCCAGTTGGTCTCTGCTGCAAGGTTCCGGAACTCTATGGCATATTCAGTCACCAGTCTTCGCCCTTGAGTAATCTGTAAAAGAGAAGAAGACGCCACCTCCCGACGTGCGGGGGAATCAAACACTTGCCTGAATTCCGTCTTGAAGGCTGAGTAATTCTGGGTAAGGTCATCTCGCCGCTCCCAGATAGGGGAGGCCCAAGCCAGTGCGCTACCCGTCAACAGATTATAAACGTAGGCCACCTTCTTTCGGCCAGTAGAAAACTGGTGGGGGGCCATTTCAAATTGTACCTCACATTGATTAATGAAGCCCCGAAAATCTTGAGATTCACCTGAGTAAGGTTTGGGCTTAGGAATCCTCATATCTAATTCAGTCTGGTCTGCGTCTTGTGGGCTCGACATAATGTTACGCCGGTGCTGCCCGCAGACCAGACCCGTCCCCTGTGCTGAGGTGGGACGTAGGGATACACGCACCCGCAGCAAAGGGAGCACGTCCGGAGTGTGGTGTTAGTGTTGCCAGGCCAGGTATAGTAAGGAAGACAATACTTGCCGGTACCGGTAGTAGAGGAGGAGTAGTTATTGCCGTTGCCAAGATCAGGGATTGGAGAGTTGCAGATGGTCGAAGGTATAAGCCGTGTTACAGGGATGCCAGAAGTTACGAAGTCCAAGTAGAGCCGAAGTCGAGAGCCAGAGGGGGTAGTCGTCCAATCCGCGTCAATACCTGAGGAGTCACTGAGAGAGTAGTCAAATGCTTCCATACAGAACTATGTCGAGCGACGAGTGATGGGAAGCACAGGCATAATAAGGGAAAAGGGGGCAGGCCTGGAGGACTGCAAGGAGTCCTCCCTGATAGGAGGGAGGTGTTACAGCCCAGCTGAGTGTAATCATTGATTTGCATGGAACTGTGTGATGCTTGGGGGCGACGCCTCACTGCAGGAGCAGTGGTTAAAAGTGCTCTGTTAGGCGTGTGCTCTGTAAGCTGGGAATGCATGCACATAACGTCTGGGGCTGGCGTGCGTTTGTGCGTGGATTCGGTGACTGACACGCGTATGCGCATGGGGACAGAGACAGATGCACGTGTGCGCATAGAGCGCGGAGCTGGGGACACACGCAGAGGCTGCGGTTCAACAGGCACCTCTTCGGTTGGTGCAATCCTGTGATGGCGAGGAGCCAGAGTGCCAGTGGCAGACAATGGAGATATGTGGGAATTGCGCTGCAGACGCTTGGACGCCTGAGTACCGACGGGAGGTGAGTAATGGTCGCGCTGACGGCGCTTAGACACCAGATTCCTTACAAAAGGTGTCATCCAGCAAGGAAGTTGTCTTCTGGAGTGGCAACTCAATAAATATGATCTAAAGTCTTACTCCACATGTATTTATTATTGAACTGCATCATGGCATGATACTATTTTGGACACGTTGTCCTTCTTCTCTGGTTTTCTTCTTCTTCATTAGAATGCCACCTTGCAGAAGAGTCCAAGCTTTCTTGGAAGCAGCTGAGTGAGTAAAGACACTGACTGGCACTGAGTTTGAAGCAGGGGGTTCAGCTCCTTGTGACCTTGGGCAAGTCACTTTATCTCCCTGTAACCAAAAACATAGATTATAAGATCTACGGGGCAGGGACTGTGTCTGCCAAATGTCTCTGTAAAGCGCTACGTAAAACTAGCAGCGCTATTCAAGAACAAACAATTATTATTATTGTGTTACTATTGTATTGTATGTCTTTATTTATATAGCGCCAAAAGTGTACTCAGCGCTTCACAAAGAATACAGTACAGGGAATTATAATAATACAATAAGTGCAGCAAAAATCAGACAATGGGAAAGGAAATCCCTGCCCCGAAGAGCTTACAATCTAAGAGTTTTGAGGGGAAACTTACAGAGAGAGCAGGTGAGGGAATAAGTGCTGTAGAGGAGTGTGCTTGGCCACAATGGGTGGTATAAGTGACTGTGGGACAATAGCCATGAGTGCAGGCTATTGGGATGCTTGATTTGTGGGGCAAGTTTCAAGGTTGGTCAGTGTTAAATGAAAAGGTTAACACCATTTACAGTCACATCTTACTGCTATGGCCAAACTGCCTTCACTACGTCATAGTTAATGATAATGGTGATGCATTTCTGACAAGACATGAGGAAAATTGCTGTAGTTCTCAGTGTGTAAAAGCTGACACCCATTCCTAAACATTCTGGGCAGTGCTCTTCCATAAAATACCTTCATATGTCAGAACGTGTTTTATGGAATAACACCGTTTAGTAAAACATATTCTTATATAGTTATATATTTAGTAAAACATATCTTACATAAAGGTGTTTTCTTCATGTGTCTTCATTTTTTTTAGACTAAGGGGTACATTTTTTATAACCTGAAGCTGCTTTTCAGGCAGCCAAAAATCCCTATTAAAGCCAATGGGACTTTTTTCAAAGGCCCGAATGGTGAGTATATATTGAATTTACCCCTAAGAGCAATGGTTCTTAAATCCTGATCCCTGGAACACCAGTGGTCCCTGTAGACCATAAGAGGCGATGTCCTAAGCCTTTTAAATGTCACTTCATGCTTTCTGGTTCCATTACATTTGATACAACTGTGCTCAGAAAATGGTGCAATGCATCAAAATAAACTTTCTCTGCTCCAAAGTTTCCGGAGTTCATAATCCCCAAAATCAGGAATTAGATTTTGTCTCAATGTGGCAACAAACCAAGAGATTGAGAAAACTCTGTTAATGGTCATAGTATTGTAAAGGAAAGCACAACATGATAGTAAAACACAGAATTGAAGCAAGTTACACATGCATTATTGTCACTGTTTAAGTATAAAGGATAAAAATGCTGTTAAATGTTTTCGCCTGACCATTTTAGAAGGACTAGAAACATTATTAAACGGGGGATTTAGAGAAAGGCTCAATCACAAAAAAAGCAAAAGCAAAAAAAGTCTGAGTAGTATCTTCTTTCCTACTACTGTAATCAACATCAGTTACCCCCTTATTTAGAGCACTTTCCTGCTCTTCCCCATTACTTCTCATTGATATTAATCTGTGTTTTTAGCCTAATCCTGTCCTTCACCAGGCCTCTTTCTTTTCTGCTTTGTTTCTCATCTCTTCTTCTCTTCTGTTCTTGGTCTGTCAACTCCAAGACTTGTATTTTTGCTGTTAAATTTCAGTGGACGCTATTTATTTACTAATTACACCAGTCTTTTAGATTGTTAAATGAGTTAGAATAGTTTTTACTGAGTTCTGAAGATTATCTGTTTGCAGTCAGGTTTTTTCAATAAATAGCTGTGGCTTCTGGCCCATTCAGGTGATATGTATCTAGCAACTCAGAGGTTACTATGATTATCCAAGCTGTCTTTCTCTGCTTATAGTTTTGCGATGCCTTGGAATACCTGCACGACTTGTTACCAATTATTTCTCGGCGCATGACAACGATGCTAATTTACAAACTGATGTCTATCTTAATGAGGATGGAAAAACTAATACTACACTCACAAAGGACTCAATCTGGTAGGTGATAAATGTGCACAATGCATGTATTTTTATTAAAGTTATACAGTTTGAATGGGACTGCCAGGGACCCCCGTTGTGTTAATCTGATGGGCCATTATCCTGTCTGCAGAAATGTCACTGAAATGTTGCAGCATGTACCCAGCATGTACCTGGGTCTTGTTGGTGATTGCCCCAGATTTTCCAAGGCACGTTTTAGAATACTTATCGGTGCACCTGTAGCACGTTGATTTTGGAGATATTGGCAAGAGGGACGCACTTCTGGAAGTTTGTTTAATAAAATTGTTCTAAAATGTTTGTTGATTATAGAAGCCTCCAGGTCAAAACTAAGACGAAAATGTACATAATCTAAAAAAACAATATGTTTTAATAAAAATATATATGTTTTAAAATATGTGTTAAGAGAATGTTACATACCTGATGATGGCTATTTTCGGAAAATACTGTAGTAAGTAATATGTGGGAAGATTAAGTGTTTGATATCTGCACATAAACAAACTCTTTTTACACAGAGCGAAAATATTCCAATTTAAGTATTAAAAAGTCAAGGAAAAGTGTGCAAGGGAGTAAAGATTAAGGCGTAAAGTAAGAAATGTACAGTACTTTTGAGAGAGGACTTTGAGTCTTATCCTGCCCAAAAGGAAAGGTACATTAGAAATGTGTATCAAGATGAGAAAGATTATCTAATTGTTTAATTATCTTTTATTGCCGTTGGAATAAAGCCTTGAATCAATGTTTTAAACTCTGCCAAAAAAACATTTGTCCCAATGATTATCCTGGCAACAATAAAATATTTATTTATTGTACATTTTTTCAATCATATTTTGTTATAACAAATATTGGGATTTTCATTTCGCAATTTATTGCACAATAATAATAATAAAAAAAAAACCCCTTCCATTTGACATTGGACAACATAACATTTGGAAGAGAACAACTGCTGTGTTTGAAGAAAATACTCCCCATAATGTTTTGCTGAGAGTTAGTGTAGTGAATATGTTATTATTATGACTTGTAACTTAATGACGTTTCCTATTTTGTATCAGCTGTAATAGGATGACCTCTTTCTATGCTCTCTAATGCTAGCAAAAGATACAATTTATTGGGCTGAAGCACAGTGCACGGTCATCAAAAATGCAAGATTTGTAGATGAGTTTCCTTGAATAATTCTTTTTCTATGCTTCTGCCTCATTATATTTCTCCATTGACAAGTTTTCCTTGATCCGAGAATTCATTCTTGCTTTGAAATGCCTTGTTAGACAAGCCTTAGATCGTTCGTCCTGACTTCTTTCTGTTTCTCTTTTTTTTTGCCCATTATTAATGAAATGGTCAGAGTTGAACTATTCTGTTTTTTAATGACATTTTTACTGCTGATAATTTTATGAATGAGGAATGCATAAGTGGGTACTTGAATGAAATCAGTTTCTCCAGACTTGGCAGGGTGCAGATAATTTAAAAAAACAAAATTATCCATATGCTTGTATAAGAATATTGCTTGCATTTGATGTATTTTGAATAGACACATAATAGAGACTAATACTAGACAAATGCTAGGTACACATTTGAGCAACCCATGTCTCTGCTCCCTATTTTCTTTATAGTTTACACAAAATAGATTAAAGTGAGAAGTAAAATGCATCCAGGTTGCCTCCTGACGGGTCCATAGACATGGGACAGAAAATAGATGGTTTCATTCAATTACCCTCCAAATAAATAGTGGGCACATAAACTCTCACTCACCCCATACTGTACCTGTCTGAAGTAAAATTGCAATTAAAGTGTTTTTTTGTTGTTGTTTTTTACAACTTCAGGATATATAACTTTAGTTGCAAAAACAAAGGGATCTATTTTTCAGGCTCCTTGGTGGTATATAAATGGAACTCAAGGAAGTTTATAGGTATAAGACATGGGCTATGATACAAGACCAGTTGTATATGTTTAAGGCAACAAACCTAACCAGACAACTACAGTATACTCATTATTTAGAATCTAAAAGTGAAGATCACTTGTAAAATATGTATTTTTATTTACAATAGCATAGCAATGTAAACTTTCCACGATGACATTTGAATATTGGATATTTCCCATGGAAGAATATATTATTATAAATGGGAAACTGCCCTCATTTGATCTGTTGAGAAACAGGTTGGGATACCTGAAGATATCAGTGAATTTTATTATTTGATTATTTACTGTATTAAACGCGCATTACAGATGCTGCATGCAATGTGCCACCACATTTTTCTTCATCTAAAAGAAGGGTCCCTCTGACCGGCACAAGCCGGACAAAAATGTTTTTTAATTTGTGGTGTTACCTTTATATACCCTTTAAATGTTATAATCTTCTTATATGAATACGTTCGACTTGCTTCATGTTGTGAACCTGAAAAACCATGTACGGAGCACTTTACAAAACATTACAATAGGAGGTGAATACACAACAAACAATGGGAATACGTGCAACAGGTCAATGACCACATAAGGCAAAAGGAGACCCTGCCCCAAAGAGCTTACAATTCAAGTATTATGTATATTTAGGCTTACCGACACATTACGAGGTCAAGCAAATCTGGAGTTTGTAGCAGAGGCGTAAAACGTGTAATGAGCTGCTTCTTTTAACAGGGGGATTTTCAGCTGGGTTTTGAATGAGGAAAGTGAAGGTGCTTGACGAATATTTAGTGGAAGAACGTTCCATAGATAGGGAAAGATTAGGGGACAAGGTTTTAAGGCGGGAGAGGGCTGTAGAGGTAAAACGTACAAAGATGCGACAACCTTAGGTTGAGCATAAGAGATAAGTAGGTGTGTAACGAAAGATTGGAGGTGAAGAGGAGTATAGAATCTTAAAAGAATGGAGGATAATTTAGTAGATTATGCTGAAATTAATTTAAATAATTTCACTCCAGCTTTGGTATGCCTTTAGTAGAAGATTGGGTTTTGCTCTGTTGAGTAGTTTCTGGGCATCTAGCACTGGTATGAGGGACATTTGATTATTATTATGATAGATAGATAGATAGATAGATAGATAGATAGATAGATAGATAGATAGATAGATAGATAGATAGATAGATAGACAGATAGACAGATAGACAGATAGACAGATAGACAGATAGACAGATAGACAGATAGATAATAGATAGATAATAGATAGATAATAGATAGATAATAGATAGATAATAGATAGATAACATCTCGTTATATTGTAATATTGTTTTCTGGTTATTGCTACAAGGAACTATCATTGCTGGAATGAAGCCTGGATGACACGACCTGACCTTCCTGTTGGCTTTGGAGGATGGCAAGCTGTGGATGCTACCCCTCAGGAGACTAGTGATGGTAATTATTACTACATTTTGTTCCAAGATCTGCTGATAGAATATATTGTTTGGTATAATTAATCGTGGTGATGATGAATCCCTTATTTGACAGTAGTGCTATTGAAAACAATGGTTACGGAGATAATGAATGCATTATTTAACACTAACGGGATAATAATGTCGACTACTTCTGTACAACATTCGGCTACGGCCCCAGTCACTGCGTGCATGTGCGCGTCGGAGCACCTGGCGGCACATGCACCAGTTTAAGTCGCGATCTGCAGTCCTCGGGTCGCAATGGGATGTGCGTCCAGAGAAAAGCAGGGGGAGCAAAGACAAGATTTTTGGCAGGGGCGTGGCGGGGGCGCAGCCATGATGTCACATGGCTGGTTTGCCCTCATTGGTTGAACCGCCGCTGTGACGTAGCCAATGCTGCACCAAAAGACACATTTCTTGTCTTTTGACAAAGGTGGTCTCGCATCGTGCTTTCTGCAGGCGCGCTCGGGCAGTGACTGGGACCAGCACCATAGAAGGCTGTATCTTGTTTGCGCCGCGCATGACATAATGCGAGCAGTGGGGGCGAGGCCTTAGTCTTAACATGAAGTTAAGTTAGGTTAGCACCACATCAAATTACTTAACCCTAACCCTAGACTTTATTAATGCAAATCTTGGTGGAACAGCTACCAATTATTTTCATTTTGGTTAACATTGTAAAAGTGGTTAATGTTTTAAAATCATTGAAATAACATGTCCTGAATAATAATATTACATTGTATTGTATGTCTTTATTTATATAGCGCCAAAAGTGTACTCAGCGCTTCACAATGAATACAGTACAGGGAATTATAATTATACAATATGTGCAGCAAAATCAGACAATAGGAAAGGAAATCCCTGCCCCGAAGAGCTTACAATCTAAGAGGTTTAATGGGAAACTTACAGAGACAGCAGGTGAGGGAGTAAGTGCTGTAGATGGCAGTGCTTTGTCACAATGGGTGGTAGGAGTGACTGAATGTGGGACATTAGCCATGAGGGCAGGCTATTGGGATGCTTGATTTGTGGGGTAAAATTTAAGGAAGGTCAGTGTTAAATAAAAAGGTTAACACCATTTACAGGGGAAGAGGTGGCAGGGAGGCATGAGTGAGATCAGGTGTATATGTCTGGCTTCAGGCTTAGGGAAGATCCCCAGCAGCAGGAAGGAGTAGATGAGGGTGTGAATAGAGGATTGGTGTGGGTGTTTTTTATTGCGGGGTATAGAAGTTGTTGGGAGAGAGGTGTATAAATAATGGTGCAGTGGGGAGTGGAGATGTTGTAGAGAACAGAAATGCTCACAAAGGAGTGAGGAAACAGAAAAAGAAATAGGGCGGGCATAGTGAGATGCAGGAGGAGAGAGTTCCAAGGTACTGGAGGATAAAAGTGTACAAATAAATCACAGATGTTAAAAGTTAATGTCTCACAGTGGCAACGTTGTAATGCAGAGTCCAGATCTTCCTCCAATCTTCACCTCCAATTTCCAACTTACAGTAGTCTACGTTAGGGCCAAACAGCATAAGACCGTGCCCTGTGGCCATCAGCTAGTCCCGTGATCGCGGCGGATCATGGACTGCTGCTCGTCAGGGCCCCGTTGCAGATACAAGCCTGTCTTCCCTCGATCACTGGATGCTGCCACCTCTGATGACGTCAGCTGCTGACGTCAATTCCCGACGACCGTTTCACTTATCCCTACGCTTCTTCAGCATCCAGTGATCGAGGGAAGACAGGCTTGTATCTGCAACGGGGCCCTGACGAGCAGCAGTCCATGATCCGCCGCGATCACGGGACTAGCTGATAGCCACAGGGCACGGTCTTATGCTGTTTGGCCCTAACGTAGACTAAGTGTATTTACCACTGCACATATTGGTTGTACTTGGGATCCGTTGCGATCAAGTGGCATATTTGCAGACATACTGCACGGCTCCGCTTATACTAAACAGACGTTATATGTGTACGCACACAACATATTTGCAGACATACTGCACGGCTCCGCTTATACTAAACAGATGTTATATCTGTATGCACACAATATATCAATATTGCCCAGTCTAGATACTGACCAAGTGTAATATCAACTGTGAACATTTGGTCAATCTATGCAACCATAATACCGTCTGTCAGTCTACCTTTGTGCTAAGTGATTTACATCTGTATATGGCTGAAGTGTTTGAGAGTATGTTGCTACACCGACACACACTTTGATACACAACAATATCAAAGAGATAACTCTCAGTGTGAGGAATAACAGAGCTCATATACATATTGTTTCATAAAGCTAACACCCTCCATTTGATCACTATACTATTTTGGTTCTCAATAGAAAACACCGATATGGATGCATGTGAGTCAGTAGGACTATATTAATAGAGGATATCCAATTTGGACACTGACCACTTTAGCCACCTTTGAACGGGTTTTTTTTAACAAGTTTTGAATGATGTGTATGTGTTTTTAATAAGTAATGACTTGAATAAAACTTTATTATTTTTCTTCAGATTTATTGGTACTACTAGGGCTATCTATTCCCTATACAGTCAATACAGGTAATTTTCCTGTTGGATAATTGTCATCCTGAATAATATATTCCGGCATTGAGTGCTTAACTTTGGGGAACCTTTTTTGATCCCTCTTGGATCACACCGACAATTTATGCCAATTAGTCCCTTTAAAGCACCTGCCTACACCTACTATCCAATGTATATTATAGGATGAGCGGTCCCATTCCCCTTTAGAGTTTTGATCCCAACACTGCCTGCTGTTACCAGGACTGATATGTCAGGATAGGGCAGAATAGTAGCCACACTCGGCTAAGGCTACATACAATTTTGATTAAACTTTTCATAATTGTTAGTTAAAGTGTCCCCATGCATTTCAAGCATGCTGAAACAATTTTTCAGCTCTACTGTAGTTGAAATTTGCTGCTGTTATTCTTGTGGTTATTGAAGTTGATTGTTTTGGCCTTTCTAATCAGTTTTCTTCTTTCCAATTTCGCACTCACATGTATCTTGCAGTGAGCACTTCTTGTGTCAAAACGATTTAGGACTGTTCAGTCTTCAATCATGTGTTTCTTGTTAGTTAGGATTGTAACGCTCGCGCTGCCCACTGTAGACGGACGTTCACAGAGGTACACACTTGGAGTCGTTTTATAATGTGAAATTATAATAAGGCTTTATTGTGCCTTTTCCTTTTCATCAGGAAATTCATCCAAACACAGGGGGGGGGGGGAACAAAGCTTCCATTCACTTGGGAATATTTCTAGTGAAACCCTATGCAATAATTCACATCTCCCTTAGTCAAGCAGTTCTCGCAGCCCCAAAACATATAACATGAAATAAGCAGATATAAGCAGTCTCTTAAGAATAAAAGTCTTATCTGTTTCTTGGAGAGAAAATCTCACTTCCTGGTTCAGCTTCAGGTGTAGTAGTTTTCCCTGTGTGTAGTAATTTGCCCTTCCCCTTTATCTTTTTGAATTCAGCTCTGCTGTGCAGAGCTCAAGACTGGTCAGCTCCAGAGATCTGGGTTTCTTTTGGTCAGTCTCTCCTGGGACTCAAGAACCTCTGCTCTGTCTCTCCAATGGTCAGCTCTCAGTCAGAGCTAGGGAGGAGTTACTTCCTGTCTCAAAGGCAGGCTTTTTCTACTACCTGTAATCAGGCAGGTGGTGCTAGTTAATTTGCTACCAGCAGTTAACCACCACACTGCTGGATTAGAGGCACCGTTGTGAACAGGGATAAGTCCCCTGTTACATACCTCCCCAGTTTGTGGGAATCTCGGGCTTACCACGGCCAAAGCCCATCCTTCCACTCTCATTGGAGATCTTTCTGTGACTTGAATGAGAGTGGATGGAGGAAGAGAACCTTCTGTCCTGCTGGGATTGGAGCCCTTTCTCCAGTTTATTTTTGTCTCCTCCCGAAGGTGCTTGAGATCAGCACTCCCCAGTCGCTCGAGGAGGACTTTTTCCACGTAAAGTCTTTTTATCGCGTGCGTGGTCATGAGATTTCTGTTGCGTTGGGCACTCTTCTTTTTATAGACAAAGTGTATGGCAACAGTTGTAGAGCAGTTAGGACTAGCCCTTAGAGTTTTCGGCTCTTCTCCACACCAGGGAGTCGCCAGTTCACCTTCTTTGGGACTGAGTTGCACCTCCACCTCCTTTTCCAGAGAACGTCCTATTTTTTCAGCTTCCTCAGCTAAGGATTTTTCTGGCTTTGATTCTGCACTCCTACATCTGTTTGTTGCCTGTTGGGCAGCTGTAGGTTTGGCTAGTGCTTTCTTAGGTGGCTGTATTAGAGTCTCCTTCATATTCTGGAGCTCCGTAATTTTTGTTGTCAAGGTTGCCGCTGTGTCTGTTTCCTCCTTGGTGTACTGACTCAAGGGAATGGAATAGTCTCTCTGTCTCTCCAGCTCTTGCTCCAGTTTCTGAGCCTTCTCACGCTCCCTCTCATACAGAGTCACCTGGTATCGAAGCTCCGCCTCCAATGATGCTCTGAAGACATGCAGCGTGGTCTTTAGCTCCTCATACTGCTCTGTGGGGACGTACTGGGTATTCAGACATTCCCGCAGCGCTTGTACCTCTTTAGCAGCCTGCAGCTTTTCTTCCTGCAGCGTTTGCTGCTTCTCCTCAGCATACTGGAGGTGTGTACGCAGACCTTGCAGTTGGTTCTGCAGTTGGTGCTCTGCTTCAAACATTTCCTCTTTCAAAAGTTTATTTATTTCTTTAAGAGCCTGCAGCTCTTCATTCTTTCCCTTGACGTATTCTGTCAACTCAGAATTTTCTTTTTTCCATCTTAAATTTTCTCTTTTTTCAGTCTCTGTACTATTCAGGGCTTCCTTGCAGTCCACCTTCCATTTTTGCACATCTGCTTGGAGGCGGGCTGTCTCCTGTCGTGAGACTTCCATCTCCAGGTTTAAGTTCTGAAGCTCCTTCTGAGAGACTTTGAGATCTAAGTTAAGATGTAGGATAGTTTTCCTTGAAATGTCCAGCTCCTCCGTGAGACTGTGTAGTTCCTTTCTGGAAATTTCCAGGTCTGTGCGGCAGCTGTTGGTCTCATGATGTGAGGCATCCAGTGCTCTGTGGAGTGTCTGAGCCTCTTTCTGAGCTACGTCCACCTCTATCTGGACTCTGTTGACCTCCTGTTGTGAGGCATTCAACTCTATGCGCAGAGTGTGAACCTCTTGCTGGAAGACTGTCATCTGCTTCAGTGCCTCCTCATACTTCCGCTTTAGCGTAGCCACCATTTTGTCAGATTGGCTCTGCTTTACATCCATGGCGGAAATAGTAGCCTTTGTAGTATCTAGCTCAGTCTTGAGATCCTCCAATTCGGTCTTGGCCGCAGAGTAAATTGCGAGCAGTCTTCTGTAGCTCAGCATTATTATTTTTTTCCCTTTCCAATTCTTCACAGAGCAGATCACAGTCATGCCTGGCAATTTTCAGGGCGTCTTCAGGGCTGGTCAAGGGATCGTCACTCACTGGTTCCGGCTTCACTTCCCTGGGATGGTTGGTTGAGGGTTCCTCAATGTTGGCACCGGACAGACACTTCTTTGGTGTACACGACTTCTGCCTTGGGCCCTCTGGATATTCGGTTAACCGTGGGACGATTTCTCCATTTTTCCTAGGCTGCAGGGCAACTCGGTTCCCCTTTTTCTCCACAGGATCTGCGGACGTGTCTGTTACTTCCATGGTAAGTGAAGAACTACTTTTCTTTTTCTTTCTTTTTGATTTGGATGACACTGTCCCTTCAGGGATACTGGGGTCTCCATCTTCATTTGAAGTTTTAGCAGCTTCATTATATACGCCAGGCTTTTCTTGCAGCTGCTTTAGCTGACAGAAATATGCGGTGATCCACTGCTCCCGCTCTTTCTCCTGCTGATCATATTCGTCAAAGGGAGCGGTCTTTTCGGTTCGTGTCGAGTTCAGACACCCCCACCATTCTTGGGGTGTTTTTTGGGTGTGACTCGGTTCCGGTCCCGCGTAAGAGATGTCTTCCTCTTTATTGGACTGGAAGGGCCACTCTTACGTGGGGTAGGGTTCATTACAGAAAAATGTCCTCCATTTTTAGGCTATCAGGAGGCGCTATTGCAGCTGTTGCCACTGTATTTGCTAGAACCCCCAATTGTGGTAGTCCTACAGATGGGCATATTTTGCTTGTAGAGGTCGTAGCTCTCACAGGCATCTCTGTAGACTTTTCTTTCTTGGATAATTTTTTTTTTTTCAATATCAGCAGTACTGTGCATGCATTTTCTTTTATCAGGTATACAAGATTGTGCAGTTGCTAGGTAAAAAAAGTCTATTTGCTATACACCATGTATTTGCTAGGTGCAATCCCTCCGCTTCAGCAACAGAATTTGGTTTTCTGCCTGAGTTCAGTAATTTTCAGTCTCATCTTTGGGTATTATGGCATTCACACTTTGGGTGTCTGTTTTGCTCCCAAGATAATAGGCATACTTTTTTACTTGCAGAAAAAAAAACATTCTTTGCAGTGGACTCAACACTCGGCAATTGGCTTTGAAAAATCTTTTCCTTCATAAGGCAATTTTACACTCAGCATTTGTTTGCTAAAAATTCTCCTGCTTCAGCACAGTCTTGTATCAATTTTCACACTTTTCTGCATATACTCCATTCACAGCTGGTCGCCCTATGCGGTGTGGCAACCTTTATTTGCAAAATCAGTACCACTCGTGGGTCACCATCTGTATTCACTGCTTCAGCGAAACTTTTTGAAAACAACAAACACCTATCCCTTGTAAGGGCTGACTCACTTCTTGAACCCTGACTATGGCTGGATGCCAAAACCCCTATATCAATGACCATATTACGCTTTGTGATAGGAAAATAAAGTTTTAGCTGCTTCAGCAGTCTCTCTCCTCTTGGGATTGGGGCAAAGAGTCCATCTGTGGTTTTGTAAGTTTCAATGCAGTGTAAGTTTCAGTGGTGTAAGTTTCAGTGGTGTGTACACCTTTAACTCTGCCTCTGCTGCATGAGAGGTTTTTTTTTTGTTTGTTTTTTCCGAGTTGTTTAGGCAAAAAAGCATAACAAAAAATTTCACATAAAAACTCCGGTCCTTTTTAATTACAAGGACACCTCTTATCCCGCTTCTGACACCAAATGTAGATGGACGTTCACAGAGGTACACACTTGGAGTCGTTTATAATGTGAAATTATAATAAGGCTTTATTGTGCCTTTTCCTTTTCATCAGGAAATTCATCCAAACACAGGGGGGGAACAAAGCTTCCATTCACTTGGGAGTATTTCTAGTGAAACCCTATGCAATAATTCACATCTCCCTTAGTCAAGCAGTTCTCGCAGCCCCAAAACATATAACATGAAATAAGCAGATATAAGCAGTCTCTTAAGAATAAAAGTCTTATCTGTTTCTTGGAGGGAAAATCTCACTTCCTGGTTCAGCTTCAGGTGTAGTAGTTTTCCCTGTGTCTTGAATTCAGCTCTGCTGTGCAGAGCTCAAGACCGGTCAGCTCCAGAGATCTGGGTTTCTTTTGGTCAGTCTCTCCTGGGACTCAAGAACCTCTGCTCTGTCTCTCCAATGGTCAGCTCTCAGTCAGAGCTAGGGAGGAGTTACTTCCTGTCTCAAAGGCAGGCTTTTTCTACTACCTGTAATCAGGCAGGTGGTGCTAGTTAATTTGCTACCAGCAGTTAACCACCACACTGCTGGATTAGAGGCACCTTTGTGAACAGGGATCAGTCCCCTGTTACACCCACAAACAAGACAAGACCCCGGCACTGAGTTGGGAAGGTATAACACCACACACCCACAGCAGAGGAGGCGTGCCTGGAAGGCGGATAGTCTAGCGTTGCCGGGTCTGGGTTGGAAAGTGTAGGAGATGCGGTATACTTGTCGTGTTCTTGGATTGGTGAGAGAGCAGGATAGTAGGGGTCCGTAAACCGTGGTCTTGGATTGTAGAGAGTAGAGTAGTCCGAGTCCGTATGCCATGTTCAAGGGTATTGTATTGTATGTCTTTATTTATATAGCGCCATTAATGTACATAGCGCTTCACAGTAATAATACATGTGGAAATCAAATAAATAACAGATAATATAAATAACAGAGCATGGGAATAAGTGCTTCAGACATAAAAGTAACATTAAAGAAGAGGAGTCCCTGCTCCGAGGAGCTTACAGTCTAATTGGTGGGTAGGGAGAAAGTACAGAGACAGTAGGAGGGAGTTCTGGTAAGTGCGTCTGCAGGGGGCCAAGCTTTATGTATCATGTGTTCAGAATATCCACAGTGCTATTCATATGCTTCTTTAAGCAGATGTGTCTTAAGGTGGGTCTTAAAGGTGGATAGAGAGGGTGCTAGTCGGGTACTGAGGGAAAGGGCATTCCAGAGGTGTGGGGCAGTCAGTGAAAAATGTTTAAGGCAGGAGAGGGCTTTAGATACAAAGGGGGTAGAAAGAAAACATCCTTGAGAAGAACGCAAGTGTCTGGATGGAGGGTAGGAGAGATCGCCGTAGTCGAGGGTATGCCAAAGTCCAAAATCCAGAAGGGTCCACTAACAAGTCGAGAGGTTAACTGCAAGACAAAACTAGAGCAAAGCACAACTGAAGTGAGCGCCACGAGGCTACATAGGATTATGCTGAGCAAAGTATGAGAGTAACCAGGAAATACATAAAGGGAGGACTAGCCAATGAGGACAGGGGTTAGAGTGTAGATGCGACCCCAGCAGAAGCTGGGTTTGACTGCAGGAGACAAAGCAGGCATGTACTTGCCACGCAGCCGGGGATCGTTGCACGTCATCGCGTGTGCGTGCCGTGCGGGAGAGATGTGTGATGCGTGTGGGAGGCGGAGCCAGGTTCCGTGAGGCAGCTAGAAGAGCTGCGGGTGCCCGCGCGATCTGTAATGAGAGCGGGGGTGCGTGCATGGGCAGGAACAGTGGCCGCAGCGGCAGGTAAGGAGGGAACACGTCGCAAAGGACGTGTTCCCCGATTCCTTACAAGGATATAGTCAATTTCATTCTTTATTCCATTGGGTCCGCTGCATATAAATTTTCTATTTAGATTCTTCTTAAAGAATGAATTCATGATGTAGACGTTTTCACATTTTGCAAATTCTATCAATCTTTCTCTTTGTTTATTCCTGTTACCGTAACCATACATACCAACTGATGCTTTATCTTTTTGCTTTTTGAGAACCAATTTTTGCATTGAAATTTTCCAGAAGTTGGTTGATTTTATGGTACAGGTCGTCCACTTCATTGTCCGTGTGACTTTGTGTTGGGGAATACACCTTAATCACTTAAAGCCTGTATCTCTTTGTCAACTGAATGCCGATTCTGGCTTCTCTTTCCGATCAGCTTTCATACTCTATTATGATGTTTTTCAATCTCTTGTTAATGATTAAGCTTATTGCCCTGTTTCTTCCATTTGTTTGTACATGTTTATAACAGGTGTCAGCTTTTAAGCTAAATTAGGCCCTCGTCTTTTCTTCTAACTTCACATGCCACCAATAGCCCATTTAATGTTTTGAAGCCCATCTTCCAGTGCTGCTGCACTGGAAAGAGTCTGGCAGTTGTGGTTTGAGGTTTGAATGAAGGTGGCAATGGGTGTTAAAGACGATGTATAGTGGCACTTGTGCTGGTAAGTTCAACCATACTATGAAACCTTGAACAATATACCCGGGTAAAGTTGGAAATGAGGCCAGCATAAAAAGTAAGGCCTCCAAAAAGCTGTGGCACTCATTGTCTGGAGACCTGACTCAACTCTGCCTACCAGTGTACAGTACACTACTATGATTATATATATAATTAAAATAATTATTATGTTCCCCTTAGTTTATTTCTGAGCACGTGAGTAACTGTATATGTGATCAGAGTGAGATATTCCACTGTGTCATCTGTTGAATCAAATTCACATTTTCTCCATAATCCAAAATGAAAGCTTTCTAATGAGTTTTGGCAAAGCACAAAAATTAAAACCAAAACACACGGTCAAGTTCACATCTCTAATATGTATATATTGTGATGCCCACACCATGTTGCAGTATCTTTTAGTTCCAATTTAAGGCAGGAAACACTGTATCTCTCTATATGGGGTTTATTTACAGGGATTAAATCATACACCAACCGGCCCACCGGCCCTTTAAGTCAAAACAAAACATAAAAAGAACACCTATTCCCTTTAAGGAAAATAACTCAACTTTGCTTCAGCCCTTTCTAATGACGACTGGACAACTATACTGGTTCCCAGCTTAAAATATGTAGTACCATATGCACCCCACCTGAACAGTCTTAAGCACATCAATATAGCGTCTCTCTTATCTGTTATTCCATTGGAGTAGACGTCCCCGCTATTCTTTATTGGCTATAGGCTAACAGTGGAGGTTTTTTGTTGCCTTTTTTTTTTGCCTTTTTCACCCACCATAACTTAAAATGTATATGGTAAGCCTACCCAGCTTAGAAATATTGCAAAGCAAGTAAAAACCAACCTCACACTGATGATACCCATCAAGGCTGAAACATGTCTGTGAGTGGTTTGATTTGTTTTGCTAGTCCCATGCTGTGCTAAAAGCTGTGTGAACGGCGATGCATTTGCTTAAATGGGCTCCCTGTGAATGGATTTTCCAGGCAAAAGGTGACACATTGTGTGCTCATTTGCATGTCATTTCCCAGAATTCCTTGCTGCAGTGGGAGCACTGTATGCTAGGTGATAATGGTTGGAAGGCAGAGTTGCAGACCTGTCTAAGATATGTGAATGTGCTCACAAGTGATATTCTTTATTTTATATGTATGTACAGTATGGAGAGAGAGAGAGAGACAGAGAGAGACACACAGAGAGAGACACAGAGAGAGAGACACAGAGAGAGAGAGACACAGAGAGAGAGAGAGAGAGAGAGAGAGAGAGAGAGAGACACAGAGAGCAATAGTGAAATGTTTTGCATACAGACAGCAGTCACCAAGTACTAAAATAGAAGGTCTTCTTATGCAAATAGAGGATATCTGAAAGTAACCTTAGGGGGTTGGAGGGTACTGCTGAGAGCATGTGTATGATTATCTATAACTGTAAGGCCGAATCACTCAACGAAAAATCTAATAGTCTTTAATAGAATGTATTCTTGATTCAGTATAATATCTAATCTTGACTCTCTCCGAGTCCACAGGTATGTTTAGATGTGGTCCTGCATCGGTTCAAGCCATTAAACATGGCCACGTCTGCTTCCAGTTTGACACACCTTTTATTTATTCTGAGGTATGCCGTTTATCTTCTTCATTTGTACTACACGTATACAAAGTGGATTACAAGTATCATCTTTTATCATTTTGGTAGTAGTAATATATTAACCACCTTAGGTTAGTTTTTAGATACATAATTAGGGTAGAGTGTTGGCAATTTAAGTGATTCCTACATTTCATTTTATATAGATATATTGTTATAAATTTCAGTTTTATGGCCCCACGAGCAGATCCATTTTGATCAATTCTGATCCATTGAGACAATGTATATTTATCACTTTGATAGTTTCGGTATGGTTTTGAACTCTTGCAAAGTAGTATTTTAAAAGAACAGCATGGGTAACTTGGTAATATATGAACAAATAAATGGATGATATGCCCAACTAAACTGCCAAGTAGACTGTCATAGAATTTACCAACATTCACACACCGGTATATTGGAGAATGCAAATGGACCCTTCCTTTAATGCTATTGTAAGTCAAACTTGCAAAATAATACTTTCACAAACACAAAGAAATTATCTTGGTTTGAGCATACTGTATGAAGCTCATGCCGACTACAGCGACAAGTATTTGGGTGAGGATTTAAAAGGAAATTCAACTAAAGGGAACATTTTGTTTGTAACAAAATCAAGTACATACCAATAAAAAGAAAATGTCTGTTTAGTAATTTAATACTTATATTGTATAATTTCAGGTAAACAGTGATATTGTTTACTCCAAGATAATGAAGGATGGAACGAAAGTAGTTGAGTTTATTGACAAAACACATGTGGGTCAAAGAATTATGACTAAAGAAATTGGAGGAAATGGTTCACAGGACTTAACTGATTTCTACAAATTCTCTGAAGGTAATTTAGTATTTTACATCTACTCTTAAAGGACATCTAACACTTGATCTACATTTGATTTAAAGGGGAAAATGTAGATTAAATTGTTCTGTTCAAGTTTGACCCAAAGCAACAATAAGTGTTACAGTGTATATCTATCTATCTATCTATCTATCTATCTATCTATCTATCTATCTATCTATCTATATATCATTTTATTTCAGAATCATTGGCAAACCATACCCCCATTCTACTTATGCTCAAATTTATTATACAGTTAACAGTCATTTGCGCCGTTGTTTCCCCCCTTTCCCTATATATATATATATATATATATATATATATATATATATATATATATATATATATATATATATATATATATATATGTTTAGTGTCACTAATGTAAATATATATATTAATATATATATATATATATATATATATATATTAATATATATATTTACATTAGTGACACTAAACATATCAAACACTGTCACATTAAGAAACAAAAGAAATCATACAAATAACATCTACTCCTTTAAGGAGTCTAACTCACAGCATATCCCTATCTGCAATGTTGGCTGGGTAAGCCAGTTCCCAACATTAAATAACACACGCATATAACATCGAATTCTTAACTGTCAGATGGGGATAGCGTCCCAATATATTCTCAGGTGCTGCAACACTTGAGGGGGCCGTCTACCCCGAACTGGATCCTATGGAGCAGCATCCTCCCAGCCTCCAGGCTCTAAGAGAGAAGGAAGCAACAAATATAACTGTAATATATTCCTGTTCCTCAATTAGGAGAGCAGGTGAGGGAAACCAGAACCTTTGTAAAGTTGGGTATGGATTTCCTATCCACCAGCCTCAGTGACTGTGAATCTTTGGGGTGGATCACATCCATACTATGGCCGCACTTTCTTCTATAAATCAGGCAAAAAGCTGCCCACTATCCTGGGACTATGTCACTATATATATATATATAGGGCGTGGGCACCGTGGCATGGTGACGTCACATCACGTTGAGCAGTTGATCCCGAGCAAGCAGCAGCTAGTAGGAGCGCTCCGGCAGCACTGGCAGCTCTGTGTACCAGCAGGAGCAGAGGAAGAGAGCTAATCCAGCTAAGTATCACGCATAGAGTTGTGATTTACTAATGTGACTACATTTGCTGACACTAGCTACAGGGACTCCCAGTAGTTATTGACAGCGATGTTGGAGCTGTGTTGTTTGGAAGCAAGCAACGTTCATATGACAGTTTAGTAACAGGGAATCCCCCATCAATTTGGCAATTTAGCCATTATCACAGATTGCTATGATATTGTTTCTCTGGTCTACTGTTACCATATAATCATTGTCACTAGTCATAGGGACTCCCAGTACTTGTTGAGAGCGATGTTGGAGCTCTGCTACTTGCAAGCAAGTAGCGTTCATATGATAGCTTATGTGTGAGGGAATCCCCATCTGCTAAACGGCAATTCAGTATGAACACTACTTTTGCTTTCATGGTCTGCGGTTGCAGTCATACACAGTGCTGTACACATTATGTGGCTGTTGACGCTCCTCTAGCTGTTTACATATATGACAATAATTTGCTAACTGTTTTGAACTTGTTATTATCATAATCAGGCAGGAGGTACATCCAGCGATTAACGCTTTATAGTTCAGGCATTTAGTGACTCTGTGCAATCAATTAGCACTCTTGTTTGGGTTCTAGACCATCAGCTCAACGTGTTTTAATATTTTATTAATATTTTTATTATTTTTTCACTTTTCACCTTGGTTTTTCACTATAGCATTGTTAGAAAATTTAAAAATGTTTATTGTGATGTGCACCCTAAATGTACTTCTGTGAATGCTCTTGTGACTTTATCACGTGATCATTCAATTGTTAATGATATTAACTTCTGTACATAGGTAGCACTCACTTAGTGTTATTTAACACTTGGTAATTTATACTTATTTGTGTATTTGATAGTGAGCGGTGTGCAATACTTTGTGTTAAGCACAATTAACCCTTTGTGTGCCCTTGAGACATAGCTACTACGTTACTGGGTCTTTCACTACAGGGGCCCCATGATGTAGTAGCTAAGTCATAAAGTCCCTGCTCATTTTTCTATAGGAGATTGTGCTCTGCGCTCCTGCTGACCACAGAACCCTATCTATAATGAAGTGGAACAGAAGGATCGCGAGGGCCTGGGGGGTCGTGACACTAGTGTTGCAGCCCCACCGATATTCAAATGGTTTATACCAAGTTTAGGTATTGTTTTGGGATAGTATTCTTCAATTAAGTAATTTCCCAGAATCCCTTGCTGCAGTGGGAGCACTGTATGCTACTGTATGTGATAATGGTTGAAAGTGAGGGTTGCAGACCTGTCTAAGACATGTGAATGGGCTTACAAGTGATATTCTTTATTGGCTATATGCTAACAGTGGAGGTTTTTTGTTGCATTTTCACCCACCATAACTTAAAATGTATTTACACACACACAGGGAAAAGCGTCCCAAAAGAGCACTCTGGTATACAAAAATGAACAATGCTTTATTATAATCACAATCACTAAAATCATAAATAAAACAGTCTCACTGATCCTACCAGTGTACAAATGTATGGATAACCTCTGGAAGACTCAGTAAAAAGTAAAGTGCTAGGTGAAACTAGAGACGTAAAAAGCTATCATTGGCTAAAGGGAATGAAGGGAGGGGACAGGCAGAAATATAGCCTCAAGCCAACAAGACCGTCCGTTCATTAACAAGGTCATGTATGGAACAAAACATCCCCCAAAAACAGCAAAAGTGCCCCCTGAAAGGGTCACAGAGATGAATAGTGATACCACAATAATCAAGCACTATAATTATGATGAAGTTAGAGAGGAATCTAAGGGCTCGTTCAGGGTGCCTGCTTTGGCATATGGAGGGCGCGCGTCCGCGAGTGCGCGCGTTGCTGGTGTAGGAGACGTCCGATCATTCCCTGCCGACAGCCTGGGCGTTCTGTCGTTCAGTGGGCGTGTCTTTGACGTCACATCCTAATCCTCCCGGCCACAGACAGAGAGCAGGGATGAGGTGTTGCAGCCTTGAAATCATTCTGAAGAATGATTTCATTGGCTGCCTTGGTCCCTGTGACGCTGCTTCAGCTGCAGTAAACGAAATTTTCGTTTACTGAAGCTGTCGTCAGCGGCAACTCCTGGCTTCGGAGGCAGGCCAGTAGCTACCCTGACAACAAGTATTCAATTTGAATACTTTGTTGCTCACGGCAGCACGCACGTCAGCACGCCCTGCCCCCGAAGCCAGCACCTTGAACGAGGCCTAAACAAGCAAAAAGGCAAACTGCATCATGAGTTTGAAATAGAAAGATCACCGGACAAGTCTCCCCCACAATAGGATTCAGAGATTAGAAGTAATCGCAGAGGAGGGAACACCTCCCCTCCTAAGAAGAGAAGAAGGGCGTGGCGGAAGAAGATGGAAGAAGACGGAGAAGACCCCAAACAAGAAAAGAAGACCCCAAGACAGACGGGAAGGATTACAAATAGAAGAAAGAAGACACAGACGTGGATTGTAAGGGTTTATTATTTTATGCTTACCTGTGGATTGGTTCCAGTGCTTCCGGGTCGCCTGGATTTCGGTGAGTGGGCATCTAATGGTGAGTAAACAAAAGAAAAGTTTATTATTTTTACTTTTACAGGTTTTTTAGAGTTTTGATTCATGTCTTTTATTTTTTCAGTCCCATTTAATCCCGTGAATGTATCTATGTATATACATACATTCACGGACACTGAATGGGTGTATTGTATGTGATTTTTGTATGTAAATACATTGTATTTTATGCTCTATTTTTGCCCCTGTATTTTATGTATATCTATCTATATGGATAGACCTACAGGGATAATAATTGATTGTTTTGCTAATGTTTATGTTCTTTTCATGTATGGCTAATGTATTTATCAGCTTTATTTTGTCATTGTTGTGAATAATGTAATTTGTATTTAGTTACAGGTTATTTGTAATGGCTTATTTCTGGTAGTTAGATTAGAATGATGGTGGTTACTTTAAATTAGAATTCTTTTGGCAATGGTTTGGCTTTGGGAATTGAATAGGGAATTGTATAATTGATTTATATTGTATTGTAATTGTTTGAGGAAATGGATTAATTGATTGATGGTAATTGTATTGATGTTGCTTAGTTTCTATTTGATTTTCATGATGGCATTGGTGGTTAGGGGACATTGTTCATAGTGTACTTTATTGTTACATATATTTTGCATAGTGTTACATGATGCACAGATTAATCGCATCATGTACACACTCAATGCAATTGTGTGACATCTCATATACATTTGTGTAGTTGCTGGTTTGTTGGTTTATATTTACAATCGATGCTGGATTTATTGTAACATGCAATTCGGTGATTTTAAGATTAAGAATTCATGTTTTGATTTATGCATGTTTTATATGCTTAATAATGGGCAAATAATATATTATCCATATCTGGATAATAGTTATTTTGCACATTATTGTACTGTATGTGTTGGGGGGGCTGGGGGGGCGAATGGTGTATTGAATGTAAAGGTCCGGTTTATTTTTTTTACATACAGGGTTGGTTCCTCAGGTCTGCGATAGACCTCTGGAGACCACCTGAGGTGTCCTCGGGCATCTCACGGGTACCAGGCTGCGTGGTCCACAGAGGACACCTGCGGGGAAGAACCAGTGGCCACACATCTGTGGGGGCACCGCGGACCCGTAGGGACCACCCGTGGGCTGCCAGACCCCCGTGGGAACCACCCGAGGCCCCTCAGACACCTGTGGGTCTGACCCAGGGCCCCCAGACATCCACGGGCCTACCGTGGGGACCCAATTGTGGCCCACAGTGACCCGCGGAGACCACCTGGTGGGCCATGGCACCTGGCAGGACCCACCAACAGGCCTCCAGACCCTGTATGAAACAAGTTGCTGGTAACCTGTAGGTCTGTGAGGTGTCCCGTCAGGCCCACCGGGGACTCACGTGGGCCTGGGGTATGAACCCTGTATGTAAAAGAATAAATCATGTATTTATGGGGGGCACAGGGGGTGGGTTATGTATTTAATAAATAGAATGATGTTTATTGTGGGGCTTTGTATTGTTTTTATTGTGGTTACTGGGGGAGGGGGGAGGGGGGAGGGGGTATTGGCCCCAAGGGTATGTGGGTAGGCCTCCCGGCTGGGTAGTGAGTGAGAGTGGTTAGGCCTCACGGGGTGGGGGGTTAGTGGGGGAGGGTATGTAGGCTTTCCGAGTTGTGGGTGAGGGTGGGTTAACCCCTTAATGACTGTAGCGGTTAATAACCGCTATGGTGATTAAGGGGTTAGGGGACATTACATTGACTATTGTGATTGTTGTGCATGTTTTGCAGCACCTGAGGGGCATGGGCAGGATGAAGATGAGGCTGAAGACGGCCTTCATCATGGGTGCCTGTAAAAGGTAAGTGTCATATATATTGACTTTATTTATTGTAATTTATATGTATTTAAAATGGGCAAATGCATTATTATCCATACTGTATGTGGATAATAGTTATTTTGCCCATTACTGTATTGTATGTGTTAGGGGGCGGGGGGGATGTGTGTTGTATATTGTTATGTTTATTGGGGGCAATTGGCCCGAATAAACATGCTATTGTGCCTTAACCCCTTCATTGCCTTAGCGGTTGGCCGCTAAGGTAATGGAGCTGCTTTAATGTATTTTTATTAATAGTGTGCGGGAGCAGGAGCTGAACCGCATTGATTTCTGCCTTTGGGACCCCCTGCTTCCCGAGTTACAGGCCCCGGTTTGGGGCAGCGGAGGCCAGTGTCGCCGCCATCTTTATAGAGCCCACGTCGCGTCTTGGACGCTATAAAGATGGCGGCGTCACTGGCCTCCGATGCCCCATACCGGGGCCTGTAACTCGGGAAGCAGGGGGTCTCTGAGGCAGAAATCAATGCGGTTCAGCTCGGGACCCCCTGCTCCCGCACACTATTATTAAAATGTACATTAATGCAGCTTCATTACCATAGCGGATAGCCGCTACGGTAATGAATTATTGTTTATTGTCATGTGTGTTTTGACAGTAGTATAGATGTGTAGGGGGTCTCCTGAGCTGAACCGCATTGGTTTCAGCCTCGGGCACCCCCTACTTCCGGAGATACAGGCCCCTTTATGGGGTGCCGGTATCCCCTGCAGAATGTAAATATCCCGGTCACGTGACGCGGAAGCTTTAAAGTGCAGGGGATACCGGCACCCCATAACGGTGCCTGTATCGCCTGAAGTAGGGGGTCCTCGGACCTGAAACCAATGCGGTTCAACTCCGGAGACCCCCTGCTCATGTACACTATAATTAAATGTATTTATTTAGTGTACGATCGCCTGTAACAGCCTTGCATGGAGATGGCAAATCTCCATGCAAATGTAACATGCAGCTTTTTTTCCTATCAGGTAGCGTACGGGAACTTTAAGTGCGATAGCAGAGGAAAAAAAGCTTGCACGCACGATAAGCCAGTTTTGGGCACGTCCGATAGAAAATGCGCTGCCGGCTTCATTTTTTATCGGATGTGCTAATTTTTTTCAGGCCAGCGCGAAAGCTCGGAGCTTAGTGCATAGCCCCCATAGTGTTGGTTGCTTGCATCCTTGAATTCCGTAGTTGTTTCATAAATTTATAAGCAGAGCAGGAGCAACAGGAGAAAAAACCATTGTGAACACTTCTTTTTTTAAAAAGCTCTCCAGCACAGTGGCACAATAATGACTGTGTACCAGTTTTTCTGTCAAATTCAGGGCCTTTCTGCTGACCATATTGATTGAGTTCCCTCATTTCTTATTAAGGTCAGAGTCTGTCATTAATGCAAACCAATATTTTTTGGAGTATCTGTTTACAGTTGGACCATTGATGGTTATACGTCCCAACAAAGCGTATAGTGCTAGTCATCTGGTCTATATCCTTAACTTTAGTTATCAGGAGCGAGTCTCTTGTTCTGTTTCTGTGGATTTAAAACCATGTTTAATCATAGTATTACTATATCCTCTCGCTTGAAATTTAGAATGCATTTCACTTGCGCTTGCCTCAAAGGTTTTTGGTGTGGAGCAATTGCTTTTAAGTCTAAGGAATTCTCCTACTTGGACTCCCATAATTTGGTGCAGAGAGTGTGCACTTGTTGCATGGAGAACTGAATTGGTTGATGTTTAATTTCTGTGTATATATATATATATATATATATCAATATGGATCTTACCCTCAGAATCCTTAGTGATTCTGAGGTCCAGAAAGTCAACTGTACTGGAACTGGCCACACTAGCAAGCTTTATGTTTTGAGGGTTGTGTTTGAGGTCATCGATGAAAGAATGGAAGGCAGGTCTCCCCCCATCCCATAAGATCAAAATGTCATTGGTGAACCTAAACCACAAAAGTACATGTTCCACACCCATGTAGCCCTCCTCCAAGAACACAATTTCTCTCTTCCATCTCCCCAGGAATTGGTTGACATAGGAGGGCACTCAAGTGGCACCCATCGCCATTCCCCTTTTCTGTAAATAAAATTTATGCTTGAAAACAAAATTATTGTGAATTAACACAAAAGGAAGCAGATCCATAAGAAATTGAATTACATCTTCATTCAAATTGCCCATTGGCAAAAAGTATCACACTGCCTGTAGGCCATTCTTATGATGGATGCTTGTATAAAGCGTTTCCACATCCCAGGTGGCTGGTATGATATTTTTGTCCATGGTGAGTTGATTTAATCTTAGAAGGACGTCCGTTGTGTCCCTCAGATATGAGAGTAAAGTTTTCACAAACGGAAGTAAAAAATGATCAAGGAAATAGCAGATGGATTCACACAACCGCCTTATACCGGGCACGATTGGTTTGTCCTCGGGGGTGGGAGAGATCCTTGTGTATCTTGGGCAATATGTAAAAAGTGGGTACTATAGGATGCCTAGATATAAGGTCATCACAGCATTAACGAGTAATGATACCCTATGCTGCTGCTTCACTTACCAGTCTGTCTATGGCGAAGATTATAGTAGGGACGCATGACGGTGTACATGGCGTCGCGCACGCCTATCGCCCGAGCAATGAGTGCACTGAGATTGAGCGATTGGGGAGGCGTGGCAAATGCGTCAGCAGGCTGGTTCACCCTCATTGGCTGAACCGCTCATGTAACATGGCCGTGATGCGGCCGCCAAGCGTAAAAAACAAAATCATTTGTACTTTGAAAAATCTACCACGCGATCGCTCATAATCACGTTCGCACAATTTGTCCGACCTGATACGGCGGCTGCCGTTTGTTCGCGCAACGCGCAAAATCACACGCACCATCACGCCCAGTATAATCGTGGCCTAATGATAGTTTTTATCTGCATGTAGCCCTCTTACCCCCACCCAAAGTGAGATTGAGATGGGTAGGTGTATCTGACTACTTATCTGTGTGGTGCTGTACCTGTTTGGCAACCAGGAGGGCTGAGCTTCTGCCACGGGGAACCTGGGGTATATACTTACACTCGGTGCAGCGCCTCCACTGATGAGGGATCCCAACATGGTGGGAGTGTGCCCTCACCAGAACAACCATCCAGTAAATACACACAATGTGAATAAACAGTATTTACTGAGCATGAACGATAACTTCAATGAAACTCTCTTTGCATAACATTAATACATCATAGAAATAACATTGCATCACCCTGAATGCATACCATCTCCTCACCCACATGTCCATCATCACATCACCCTCAGTCCCTTGAGTGTCCACAACAATAAGGTGAATGTGAGTGTGAGGGATAGTGCTTCCCTGTGTTGGGGCCCGGTGGTGCACTTATTATACTACCTCCCTGATCACTGCTCCTGATCAGGATAATCCTTGGAACTCAGCAACACTGCAGTGATCCCACGCTGTGCTGCGCTGCTCTCTGCAGGAATGGATACACACGCTGACTCCACAGAGGAGGGATCCCCAGCCGGAATTATCCCTTACCACAGTCTCTGCTATGGAGTCAGATACTATTTCTGCACTCAGGCTGCACAGGCATTCAAGCAAAGTCCTGCAGCATGTCTCTTCCTCTCTGAGTATGGTGAAGGAGTCCCTGTCTTAAGGCAGTCCCTATCACATACAGTATTCCTCTACAGTGTCTCAGGGGACTAACTGGGCCCTGGGGGTATACCTCTACCCTAGTCCCTGCATGTAGAAGATCTCTTGCTGTAGATTCTGTCTGATCCCACCAGACTCTCAACCTCTTATTTTTACTAAAAGAGGTGAAAAATTCACCTCCACTGGTGTATCTTTTATTTTGCACAATTTATCTTAAAACCTATATTCAAATAAGCGTATCAAATCAGTTCTATATGTAAATGGGACTGATTTGACAATGATGCCTAGGATAATTTATAAAGTATATCTTAGTCACCACCCACATAAGTGAAAGTAATAAACGTTAGTGTTAAGGAAGTTGTGTAGTGTCGATCGTAAATCCCCAAATTTAATAAAGTGCACTATTAAGGTGCAAACATATATATATATATATCATGGTGTGCATATAGTGATGAATTGTGAAATATTTTAAATGAAATAATAAAGATGGTGGTGTGTGGTTAATTATCCCTTTCTTTGCTTCCTAATAAAGTTTGTATAAAAAGCAAAAAAGGTGTATTCTCTTGTTTTCAATGAAGTACCTTTAGCAATAAGCTGTAATTTTAGTAGTACACAATATATTATTCAACTTCTAGTAGTCTAATATGTGCATACATAATAGTTGCATGCACACATGAGACACATAAACTGAATATTAGCAAGTGCTTTCTCTTCTCCTCAAATTACATTGCTCTATATTTTGTATTTAAGATCACACAGATATCCTATACATATTTAGCCTCTGTGGTATCCTATTTCATTAGTCATAATTTATGACTTGGTTCCCACTTCCTGTTAATATACATATATTGTGCCACATATATTAAATGTAAGTGTACAGTCGCGGCCGTTTTTATTCTAACTTTTGCCTGGTCTCGGCCGTGACAGAAACCGGGCGCGCGCCGGGGTGTCCCGGGCGCGCGCCGGAGCCTCGGAGGATTTGTCCTCCGATCGAGGCACCCCCCTCCCCTCTCCGGGTCCACCGTGACCCCCGGAGCCCCCCACCGCCGTCCCCCACATTAGAGGACTCCAGGGCTCCCTTCGGGGAGCCCTGGGCAGGGGCACATGGCGCGCACGCACCCGATGAAGCGTGACCGCGCATCGGTGACGCGCGGCACGCCGAGGGGATTCGTTTAGGAAGCCGGGAAACCTCGCGGCTTGTGGCTCTAGCCGTTTTAGAATAAACTTGGTCGGTACTGTATATAGGAGCTGTTAATTGTGTGGGTAGTTGGAGCTTACAAGGTGCTGTATCAAACACTGTGTCCCTGCTGCTCCTAATGCCCTCCGTTTGTCACCTTAATTGTAAGAGGAGTCTGTGCAGAAACCTAACTGCTAGTGGATTCCTTCACGGTCCACATCTTAGTTACACTTGCTATATAGATACAATGATATTCCTAGGCAAATCTTACTCGCAACTTTTTTTGCGGTCTTGCTTAGAGAAGGGATGACTATGGCGTCATCATCACCCAATGAAAAAAATACTGCATCTGCCCGCGTTTATCAGAGTTGCGCCGCTACGGCCGCATTAGGATAAAGGCGGCCGCAGCTGTGGCTCCCTTTTGAAGTGAAACTTCCTTAGTGGCACCTCATTCCAACTGGGGCAAACATGGATTGTGGAGACAGAAATGAAACGGATGTGACGTCAGTGCTGGCAGTTGAGGCCGGGCTGTGTTCTGGCTCAGCCCGACCCCAACACTGACATGATCCCAACCGCTCAAAAAATCAGATGCGGCGGCTCCCCCAACATGGCCGCAGACATATGCGGCTGCGGCGGCAATAGTCGCCGGCGCCACTCCAAACGGCCGCAATTCCCCCCACGTGTATTGCTAGTGTACAGTGGCTCCCTGGGCTCTCTGTCCCAGCTGCGACATATGCGGCGGCAGCCCCTCTTAACGGCTGCAATTTCCCCCAGGTGGAGATGGGCATGGGCGGCATCCGGGGCAGCGGGGACCCGCTGACCAGCTCCTGGGACCAGGCCCGCTCTCTGTCCCAGCCACGCGCTCTGTCGGGCTGGAGTGGAGACTCAGACAGAGCCCCATGCCCATGCGCATACGCTGCTGGGCTCACTCGCGTACAGGCAGCAAGGGGAGCTGTTCAGCTACCGCCATGCTCTGCACTGCCCGCGCCACGCATGCGCAGTAGTCATGGCGATGCTGCCAGGCGCCACACATGCGCAGAAGCGACTGGCAGCGGCGCCGTTCCCCCCACACGCTCCTAGCGCCCATTGACAGTGGCGCCATTCCGCCCTCCACTGATGCGGGCGTTCCCGGGCCCTCTGTGTATGCGTGTGTGTCAGTCAATGTGTGTATGTGTGTGTATGTGTGTCAGTCAGTGTGTGTATGTGTGTCAGTCAGTGTGTGTGTGTGTGTGTGTGTGTGTGTGTGTGTCAGTCAGTGTGTGTGTATGTGTGTGTGTATGTGTGTCAGTCAGTGTGTGTGTGTGTGTGTGTGTGTGTGTGTGTGTGTGTGTGTGTGTGTGTGTGTGTGTGTGTGTGTGTGTGTGTGTGTGTGTCAGTCAATGTGTGTATGTGTGTGTGTCAGTCAATGTGTGTATGTGTATGTGTGTGTGTCAGTCAGTGTGTGTATGTGTGTCAGTCAGTGTGTGTATGTGTGTCAGTCAGTGTGTATGTGTGTCAGTCAGTGTGTGTATGTGTGTCAGTCAGTGTGTGTGTGTATGTGTGTCAGTCAGTGTGTGTGTGTGTGTGTGTATGTGTGTATGTGTGTGTATGTGTGTCAGTGTGTGTGTATGTGTGTCAGTCAGTGTGTGTGTGTGTATGTGTGTCAGTCAGTGTGTGTGTGTGTATGTGTGTCAGTCAGTGTGTGTGTGTGTGTGTGTGTGTGTGTGTGTGTGTGTGTGTGTGTGTGTGTGTGTGTGTGTGTGTGTGTGTGTGTGTGTGTGTGTGTGTGTGTGTCAGTCAGTGTGTATGTGTGTCAGTCAGTGTGTGTATGTGTGTCAGTCAGAGTGTGTGTATGTGTGTCAGCCAGTGTGTGTGTCAGTCAGTGTGTGTGTGTGTGTCAGTCAGTGTGTGTGTATGTGTGTCAGTGTGTGTGTGTGTGTATGTGTGTCAGTCAGTGTGTGTTTCCTGCTGCAGCCACGGGCGGGGTGTAACATTGCGCACCACCTCCCCCCCCCTTTCCGAAATTCTGCGCACCCCTCCCCCCCCTTTCCGAAATTCTGCGTACCCCTCCCCCCCGGGGGGGGGGGGACATGCGCCCTGACTGACACGCATACACACACTGACTGACACGCATACACACACAGACTGACACGCATACACACACTGACTGACACACACACACACACACACATACACACACAGACTGACACACATACACACACACACTGACTGACACATACACACACACACACACACACACACACACACACTGACTGACACACATACACTGGCTGACACACATACACACGAGGAATTCACACAGTGCAAATAGCTAATACAGGGGATGTGTGCCGAGCACGCGCATTATAAGTCAAATTTATTTGCGTTTTGTCAATGAAATTGTATTTTGATTTTTAATTAAAACATCACCAATACAAATACAATTTCTGTGACAAAAGTCAAAGAAGTTTCACTTACTATGCGCGTGCACAGCACACACAGCTTTTTTTTTAAATATGGGCACCACATCTGCTTTATGCCAATCTTGTGGTACTGAGCCTGTGGAAATGGAGTCCTTGAATATTAAATATAATGGTTTGGCTATTACTGAACTTAACTCCTTGAGAACTCTTGGATGTATGCCATCGGGGCCAGGTGCCTTATTTACTTTAATTTTTTCAAGTCGCTTATGAACTTCTTCCTCAGTTAACCAATTGTTCATTAATATGGAGATTGTGGTTTCCTTCTGCTATTGAACTTGATTCTTCCCTGGTAAACACAGAAGCAAAGAATTTGTTTAATACCTCTGCTTTTTCCTTATCTCCAATAATCTGCCTACCCATCTCACACTCTACTCCGACACACTCCGACTCTAATATGCCCAGAGTCTTCAATTTCTACTTCTAGTCCATTTATTTAATCATCATCTTTGCAGACTTGACACATTTGTTGAACATCATCCTGGTCTAACTGAGATTCATACAGAGGTCCACTTTCTTACTTGCTTTGGAGAGTTCTCCAATTTGTTGCTGGAGGTCTTCTGGATTTGTGGCAAAAATAAAAATGTCATCTGCAAATCGTTGGTGACTCACATATTCACTGTTGCTTGCGATTCCTTTTTATTCCCACATTCTTCAAGTGTTGCTTTGGAAAGCTTTGGTGACATGGTGTCTCCCTGTTTCACTCCCCTACTGATCCGTATTTTGCTTGTATCTTCATGTAATCTAATGGTTGATGTGGCATTCTCGTAAATGTTCTTCAGAATTTCAATGTACGCTTCTTCAACATGTTGTCTTCTTAATGCATCAAGGACTGCTGAGTTGTAGACAGAATCAAATGCTTTTTCATAATTTATGAATCCTAAAATGAGTGGTAGATAATATTTATTACTTTAGGAAATAATGTCTTCCGTGACTTGAATGTGGTCCATTGTGTTGTATCCACTGGTAATCCTGCTTGTTCTCTAGGCTGGCCAAAGTATGGGTCTCTTGCAGCTGATGAGTTTCTTCATTAAAATCTTGCAAGTGATTGGAAGTAATCTGTAGTTCTTAAGGTCTTCTTTGTCTCCTTTCTTGTGAATGAGGATAACTATGACATTACACGATGGTTCTGGAATGTTCTTGTTCTTCAAGCAGTATGTAAAGAGTTTTGAAAGGAATTTTTCTACCTCTTCCCCCGCTTATTTAAAGATTTCACTTGTAATTCCATTTTCCCCTGGAGCCTTCCCATTCTTCTTGGATGTTATTGCTTTTGCACCATCTTCTGGAAGAACACATGGTGGTTTCTTCTCACTTGTTACTCATTTATGCCCTGTGTTCGTGTAAAATTTACTTTAGAATTACTCAATATACTATATATATATATATATATATATATAATGTACACATGGAGCTGCAGTATTTTTTATTTGAACCAAACACTGCTCCTCATAGACTATTTCCCTCAAGGCATATTCCACCTATTTTTAGTAATACTGCTTCACTGGTCTACTTTTTTACTGTTTGTTTTTTATTTTTCTTATTCTTAGCGGACTATGTTGTCCTTATTTTAATAAATTTGTTATAATTACTATATATGTGTAACACGGTTCCCCCCCCCCTCTCTGGTGAGATGTACTACTGGTTACTGCTGTTTGTGGTGCGGTCATACCTGTGAGGGTCCAGGAGAGCTGAGTGGTCCGCAATGGTGTGAGGAACAGGACAGGCTTTTGTAGATCTTCAATGTTCACTAAGGGTGTCAACGCCTCCAGCTCCAGTGGGCGCCAGGATTTCCAGCATTAGTCCCCCACTAGGGCAGATTCCATCCATACCCCAACCCAATAGACTGAGAGCTCAACTTCTTGCGTCCTCACCTAAGGAGGGTGGGAGCTGAACTGCTATAATTTAGCACTTCCTCTCTGATGCACCAGATGGGGAGGGCACAAGGTCTGCACCATGATTGGTTATACACAGACCTTTGTGGCACCACCTTTTCAGTCACTCAGACAGTCAACATGGGGGGATCAAAGCCCTAGGATAGCTTGCCACAGCCTATAGCTAGAAAGGACTTATGTGTCAGGAGGCAGAGAGGCAGTCTGGAGCAGCCATGGCTACATATGCACTAGGAGTGTGCACTCATATATATATATATATATATATATATATATATATATATATATATATATATATATATTTATATATATACACACACACACACACACACACACACACACACACACACACACACACACACACACACACACACACACTGGTCAGAAAAATTTGTGAACCCCAATGATAATTATGGAAATTCCCTAATGTTTCCATAATAACCTTCTTGAATCAAATCCTGTAATTTCTTAATATTCAACAAGGTTTATATTAACCAATTCTCTTTCTATTGAAACAAAATTATGTAGAATTGGACAAACAATGAGTAATTAAGAGTCAGTGTATGTACAAAATCAAGCAACCCTGGTTTTATCAGCTAAATTAAAGGGGTGATTAGAATCAGGTGTTTAAATAATTAGGCAGATCTTTAGGAGTGAGTTTGGAAGGTCCCACCCTATATAAAGATCAAAAACTTTGTACATTTCGTCTTCACCATACAGGTGTGTGGAAACCCATCCGCCACAAACAAAAGAACTCACTCAGGACCTCAGAAAAGCAGTTATTGATGCTCGGAAATTCCATATTTTTTTCATTATAACACAACCAGTCCTTTCTTAAATATGCAATAGGGTTTATATTAACCAGTTCCATGTCTTTTGAAACAAAAGGATGTATTAAGTAGACAAACAATGAGTAATTAAAAGTCAGGTATGTGTAAATGTAAATGAAACCCTGAATTTATCAACTAAATTAAAGGGGATAATTATAATAAGGTGTTTAAATAATTAGATAGATCTTCAGGTGGGTTTGGGAGGCCCCACCTTATATAAAGATCAGAAATGTTGATTTTGGCCTTCACCATATAGGTGTGTGGAAACATATCATGCCATGATCAAAAGAAATCTCTAAGGACCTGAGAAAAGCAGTTATAGATGCTCATCAGTCTCAAAAAAGGATACAAAATAATTTCTAAGGATTTGGGGCACCGCCAATCCACATTCTACAAATAGAGAAAGATCAAGACCACACTCACCCTACTCAGGAGCAGTCGTCCTACCCAAATCTCTCCAATAACAAACCGGTAAATCATCCAGGAAGTCACAAAGAACCACAAAGCAACATTCAAGGATTTGCAGACCACTCTTGCCTTGGCAAATGTATGTGTTCATGACTCAACTATAAGAAAAAGACTTAACAAGAATGATGTTTATGGAAGGATACCCAGGATTTAATCACTGCTCTCTAAAAAGAACATTGCTGCCCATCTGAAGTTCATCAAAGAGAGCATAGATGATTTACAAGACTTCTGGAACAATGTTCTTTGGACAGACAAGTCAAAGGTAGGACTTTTTGCCTCAATGAGAAACATTATGTTTGGCGAAAAACAAACATTGCGTTCAAACCTTATCTCAACTGTCAAGCATGGTGGTGGGATTGTGAGGATTTGGGGCAGCTTTGCTGCCTCAATACCTTGACAGCTTGCCATCATTGACACAACCATGAAGTCTGTATTGTATCTGAAGATTATAGAGGAGAATGTCCTCACACCCATCCGTGAGCTGAAGCTGAACTGAAAGTGAGTAGAAGCAGGTTTTTGAGAGGAATGGGACCAAATTCCTCAGAACTGGTGAGAGACTAACCAGCAGTTACAGGAAACGCTTAGTTGAAGTCATTGCTGCTGAAGGGGGTGCCGCCAGGTACTGAATCTAAAGGTTCACATACTTTATCACACATGGATATTGAACATTGAATCATTTGTGGATAAATAAATGTTGAAAAAGTATCATATTTTTGTATAATTTGTTTGATCAGGTTATCTTTATCTTATTAGTAGGACTTAGATTAAGCTCTAATAACCTTTTAGATTTGAAATATGTGAAATACGTGAAAATCCTAAGGGGTTCACAAACTTTTTCTTGCCACTTTGTGTGTGTATATATGTATATATGTATTGTATTGATTATCCTACCTTTGGGAGGTGAATGGTTAAGGATATGAGGGTATAAGCATGACCGGAAGTACATATAGTGTTATATAATATTCTACCACTAGATGGCAGTGGTAGTTTTTTGTATGTGTTGAGTAAAATAGAGTCTACAGTACAGTAATAGTTGTTTAACAGTAAACAGTTTGTGAACCGTATCGATATGTAATATTCACTCCCAGAAAGCTAGCTAAGCACACTACAATATGCACACAAGATAAAAAGGGATACAACTATATATATATATATATATTGAAATATATACACATTAATTAATATATAGCATATTGTATGTATGTATATATAAATACGTTTTAAGTTATGGTGGGTGAAAAGGGCAAAAAGAAACCTCCACCGTATTGCATATAGCAAATAAAAGATCACTTGTGAGCACATTCACATGTCATAAGCAGGTCTGCAACCCTTCCTTTCACCATTATCCCCAGCATACAGTGCTTCCACTGCAGCAAGGGATTCTGGGAAATGACATGCAAATGAGCACACAATGTGTCACCTTTTGTCTGAAAAACCATTGTTACATGGAGCCCATATAAACTAATCTGCGCTGTTAACACAGCTTTAAAGCACAGCATGGGAATCAGATACAAAACCAGAGAAACCATTCACGGACATGTTTCAACCTTAATGGGTATCATCAGTGTGAAGTTGGTTGTACTGCTGGCTTTACGATTTTCAAGACTAAGGTTTACCATCACGTTTTAAGTTATGGTGGGTGAAAAAGGCAACAAGAAACCTCCACCGTATTGCATATAGCAAATAAAAAGATCACTTGTGAGCACATTCACATGTGACCAACTTGTGGGCACCCAACTTCCCTGGTGTCCACAAGAGCCAACCCACCCAATGTGCGTCACAGCGCTATCCACGGTAAATGAAAGTGTTATTGTTGGTGCGCTTAGTGAGGTACCTGCCCAGGTGCTCCAGCACCCGTGTATGACAAAAAGTAACAGGGATCAGCTGATCCAGCGCCTCATCGTCAGCAAAGCCTCTGCCTCTGCATGAGGTGGTATCCAGCTGGATGGTCCCACCATGAAGAGAGTCTCTATCTGTGGGGTGATCTGGTCCCAGACCACCGGATTTCCAGTTCGCCGCTGTGTCACTCACACTTGGTACAACAGGGGCAATATCCCTATCTAATGGGCCTGTCCCTGCAGCAGCCGCAAGCTTGTGGGTGTCAGGGCCTAATAGGGGGTCTCTGGCCTAGTGCAGGGGCCACAGACACCCTACACATACACCCTCACCCTTCTGTGTCCCAGCTCCGACTGGCGTGGTTTCTGGCGTGCCTAATGTATCCATCTCAGAGCAGGGGAGTCCGGCCGCGCGATTGGCTAAGCTTAGCCACCTGACTAGCAGCCCCTGTGCCTTCTGAGGGCTGTAGTTCCCCTGCAAAGCTCTTGGAGTGATGCCCGCCGCTCCTTTAATGTACTGCGCTTGCACAGGGTGTACCAAGATGGCCGGCAGCTGTCAGGACACTTCTGCGCATGCGCTAGGCTTTACTGCGCTTGCGCGGCTGCAGCAAGATGGTGGTGCCCTGCAAAGGGAGCCGCTGCGGACCCCCGGCGACCCGGTCACCTCTCCGGATTACTCACAGCCCTCTTTGCACTCTCCCCAGCCCCCGCTGCCAGTTGCAGCCGCAGCGGGAGGTAAGGGGACGAAGGGGGACCCAGGGGACCTGGCCAGACATACATATATTACAATATGTTTAATAATCATACATTACAATATGCTATATATTAATTAATGTGTAAATATATAAAAACCCTTTTTTGTGCTGAGCTTGTGATATTTATATATCAAATATAGTATTACATTTTCAATCAATCAAGATAATATATACATATATATAATTTTTTTTAATACAGTAAGTATTAACATAGTTTTACTAAAGACCAAGTGGGATTTTATTTAAATACTTATATTTATCTTAAATTTGGCTAGAATCTTTATAAATAATTAAATAATATTCACATTATTTATTACATAATCGTGTATATATGTATATATGTATATATATATATATATATATATATATATATATATATATATATATATGCAAATACAACTGTATGCTCATTTGCATGTCTTAGGCAGGTCTGCAACCCCGCCTTTCCCCATTATCACCCAGCATACAGCACTTCCACTGCAGCAAGGGATTCTGGGAAATGACATGCAAATGAGCACACAATGTGCCACCTTTTGTCTGAAAAACCATTGTTACATGGAGCCCATATAAGCTAATCTGCGCTGTTAACACAGCTTTAAAGCACAGCATGGGAATCAGATACAAAACCAGAGAAACCATTCACGGACATGTTTCAACCTTAATGGGTATCATCAGTGTGAAGTTGGTTGTACTGCTGGCTTTACGATTTTCAAGACTAAGGTTTACCATCACGTTTTAAGTTATGGTGGGTGAAAAAGGCAACAAGAAACCTCCACCGTATTGCATATAGCAAATAAAAAGATCACTTGTGAGAACATTCACATGTGACCAACTTGTGGGCACCCAACTTCCCTGGTGTCCACAAGAGCCAACCCACCCAATGTGCGTCACAGCGCTATCCACGGTAAATGAAAGTGTTATTGTTGGTGCGCTTAGTGAGGTACCTGCCCAGGTGCTCCAGCACCCGTGTATGACAAAAAGTAACAGGGATCAGCTGATCCAGCGCCTCATCGTCAGCAAAGCCTCTGCCTCTGCATGAGGTGGTATCCAGCTGGATGGTCCCACCATGAAGAGAGTCTCTATCTGTGGGGTGATCTGGTCCCAGACCACCGGATTTCCAGTTCGCCGCTGTGTCACTCACACTTGGTACAACAGGGGCAATATCCCTATCTAATGGGCCTGTCCCTGCAGCAGCCGCAAGCTTGTGGGTGTCAGGGCCTAATAGGGGGTCTCTGGCCTAGTGCAGGGGCCACAGACACCCTACACATACACCCTCACCCTTCTGTGTCCCAGCTCCGACTGGCGTGGTCTCTGGCGTGCCTAATGTATCCATCTCAGAGCAGGGGAGTCCGGCCGCGCGATTGGCTAAGCTTAGCCACCTGACTAGCAGCCCCTGTGCCTTCTGAGGGCTGTAGTTCCCCTGCAAAGCTCTTGGAGTGATGCCCGCCGCTCCTTTAATGTACTGCGCTTGCACAGGGTGTACCAAGATGGCCGGCAGCTGTCAGGACACTTCTGCGCATGCGCTAGGCTTTACTGCGCTTGCGCGGCTGCAGCAAGATGGTGGTGCCCTGCAAAGGGAGCCGCTGCGGACCCCCGGCGACCCGGTCACCTCTCCGGATTACTCACAGCCCTCTTTGCACTCTCCCCAGCCCCCGCTGCCAGTTGCAGCCGCAGCGGGAGGTAAGGGGACGAAGGGGGACCCAGGGGACCTGGCCAGACATACATATATTACAATATGTTTAATAATCATACATTACAATATGCTATATATTAATTAATGTGTAAATATATAAAAACCCTTTTTTGTGCTGAGCTTGTGATATTTATATATCAAATATAGTATTACATTTTCAATCAATCAAGATAATATATACATATATATAATTTTTTTTAATACAGTAAGTATTAACATAGTTTTACTAAAGACCAAGTGGGATTTTATTTAAATACTTATATTTATCTTAAATTTGGCTAGAATCTTTATAAATAATTAAATAATATTCACATTATTTATTACATAATCGTGTATATATGTATATATGTATATATATATATATATATATATATATGCAAATACAACTGTATGCTCATTTGCATGTCTTAGGCAGGTCTGCAACCCCGCCTTTCCCCATTATCACCCAGCATACAGCACTTCCACTGCAGCAAGGGATTCTGGGAAATGACATGCAAATGAGCACACAATGTGCCACCTTTTGTCTGAAAAACCATTGTTACATGGAGCCCATATAAGCTAATCTGCGCTGTTAACACAGCTTTAAAGCACAGCATGGGAATCAGATACAAAACCAGAGAAACCATTCACGGACATGTTTCAACCTTAATGGGTATCATCAGTGTGAAGTTGGTTGTACTGCTGGCTTTACGATTTTCAAGACTAAGGTTTACCATCACGTTTTAAGTTATGGTGGGTGAAAAAGGCAACAAGAAACCTCCACCGTATTGCATATAGCAAATAAAAAGATCACTTGTGAGAACATTCACATGTGACCAACTTGTGGGCACCCAACTTCCCTGGTGTCCACAAGAGCCAACCCACCCAATGTGCGTCACAGCGCTATCCACGGTAAATGAAAGTGTTATTGTTGGTGCGCTTAGTGAGGTACCTGCCCAGGTGCTCCAGCACCCGTGTATGACAAAAAGTAACAGGGATCAGCTGATCCAGCGCCTCATCGTCAGCAAAGCCTCTGCCTCTGCATGAGGTGGTATCCAGCTGGATGGTCCCACCATGAAGAGAGTCTCTATCTGTGGGGTGATCTGGTCCCAGACCACCGGATTTCCAGTTCGCCGCTGTGTCACTCACACTTGGTACAACAGGGGCAATATCCCTATCTAATGGGCCTGTCCCTGCAGCAGCCGCAAGCTTGTGGGTGTCAGGGCCTAATAGGGGGTCTCTGGCCTAGTGCAGGGGCCACAGACACCCTACACATACACCCTCACCCTTCTGTGTCCCAGCTCCGACTGGCGTGGTCTCTGGCGTGCCTAATGTATCCATCTCAGAGCAGGGGAGTCCGGCCGCGCGATTGGCTAAGCTTAGCCACCTGACTAGCAGCCCCTGTGCCTTCTGAGGGCTGTAGTTCCCCTGCAAAGCTCTTGGAGTGATGCCCGCCGCTCCTTTAATGTACTGCGCTTGCACAGGGTGTACCAAGATGGCCGGCAGCTGTCAGGACACTTCTGCGCATGCGCTAGGCTTTACTGCGCTTGCGCGGCTGCAGCAAGATGGTGGTGCCCTGCAAAGGGAGCCGCTGCGGACCCCCGGCGACCCGGTCACCTCTCCGGATTACTCACAGCCCTCTTTGCACTCTCCCCAGCCCCCGCTGCCAGTTGCAGCCGCAGCGGGAGGTAAGGGGACGAAGGGGGACCCAGGGGACCTGGCCAGACATACATATATTACAATATGTTTAATAATCATACATTACAATATGCTATATATTAATTAATGTGTAAATATATAAAAACCCTTTTTTGTGCTGAGCTTGTGATATTTATATATCAAATATAGTATTACATTTTCAATCAATCAAGATAATATATACATATATATAAATTTTTTTAATACAGTAAGTATTAACATAGTTTTACTAAAGACCAAGTGGGATTTTATTTAAATACTTATATTTATCTTAAATTTGGCTAGAATCTTTATAAATAATTAAATAATATTCACATTATTTATTACATAATCGTGTATATATGTATATATGTATATATATATATATATATATATGCAAATACAACTGTATGCTCATTTGCATGTCTTAGGCAGGTCTGCAACCCCGCCTTTCCCCATTATCACCCAGCATACAGCACTTCCACTGCAGCAAGGGATTCTGGGAAATGACATGCAAATAAGCACACAGTGTCACTTTTTGCCTCAAAAACCATTTTTAACATGGTTCCCTATAGGCTTAAGCTTGCTGCATGGTCACAGCTTTGAGCACAGCCAGGGTTAAGGTGCATACCCAGAAAACCACCCACAGACAGCTGTTTCGACCTTAATGGGTCTCATCAGTGTGGGGCTGATTTAACTGGGTATGCAAAGAGGCTATGGGATAGGCTATACCATAATACTGAGTTACGTTATGGTGTGTAAAAAAAGTGACAAAAACCCTCCACAGGAAAGCAAATATGCAAATACAACTGTATGCTCATCTGCATGTCTTAGGCAGGTCTGCAACCCCGCCTTTCCCCATTATCACCCAGCATACAGCACTTCCACTGCAGCAAGGGATTCTGGGAAATGACATGCAAATAAGCACACAGTGTCACTTTTTGCCTGAAAAACCATTTTAAACATGGTTCCCTATAGGCTATATATATATATATATATATATATATATATATATATATATATATATATATATATATATATATATATATATATATATATACACCCTGTATACACACAAATAAAAACCCTGAAAAATGTCTAAGGCAAAACCAGAAACAAAATCTATACACGATTGACAGTGAGAATTTCTCTTAAGTACAGAAGAAATAATATTCAAGTAATTAATCAATATAATAAATGCACAAAGCACAGAATTAAACAAAAAATGCTTTCCAGCTAAAATGTTAATATTTAATACCCTAAAATGTTCGTCATTTTCCATACCTTCACATCAAGGGGATATTTTGAAAAAAACAGAATGCTATGGATAATAAAAATACTCATACTTCCACCAAGGATTAACCATTTTGAATGCTGAATTTTGTATTCTTTCTCCTCTTCACCGGAGCCTGTATTTTCTGCTCTGTATAACCATAATACATTTTTAATCACCAAATAAACCTAACATTTCAGTACATATAACCACAGCACTATGAAAATCCCTTTGTGTGATCTTGTCAAACAAAACACATCTGGAATTAACGATACACATTATCCTAGATGGCAGTTTTGAAATTGTAAATAGAGGGTGTGGGAAGTGTTTGCCACATATATAGCATTTTGGGAGGAAGGGGAAAGGAATTGGAAAATATGTCCAGTAAAAGAAAGCATGTCAGTGATCACCATTAGGGTTTTTCAATATTTAATGGGAGGGCTATTTTCCATGCAATCCCATGAGGTTTGTAGTGTGAGTAGTGTGCGGTTGCTAAGTTACTAGCTCCCTAGAGGATGGTTGTAAGGAAAGGCTGTAGAATGAAAACCTAGCAGTTAGCAGAAGAGTGGAGCAATGACAGTCAGAAGAAAAGCAGGGAAGAATGAGAGTCACACACAAAATAAACAGTTCACTACATTGTGTATTTTATATTGTTATTTAGTCTGATCAGAGGCAGAAAGGCTCATTTATCAAACACTAATATAATACCAATATGTGTGGCATGTTTGCATAGTAACACTATGGGTATAGTTCATCAAGCTCAGATATGCCTGCGAGTGACTGTATAATTATGTAGTTTTGGTAGGTACAAATCTCATTTCAAATAATTATGCTGGTTAATAAGAGAAAACCCTGTTTCTCTGAAATATAACACAAATAGGCTTCTTACATTACTGCAAAGCAAAGAATGACACATTCATTTGCTGTAGCTTCAACGCCATTTCATATACCTTGAAGGATGTACTGTATATACAGTGGGTATGTATATTTTGACTATATTGGTCTAATGTGTGTAGGGATTGATAGAATAGAGATTACAATACTTAGAATATTAAAACACAAAGGAGCAGTTGTATCAATATAAAGAATGTGCAAATAGAGGTTTGTTTTGACACATGGCTTTATTTTGCTTTTAAAAGGGTATTTCTTACATTTGATGCAAATTGTTAGCCAGAAAAGTATACTCCACGTCAGACCTGGTAAAGCATACAAATAAAGAAGCCCAAAAGAACAGGCAAGAACCTCAAAAATAATAATGGAGCACACATGGAGTAAAAAAAAATACACAATCTATGTTGTTATAAATATAATCAAACAAAAATCGCCCTGATGAAGTCGACATCTGCAGCAAAATGCACGTCGGGTGTTTTCGGTTGCATGGGGCACGGGAGGAGGGGTGTTGGATGCAATAGGCCTATGTGGCCATGTGAGAATATCTTTATAATATGATGAGATAGAGAGACATTAAAACCAGAGAACAGTATATACAAAGTGAAGTACACAGATTGAATTTGATCTCATTACAATATAAACTCCTTAGAAATTCTCTCCCCTAAATCATAAGCTGATTGTGTCATTTTGAACATATGTAGCCCTCTAAGCTACATAACCACTCACTTTAAGGACTCTCTTGTTGTGTGTTTGTTAGAATAAAATGATGATGGCAGTAAACAGTCATTTATTATATTTTCAAGGTGCAGAACTTGTGGAACAATAGAATCAGATCTCTCAAAATAGAATTATCCCATTGAAAGCAATGCGATTCTTTTTGTTAATATACAGTTAGTGGGTGTGTATATATAGAGTATATATATATATATATATATATATATATATATATATATATATATATATATATATATATATATATGTATATATATATATATATATACATATATATATATACACTGTATATATACACACAGTATATATAGATATATATAAAAGCACATACAGTAGTGTATGTATATGTATTCTGTACTGTATGTGCTTTTTTTTTTTTTTTTACATTCAGAAGACTTTAATTGGTAACCCCCAAATCCTATGACCTGCTTTGAAAATCTCTGCTGTTGGGGTTGCTGCAACCACAAGTTATGCTTTCTTGACGAGTAGCATTGCATTGGGGTTGGAAGTGTATGTACTGTAATCATTCAGTATCACTTAACATGAGTGTACAATTTTCTTCTCCCTCTAACCCTGGAAGTGAACTTTAAATCATCTATTTGTTAGGGATTGCAAAAATTGGACATTCAGGTGAACAAAGAGGCTATCTTGATTTCTCACTCTGCGCTCTTTTACAGGCACTGAAGAAGAGAGACTAGCCCTCGAGGCCGCCCTGATGTACGGTGTAAAAAAAGAAATCAGAGATGACGATCAGCTACAGTCTGTGCTCGATACTGAGATGGACTTTCAGGCAGATAATGCAACATTTGGCAGTGACTTCAAAGTCACTTTAACTTTCAAGAACCTGAGCATTAATCGTTATACAGTATCTGCTTTTCTAACTGGACATGTTGTGTTTTACACCGGGGTCCTGAAGGCCGAGATCAAGAACAAGAACCTCGACTTGACACTGGATCCTATGTCCTGTAAGATAACAAACACATATGATATGAGTTGCATTTTATTTACGCTAACGCTATTTCAGATGTTACACTGCAAGAAGAAAAATAACCATTATTGTAAGATCCTGTAAGTGCCACTTAGCCAATATATCTTTTGTAGATGCTCTGCAGCAACCTGTTTGAAGCCCATGTCGTAATTTTCCTTTGTTACCCATAATAGTTAATGTAATAACAATAATATAACATAGAAGTTAATAGAGGCATTATATACACAGATTCTAGAAACAACAATGTCCCAGCTCAAAAGTATATAACCACATATGTTCTATCCTGCTACATCAATAAGTCAGATCCTCGCTCACATTTAGACCGGGCAAGAGAACCGCCTAATGTTTCTGGGGATTCCCCCTTCATAATAACTTAACATAAATCAGTTCTGTAGTATAAGATAATACTTACATATTTAAAATATTATTCAACTCTTAATGCCATTTTTAATTCGTTTTAATATAATATAATCTTTTGATTTTTATAATAGGCTTTAGCCACCTCCCCAGCAGTACAAAATCTTTGTAACACTTTCCTGTTTGTGATAATTTGTTGCCAATGTTTCCAGCAGTTTGAGCTGCAAACTGTAACAATAGATAATGTTAGCGTAGTAATATAAGAATACATTGTAGCTGCTGAGTTACACTGACTGACGGATTGATTTAAACTAAAAGGCGGCCATTTATTGAACCCTGTGAAGCAGGATCTTTGCTGATCGATCACGGGATCGATCAGCAGCCTAGGTGATTCGTTTTCAATAAGGTTAACCAAAGGCTGCATATATTAAAACAACATTTTATTTTTTGTTGAAGTGCTTGAACTGCCTCTTTAATAATAACTTTATTTCATATAGCGCTTTTCTCACAATGGGACTCACAGCACTTCACAATTATAATTGCTGTTAGCAGCACATAGGATTTTTACAAACACAGTCCCTGCCCAGATGAGCTTACAATCTATGTGTTTTGGTGCCTGATGCATAGGAATATAAAATGACGTGCTCAAGGTCACAAAGAGCTGACACCAGGATATGAGCCAGGCTCCACCGATTCAAACTCAGTGCATTTACTCACTGAGCCACTCCTTCAGATGCATATACTATACTATATATATATACAGCTTCATTCACTGTAACATCGCCGGAAGAAGAGATCAGTGTATCTCGAAAGCTCGCACAAATAAAACCATTTCGTTAGCCACAGAACGGTATCATCTATTTATTTTTAGATTTTTTGATTATAGAAGCTCGGCTAACACGGTACTGATACCTCTACATGTATATATATATATATATATATATATATATATATATATATATATATTTCACTGCTAAAAATAACAATTCTTTTTACTGCGGTGATAACAACATTGGTAGTGGCACTAAAACGTCTAAATACTGTAAATGTAGTCATTTTGATGCTTGTCATCAAGTCCGATATTTATCGGAACTGAACTAACCACAATTGTTTTTTTTATTATTGCCTATTTCAAGTTGGCAAAATCCCAATCTTGCCTATGTATATAATTGGCTTTACAAACTGTACATAGGCAATATAAGTTTAAACTAACATGGAATAGGTGAAAAATATTAGCTACAACACATTTAACCAACTATATATAAGATATAAATATATAAAGAAAAATCTGCAGCACTCGTTAAGGTGATTATCAAAACAATACATTTATTCCATCTTAAAATGTGTTATTTGGGGCTGGATGATGATCCTGGCCTTTCTTCCTTCTCCCCGTTGGAAGCTAAGTATTGTCCCCCGAACGTTTTTATATAAAGAATTGATAAGCGGGATGGTGTTCAAAAAGATGGCCTGACAGCGTTCAGGAAAAAAACATTAAGATGTCACTGGATGTTAACAACCAGCAGTCATTTAAATCTCATTTGCTACCTACAGTACAACTGCCAGACTCTCTACAGTGAAGCAGCACTGCAAAAACTGGAACACCAGCTTGAAAAGATTTAAATGGGATATTGTACGCATTAGTGAGGTGAGAAGAAAGGAGGAAGCCCTCAATAAGCTCAAAAGTGGACGTTATTTGTTGCCACATTATAGAAAATTTATGAATCAGTGCAGAAGGCTTCATCATTAACAAGAAATGGAAACAACACCAGACCAAGCATCAGATGATAAGTATGATTACAGCAACAGGGATGAACATGGAGAAAGACTGGTAGAATTTGCAGAATGTGAAAACTTCTACTTCATGAATTAATTCTTCGAAAAGAATCCAAATAGAAAATGGACATCCTAGCAAACAAAAAATATGTGATTAAAGACTGCACTGCACTTAACTGTTTTGACACAAGAAGTGATCACAGATTGGTTTGCTGCAAATTACATCTTAATGTGAAGATGAAAAATGCAAACTGATGGCAAAGAAGACAAAACAATCAACATCAAGAACCTCAAGAATCGCAGCAAGGAATCTCAACTACAATTAAAAAAACGCTTCAGCTTGCTCAAGATGAATAGGGATACTTTGACAAAGAATTATTAAAAATGTATGAAAATTATAGCTGAAAACGAACAAAATCAGGATTAGGAAATAACGTATGAGATAAAGCTGTTATCGAGGACACTGCAGAAAATGAAGTACTGTGATCTATTGATGCAAGAACAAAAATATAATATACAGAGATGTGCAAGACGATAAGTAAGCGTATAGCTGACAAAATTGCATAACTATAATTAAATGTAATTGCCATAGAAGACATTTTGAAGATAACATTTTAAAGATGATAAAACTTTATATAATTTTTGATTGGAAAGAAGCAAGTCATCGCACTTAAACAAGATGACGGATCAACAATTAAAGACTGCACTTATCAAGAGAGTTGGGGATTTCTACATGAAATTATATGAGAACACAGGTAACAACAACATGTAATCAGGCAGATGAAAAGCAGGAACAACCCATCAAACCACCACTGATATTATCCATGCTTCCAGAAAAAGTAGTAAAGGCAATAAAATCTGCAAAGAATGGAAAGGCCCTGTGGGAAGATGGAATAAGTACTGAAATCTTGAAGGAAGTTGATGAAGTAGAGAAATGAGTAGCTGAGCTCTTTACATGTTGCTTAAATAATTGGAAAATACCAGAACAGTGGAGCAATGCCATAGTTATCCTCTTCCACAAGAAAGGAGACAAAGAAGACCTCAAGAACGACAGACTAGTTAGACTTCCAATAACTTACACGTGTTTTACGAATGTAGACCTCTTTCCTCCACCCTAAGTGAGATTGAGGTGGGTAGGTGTATCTGACTACTTATCAGTGTGGTGCTGTACCTGTTTGGCAACCAGGAGGGCTGAGCTTCCGCCACAGGGAACCTGGGGTATATACTTACACTCGGTGCAGCGCCTCCACTGATGAGGAATCCCAACGTAGTGGGAGTGTGCCCTCACCAGAACAACCATACAGTAAATACACACAATGTGAATAAACAGTATTTACTGAGCATGAACGATAACTTCAATGAAACTCTCTTTGCATAACATCAATACATCATATGAATAACATTGCATCACCCTGAATGCATACCATCCCCTCACCCACATGTCCATCATCACATCACCCTCAGTCCCTTTGATAATACTGTGCTTGGACACTTATCCCTGGAGTGTCCACAACAATAAAGAGACTGTGAGTGTGAGGGATAGCGCTTCCCTGTGTTGGAGCCCGTTGGTGCACTTATTATATACTGCCTCCCTGATCAGTCCTGATCAGGAAAATGCTTGGAACTCAGCAACACCGCACAGTGATCCCACGCCGCACTGCTCTCTGCAGGAATGGATACACACGCTGACTTCACAGGGGAGGGGTCCCCAGCCAGAATGATCCTTTACCACAGTCTCTGCTATGGAGTCAGGCACTCTTCCTGCTACACGCTGTACTGACAGTCAGGCACTGTCATGCAGCATTCCTCTTTCTCTCTGAGTATGGTGAAGGAGTCCCTGTCTTAAGGCAGTCCCTATCACATACAGTAGTGTCTCATGGGACTAACTGGGCCCTGGGGGTATACTGCACCGACACACTTTATTCGAGCAAATACCCGGTATGTACCTGGCAGATACCTGGAATGCGCCGCTCCTCACCTCTGACAAGCCCCGTTGCATTTGCCTTCCCAGCCTGGGTTCATGCCTGGCTGATGGGCGGCTGATTTGTTAAATGATAATGATTAGGATTTAATAGGCTGCAATGCTTCGCGTGTCTACCAGATGGCATAAATTCATGAATTGTAATGCAGTATATATATATATACTGTGCAGTATTGCAGCCAGGGGGAATAAAATGCTTCAATCCCTGCCTAGAAAATAACCCAATATACTCGGGCAGAAAACAGTCACAAACCTCAATACACCCGGGTATACCCGAATTCGTGGGACTAGCCGAGCTCGAATAAAGTGTGTCGCCAGTGTACCTCTACCGTAGCCCCTGCATGCAGAAGATCTCTTACTGTAGCTTCTGTCTGATCCCAGACTCTGGCAGCTCACCACGTGCAACTGGCACTGGTGATATTACACACACTGAATAACTTAGAAAGCAACCCCCCTTCTTCCTATGAGGGGCCTTTCCCTGATACAGCCAAAGCAACTACTCTAGCTGCACTGTACACAACTCTGTCTCTTCTTGACAGAGCACACAGCACTGCAGCTGTGTCACTGACAAGACGTACACTCACCTAAGGGCAGGGTCCCTACCTAAGGGGCCTTCCCTATGAACTTACCCACTAACCTAGTGGGGAGTGGGGCCTACCTGGGGCCTGGGGCTAACCTGGCCTAGTGTAAGAAGCCACTTGCTCCTTACACACTTCCTCCCCCTTCCTTCTCCCAGCTCCAACTGACTAGCGTGTTCTCTGCAACATTGTATCCTTCTCCAACAGGAGAAGCTGCAAACTCTATTTGCTGGCTGGCTGCACGTGATGTGGGTGAAAGGGCAGTCCTCAGAGGCTGCTGGGAATTGTAGTCCACTCAGGACCTCTTTAGCATTGGGACCGCATGCGCTCTCTTTACTGCGCCTGTGCGAAGCTGTAATGGCCGCCGCTATGCTTAACTGCGCCTGCACGACCTCTAGATGGCCTTCCTGCCTCTCTGCCTTCTCAATGGTGAACCGGGGAGCCAAAGGGGACCTGGCTACACGAAGATACTGGCCCATAACAGACCTTGGACTTTGTCCAGCATAGAGAAAAAGCAGGATGTTGCAGTAGTTACAACACAATGGCCTAGGTGTGAGGATTGGCGGTTCTGTCCCCTTAACCTTACCCGATCGTCTGGTTCCTGTGGCACTCAAGAAAGGCAGCCTAGCGGTGGTGATCATGCGCGGCTCATGGGCGGTGCGCGGGTTCCGTCGGTCTCCGCTATTCCTGTGTCCAGGGTACACTCTCTTGCCTCTGGCATTGACGTGCGACGCATGTGCGGTGTGTGGTCTTCCCGGCGGTCTGCGGTCCCTGCCTCTTGTTCCCACCCCCGTCCTGAAATCAGAGCTACTCGGCACAACACTACCCCGCGGTCCTCCTCTACCTCCGCGGGTCCCGCCTCCAGTCTCCGACCCCGTATTGACGCGGGGGTCATGGCGCGCACTGACGACACGTGACCGGGTCGTGCGCACTTTCTGGAAGCTCCACCTTGGTCTCAATCGACTGTGTAATGGGACGCACCTGCGCGATCCTGCAGCCTATCGAAGAGGGTGGTTCTGCTTCCTGGATGCCTCCCATTGGTGCTCTCAGAATATGCTCTCAGAACTTTCATTCCTCGCCGAGCATAACTTTTGTTTGTGATGCTGAACCTCATCACTCCTAGTCTGTCTGCCTCTTACCTTGCTGCCTGACCCTGCCTAGTACCTTGGACTTTGTGATACTTTCCTGCATTGATCCCTGGCTTTGGATACAACGACTCTGCTCTCTCCTGCACTGACCCTGGCATTGGATTACGACGACGCTGCTCTCTCCAGCACTGAACCTGGCTTTGGCTCTATGATGACTCTGCTTTCTCCAATCCTGGCTCCGACTACGTACCCCAACGATCCGCTACTCTGCACTCCTAGACCCGGCAAGTACCACGTTTACACACCTCGTTTGTGGTGAGCTACGCGTTACACAAGGGTTATCAAAGTCAGCAGGGCAAAAGTGCTCTTTTATCGGCCAAAAAAATCGTTATTTTAATGGTGTAAATCATCAACATTTCACTGCTAAAAATATATGGTATAAGATAGATCAAAAAGAAGATCCAAAAGATTCCTCCACTAGTTGCACTCTATGTTCATTTATCAGATATCATCTGGACAAATGGTCCATGCATATTCTCAATATATGTACGGCTTACTATTGTAGCTAAATCAGCAACTTGGTAATCGGAGCATATAATCTACCCAACTCCTGAAGGGATTTTAAATAATATACAATGTAAATAAAGGCACAGAGTCACTGATTATTTTGATGTAATAAAGTTTTATTATTTTATTTTAACTGGGTCCCTGATTTAGCTACAATAGTAAGCCGTACATATATTGAGAATATGCATGGGTCATTTGTCCAGATGATATCTGATAAATGAACATAGAGTGCAACTAGTGGAGGAATCTTTTGGATCTTTTTTTTGATCTACCTTATACCTTGTATACCTATCCTCATTCAACATGTCATGGTAAACACAAATACACAAATAGAATTGAAGGAAGAGCGTTTTTTTTCCATTACATATCTCCACTGCTAAAAATAACAATTATTTTACTGCAGTGATAACAATATTGGTACTGGCGCTAAAATGACTAAATACTGTAAGTACTGGCAAAAGCCATATCTTGCCTATGTATATAATTGGCATTACAAACTGTACATAGGCAATATAAGTTTAAACCAACATGGAATAGGTGAAAAATATAAGCTACAACACATTTAACCAACTATTAACCACATTATCCCAAGTAGTCAGCTAATCTAGGGGTTTCTATGACTAGCTGACAACTAAGAACTGTAATGGGGTTTATACAGGTGATCCTCGGTATCCAACGGTCCATTTTCCGTTGAATGGCTTATCCGACGCTGCATAATGCAGTCTGCTGAACGCATTATTCAATGTCGGGACCGCTTATCAGATGCTCACAGACGTGAATTGGACCCACAATCCGACGGTCCATTATCCGATGGCGGTTTGTGGCACGGACTCCGGCAGATAAGCGAGGACCGCCTGTACACAAGTTAAACTACACTACCTACTCCCCATTGGCTACCTTAGTGTCTAGTAAAGCATTGCCATGGTTTATGGATGGAAACCATGTGAATGAAACTAATAGGAAAACAAAGGTGGGATGGAGAGCATTTGGAGAAATAAAACGATCTTTCAAGGAAACCTTCTATTGTGACTCAAGAGAAAAGTTTTTGACCTGTGTATTCTGCCTGTACTCTCATATGCATTGGAAACTTGGACCCTAAATGAATAGATTATTCAGAAGTCTCAGATAAGTCAAAGAAGTATGTAGAGATAAATGCTGGGTATTACACAAAGAGATAGGAAACCGAATGAATGGGTTCAGAAGCAAACAAAACCCTTTAACATCATCACAAGGGTGAAGACATTAAAATTGCAGTGATCCAGTTAAATTACACAAAGAAATGGCTATTGTTGGATGAAGATGGTACTTGGCTGGATTCCAAGGGATATCAAAAGACCAAGATGACAACCAAAAATAAGATGGGAGGATGAAATTAGGAAATTTCTTGGAGCAATGTAGAGAAGTGTAAGGATTGGGCTTCGGTCCCGCCCCTGTGATGCGCCCGTGATGAGACGAGTGACGCGCCTCGCACTGAAGTTGCACACAGGCGATGTACGGCTAGGCGGGAAGACACCGCATGGATCAGCATGTGATTCCTGCCTGCTGCCTTTTCGTGATACTGACCTTTGCTTGTACCTGGACCTCGGCCTTCTCTGACCTTTGACCTCGGCTTGTATTTGGACTCCCACCTTCTGTACTCCTGGACCCCAGCTATGCACAACGACCATCCGACTTCTCCAACCCCAGACCACGGCGATTATCACGACCATTCTAACCTCTCCTACCCTGACCCGGCCATACAACTACGACTCTGCAATCCGGACGCGGTTACACGGTTGTAGGTCAGAGTATTCTAACATCACCACCTCAGCATCACAGTCCCGTCCTTTGTAGTGAGCACCCGTTACAAGAAAAGAGGCTTGTAACTGCTGTACTTGGAAGATTTTTGGGTGAGGTCTTCATCCAGCAGTGGATCAACAAGACCTGAATATGTGGATAACGATGATGATACAGTAGATACATTTAGTGAGATTATCAATGAATGATGGTCTGGGGAGGGGTGAAGTGCCCCTGTTTTCATTAATGGTCTACAAATTAAAGATACCATAAAACAAAACATTAGTGAAATAAAAAAGTATTTAAATTGTACTTACATTTCTGTTGTAAAATGTATAAATAGTGCATACATTTTTTTTAATACATTGAGCCTTGAGAGGTTTGCCTGTAACATAACTAAGCTCTCATAAAATTAGACACAGGGTACTGGCACCAATTCAGCCAATGCTTCTTTTATCTTCACACACTACTCCTTGCTGTATACTCACCTAAAGGCAGGCACTCCATGTGAAATCACTCAGGAGCAGATGAGAATAATGTTCTTGTTTTTTTTTTTTTTTTTCGCCCTGTGTTTGCAATTTAAAAAAACCACACATTAGAAATGTATTGCCGCTTGGAGAGGTAATATTTATTTTCAGAACCTTTTCAACCTCTCTGTCATCTTGTTTCCAACACAGAATTCAAGTGATTTACATTAAGGTCTATTTATTAACTGCAGATTATGTGATTGAATGCTGGAAAGGGCTAAGGACATAGGAGATGCATGTTTAAATTGAGCACAGTAATCCTGAGCGGAATGCTGAGCGTGGAGAGGTAGAATATGTGGGTATTACCAGTTAGTCACTTCACTTGCAACAAATATGATGACTGATATACAGTGTATGATGCTTGGAAATTCAATTCAAATCACCACTTCAAGTTGTAAATAGGCATTTTCTTTCTTTCGTTTTTCCATCAGCTAAAACAGTGGACGTTCAAATAAAATCCAGTGAGTACTTGAGCCAGCTCGTGGAACAGGCCTGTTTACATTTCTTTGTCACGGCCCGTATTAATGAAACAAAGAAGATATTGGCCAAACAGAAGATTGTGGTGTTGCAAGTGCCTACGCTCCATATCAAGGTCAGAGTCATAACTCAAACCAGACCCATGCTGGTGATTAGCCTAAACCACGTATTCTCAAATGTTTCCACATCACGGACAACTTCCATGTTAATAATCATTTGGATGAGCACATCTGTTCTTCAATACATATTTATGATGTTTAATATAGATTTCTGAAATACTGGTTCTGTAGCTACAGAGTATTTAGTAGTGATTTTAAAAAAAGCACCCAATTGCAGGAGAGAGCATTTAAAAGGCTTCGAGGACTACCACTACAGTCTTTGGAGACCACTGTTTCAGAACCACTAGTCCAACCTAACACATGTACAGTACTAAAACACTTAAAGATGCAATTTCCTAATCAAAGCACCATTATAGGTTTTAAAAAATAATTATTTCACAACAAATACAATTAAAAAAGAAATTAAGCCTACTAATTATAGAGATTTTTTTAACCAAATGATAAGGTCTCTTCTTGATCCTATTTTTTTTTTACATCTGCTGGTACAGTATACCCCGTTGTGTGATCTTCCTGCACCATGATGCAGCATCACAAACTTTTAGTAAGTTTAAGCCTCTTGCTGCCAGAAGGGCCTAAAAAATGTTGCAGAGCAATATATGCTGGGCCTCTATCAGTGAAAGAGTTAATAAAGATAAGAACACTCACAAGTGTACTGTATCTATATGACCTATCCTGGTTTCCAAAGTATGACCAGCACACCAGTGTACAACTTATTTCCCACAAGTTCTGATTAGAAGAAATGTAAAAGTAGAAGGACCAAAAGAGTAATGCAATATCATATATATGGTCTTCCCACGGCTTCTTCTCCCAGTCATTGTCTCTTTTCCCAGCAGCATACACACGAGAGGAATCAACCAGGGGGCAGCATACACAGCTGTATCCTCTAAATGGGGTTACACTCTCTCCCTACTGAAAACATTGATGTCCCCATCAACTTATCAAGTTCACAGTGGTACCATGCATAATAATATTAACATAACATAATACACTATTATTACCTAACACCTGATTATGACCTTGGCACAAGCAAACACAGAAGCAGGTGATGGTCTCTACAGGCAGTTCCCACATGGTGAGTCATTTGTACACCACCTGGTACCACACTCCCAAGGGTCACCTGGGTCACACATCACACCCTTTTTGGCACACTAGCACCAGACATTTGGTGGATACCCGGGAGCATCATCCATTAACCTCATGAGTGGCCTAGTCTCTCTTTTAAGGCGGTGAGAATATAGGACCAGTTCTACTGGCACTTCTCCCTGTTCTTTATTTCCCTCTGTCTCTGATTACTGCCCAGTGTATACTCGTTCTACTCTGTGGTCCCTGTCACTATTTTAAGAAGTTTCCCAGGTTTGCCCAAATTCTTAATTAACCTTGTCACCTACGTTTAGCTCCTGGCCATGTACTCATCAGTCATAATGCCCTTTGTTGGTAGAGTCACAGCGTTAATTGCCAGTTTATAAGTCTCAGACAATTGTTCCTTAAGTCTTGCATGTACGTAGTATGGGATGTACCATCAGCTTCAACCCTGAAGCACAGGTACACTGGCAAAATACTGTAACCTCACACCCAAACATCAGGTAGTATGGGGAATATCCTGTGGTTTCATTACCGGTACAGTTGGTTTTCCACCACTTTCGCAATAGCCTTTCCTAGGAAAAGAAGGTTTTATACAGGCCTGTAAATCACCATGCAATCCGGGTCTAATGAAGCCTTTTTTAGAAGCGGTCTGATGACGGCTTCCTTCAGCGGTTCGGGAAAGATCACCATCTGCAAACAAGACAGGTTTATTTTGGCAAACACTGAGATGATTACATCAACACAGCCTAAGAGAAGGTGTGTTGGGACTGGATCCAAATCACAGGTAGTGGGACGTAACCCCTGGATTGTTTGCACAAGGTCTTCTGTATCCAGATGGTCAAAGCTAGTCCATGAAGCCAGAGAACCTGCATTTTCATACCTGGAACCCTGACACTTATTAGATGACACAGTTGGCACCCCAGCTCAGATGGAGGTTACTTTATCAGAGAAGAAGAGAGCAAGTCATCACAACGGGAATGTGAAAAGGCTTCCGTAGATTGCCAGCATGCTAGTTTGCAGAGCCTCTACATTGTGCGGAAAAGCTTAGCATGTCTATTGGCTGCTGCCATGATCTCATATGACAGGAACTCTGACTTCTTACTAGTAATTGTGGACTGGTATTTCGTGATGTGGTCAATCAGTTTCCGCTTGTCCTCAACCATGCAAGATTTCGCTAATGCCATTCAAGCTTGCGACCCTTCATATTAAATCCCTTATAGAACTGTCAAACCAAGGGACGTGGTAGTCTGAGGTGAAGGCTTGTATGCGAACAAGTGCGATAGTATCCATGTGGCCCACAAATCTCTATTGTGTAGTAATCGACAAGAGCAGTGGGATCCACACAGGCATTTAATATGTCGGAAAAAAGTTTATCCCCCTCTATGGTCACTACCTGGTCACCTCCACTGAAGAGGGCCTTTTTCGGCGGCTAATCTGTGATTGAGAACAAAATTGAGTGGTGGTCTGACCATACAACTGGGTCTATGGTTAGGTCGGAGATTTCTAAACCGGTTTGGAAAACAAGATCAAGTGTGTGTCCACTTTTTTGGGTAGCAGAGAAAACAAGTTGTGTGAAGCCCAGAGTATCCATTGTGGGGAGGAGGTCTTGCCCAAATGGAGAGAGTTTATCTTCAATCCAGGCATTGAAATCCCTCGAGATAAGCCATCTAGGGTGCTCCAGGACTAGGCCAGCAACGAGGTCTGTAATTTTTTGTACAATAACTTATCCTCTCCAGTGTGGGCCATGGATAAGGACTCTAAACCCCAAACCCGTAGCACTCCAGGCAGCAATACTCAAATGATTGAGTTATCCCTACTGTGAGGGCCATACGTTTCAAGGCTGTTTTAAAACAAACTGCCACACCTCCTCCCCTAAACTCCTGTCTTGAGTAGTGAATAATAGAATTATTGTTAGGACAGCAGCTTCTAAAATGGGGGCTGCATTTTCATCTAGCTATGTCTTTGTGATTCATATTAGGTCTGATGATTCAATAAGGTCAGCTATAACAGCTATCTTGTTCCTAATAGATCTGGCTTTACTTAAGACAGTTCTAATAGGACACACCTGAGAAAGTCTTCTGTCCATTCAGTGTAGAATCTCTTGGGATGGGGATTAAACAGCAGGGACCCCTAATTCTGTTCCTCTGTACTCTTGTCCATAAATTAGACACCACTTCGATCTGTCTCCTCTCTGGCCGTGAGGGTGAGGGTGAGGAGGAGGGTAAGTGGGTTAGGAAGGTATAGGAGAGCGTTTGTTTTTTGTATGTTTGCCCACTATGGCAGCTACTGTGAGTTTTTTTCTAAATGCCAAGGGATTGAAGGACGTAATCAAGGAATGGTTCAATAGGAACTGCAATACGAAGAGGACGGAGTGACAAAAGGAGACTAGCGGTGTAGGCATCAGTTCAGCAGCAGTAGTAGGATCTCTATGGTTTGCTTGCTATGATAGACAGATGATATATAAAAGTATTTTTCTGTGTCCAAATTGTTCGGGATGTAATAGTTAACCAATGCAGATTGAGCTTTGTATGTGGTTATATGACACTACCCCACATCAAAACTGAGTAAGATGTAAAAAACCTTTCAAGCAGAGATTCCTCAAGCTTCCATGTGTACAGATAACATGGTTTGTAGAACAATAGCACATTTCTTGTGGCTTGTAGAATTTTGCTGGAGTGTTCTCTGAGTGGAGAAATTTGCTGTTTGCTGGAAAGTATCTGTATCCCAGTTGGATAACGTAAAAAAGCAGGGAAGAAGGGTTATTTGCTGGGTAAGGCGGAGAGCTGGATGGAGCCTCTGCGAATGTGGAGTATAGATCCTGAGATGATTCTAGTTTTCACAGTTCCTTGATTTGGTGGACTTCACTGCAGAGGACTTGCAGCCATGTACGGCTTTTCTTTGAAGGTGGAGGGAGAAGTTGAATCCGATGAGAATCTCAATGCAGAGAGCCAATCTTCGAATTTTGGATACACGCAGGCGCTTGCACACGCACACACGTTTTCCTCTGGTAAGAGTTGCTATACATAGTAAGCATCTAGGATTGGGTATTGGATTTACATGGAAATTAAGTGTCTCTTTTATTTACATAAACGTGCCATATTTATTGCAGCATTCTCAGAATTCTACATTTGCAATGTAAAATCCCCATTGGCAAGGCCATACTGTACATCTAAAACTGTTCAGCTGATGGGTGGAATAATGTAATTAGAGGAGGATATTAACATTGTTTGCCAATATAGGTGTAATGGAAATATGCAATACAATACAGAAACTGAAACATATAAATATGATGATTGTAATGATTATGATTGAAATGATTATTACATTATCTGCTGTCCACAGAGATATTTATTATACTTTTCAAATGCTAAATTATATACATACTTCCTATGAGCTGGTACATACCTGCCCATTTTATCTGCATGCATAAAAAACTAATATTTTGAATTACTGTATTTAACTCCAATAGAACTGCATATGTTGGCATGTTATAATTCAAATAATGATTACAATTACACTGTAATCAGGAAATACATTATGTCACTGGTAATGTAGAGTATGGAGATATATTTTTTTCTGCAAGAGCAATGAACATCATTAAAAGAATATGCAAAAATGCATTGTTTTATAGACGCTCGAGGCAATATCTAAGTTGTAAGGCGTCCTTCCTGCACACCCTTTAAAATGCCTTACTAAATACGGCCATTGGTGCGGTTTTCACTGCTCACATTTAAATATCAGCTCAGCAATAAATGTCATTCACTATACCACAGTTTATTGAAGGGTTCAATCAGTCTATTGAGCATTCTTTGGAAAGATTCCTACAGCATTTTGTGATGGCAACATCTTTTGGTAAAGCACCTAGTGGGAAAGCTTGAATGAAATGCCCTCTTAAACAACTTTGCTGTACATCACACATGCTCACATAAATGTTGGAAAGTGAAATAAGCAGAAGGTCTGTCACTGTGTTTCCTACTGAAATGTAAAAAAAATAAAATCAATGGTCCTTTCACAGTTATTCCGCAACTTTAGCTATACAAAAGTATGACACCGTTGTAATGTTATGCAAGTTATTGAAACTGACGATTAAAGCTGCAGTTCAGTCTATATCCTGCATGTGTGTTTTTTTTAATAAATCAGTTCTGTAGTAAGAAATAATACTTTTAGCATTTTCTGTTTTTAAAAAAACAACTTTGAAAGACCAATTTTCTTGTATTCTATTTTAACAAGCATTTGCTAAGGCACTGCCCCTTCATGGCCTGTCACAAACCCAGGCACACCCCTTTGTCAGCACTGCCCTCCCTCTCTCTAAACGTGCACTAGCATCTGGTCACATGATCTTCCTCATACAGTAGTACATTCAAGGAAGCTGGAGAAAAGGGACCAGCCATGCATAGCAGCTCGGATAGGCGATTTCAAACTTATTACAGTGTTTATTCCATTCATTGCACGTGTATATAATGTTCATTGCACGTGTATATAATGTAAAATTGTAATAATTCCATTTATAGCAAACGTGTATATGTGAATATTATTTAGATGTATATGTATGTTACTGAAATGTGGAGTGAGTGTGTAGGTAAATACACAATACACTTCCACTGCATATATATATATATATATTATATATTATATATGTATGTATATGTGAAGTTATGTGAGTAAAAAAGTGACAAAAACCCTCCATAGCAAGGCAAATAGCAAATGGAAATATTACTGTATGCTCATTTGTATGTATATATATATTTATATACACACACACTTCAAATACGGATAGTGATTCACGTAAATGATATATATATTCACTTTCTGGGAGTATAAGAGTGACTGTCCTGTTGTTCCTTTTTTTGTATCCATCATTGAATGGTATGCACCCTCTCTTTACGTTTATTTTATACTAGCTGAGAGACCCGGCGTTGCCCGGGATGTAATGTTCCCGCTCCTCTCTCTCTCCTCACCCCTCCCCCTCTCTCTGTTTGTCCCCCATTCACATCAATCCAGTTCCCCCCCTCCCTCCTTTACAGCTTCATGCAGTGTGTGTGCGTCAGTCATTGTGTGTGTGTGCGCGCGCGCGTCAGTGAGTCTGACGCAGAAACACAAACACACACACAGACTGACTGACGCACACACACACACAGTCAGTGTGTGCGTGTGTGTGTGCCTCAGTCAGTCAGTGTGTGCGTGCGGCAGTCAGTCATTCAGTCAGTGTGGGGGTGTGGGGGGGTGCGCGCGCGCGCGTCAGTAAGTGTGTGTGTGTCAGTCAGTGTGTGTGTGTGTGTGTCAGTCAGTGTGTGTCAGTCAGTGTGTGTGTGTGTGTGTGTCAGTGTGTGTGTCAGTGTGTGTGTGTGTGTGTGTCAGTGTGTGTGTGTGTGTGTGTGTGTGTGTGTGTGTGTCAGTGTCAGTGTCAGTGTGTGTGTGTGTCAGTGTATGTGTGTGTGTGTACCATTCATTGTGTGTGTGCGCGCGCGCGTCAGTCTGTGTGTGTGCGCGCGTGGGTGTGGGGGTGTGCGCGCGTGCGTCAGTCAGTGTGTGTGTGTGTGTCAGTCAGTGTGTGTGTGTGTCAGTGTGTGTGTGTGTGTGTGTGTGTCAGTGTGTGTGTGTGTGTGTGTGTGTGTGTGTGTGTGTTTGTTTGTGTCAGTGTGTGTGTGTGTGTGTGTGTGTGTGTGTGTGTGTGTGTGCAGCAGTCAGTGTGTGTGTGTGCAGCAGTCAGTGGGTGTGTGTGCAGCAGTCAGTGTGTGTGTGTGTGTGTGTGTGCGCGCGTCAGTCTGTGTATGTGTGCGTGTGGCTGTGAGGGGTTGTGTGCATGCGGCTGTGAGGGGTTGTGTGCGTGCGTCACTATGTATGTGTGTGTGTCAGTCAGTGCGTCAATCAGTCAGTGTGTGTGTGTGTGTGCGTGCGTCAGTCAGTCAGTGTGTGCGTGCGTCAGTGTGTGTGCGTGCGTCAGTCAGGGTGTGTGCGTGCGTCAGTCAGGGTGTGTGCGTGCGTCAGTCAGGGTGTGTGCGTGCGGCTTTCAGTGTGTGTACGTGCGGCTGTCAGTGTGTGTACGTGTGGCTGTCAGGGTTTGTGTGCGTGCGCCAGTCAGGGTTTGTGTGCGTGCGCCAGTCAGGGTTTGTGTGCGTACGCCAGTCAGGGTGTGTGTGCGTGCGTCAGTCAGGGTGTGTGCGTGCGTCAGTCAGGGTCTGTGCGTGCGTCACTCAGGGTGTGTGCGTGCGTCAGTCAGGGTGTGTGCGTGCGTCAGTCAGGGTGTGTGCGTGCGTCAGTCAGGGTGTGTGAGTGCGTCAGTCAGGGTGTGTGCGTGCGTCAGTCAAAGGGCAGGCGTGGGGGGGGGGTGAAGGGCAGGGGTAGGGGGGGTGAAGGGCAGGGGTAGGGGTGGGTGAAGGGTAGGGGTGGGTGAAGGTCAGGGTTAGGGGGGGTGAAGAGCAGGGGTAGTAGGGGGGGTGAAGGGCAGGGGTAGAGGGGGGTGAAGGGCAGGGGTGGTGAAGGGCAGGGGTAGGGTGGGGTGAAAGTGAGGCACAAATTGTTGGCAGGAGTAAAATGTCCCTACACACACACACACACACACACAACGGGAGTGAGAGGTGGTGGAGAGTGGGACTGGCGCAGATCCGAGGCTGCTTGGCCCCCCAGCGGCTGGGGAGTTGGCGGCCGGGGGG